>NW_005359590.1:1151525-1169981 GCF_000412655.1 Myotis brandtii
GGAAGGGGGGCATTCTGGTCCTGTGGGGAGGAACGGGGAACAGAGCGCAGTCTGAAAACAGCTATCCTACCTACCCACAGAGCCTCAGAGCTCTGAAATCTCCCAGGTAAAGGGAGCTGGAAGGTCTGGGGGTCTGAAGGTAAAAGTAATTTTTCTCCTTCTTAGAATAAAAAGAATGGGGTAAGAAGGTAGGTTTAGATGTTGAAACAATGAAAAAACCGGATGCCTAGTCGTTCTCTTGCTTCATATTTTCTGATACTTTCTGTCTCTTATCCAATATGATTAAGACAGTGTTCCTTCCTGCTTCACATGGTAATTACTGAGTCTGGCTTCCCTCTTCCCCTCAGCTGAGCCAGGCCATTTATAAACATCAGGTTAGGCTGGGAGCTTGCTCAAGTCTCCTTTGTTGCTAGTTCCTCAGAGAGAGAGGAAGAGAGAATCAAAAAAGCTGAGCCTTGGTAATAATTCCGGGGGCTGAAGCCTAATTCTATGGCTGTTAATTTGCATCTTACTGCTTTGGTGAAGTCCCTGCTGACCATCAGAGTCCCCAGCTCTTTTTAGCACAAAATTTATCCTTATTTGTATATACAGTAACTGGGTGGGCATTTGGGTATCATTACACCAGGCATATAATAAAGAGTTCAGACTCAGAGCGCACAGAAAAATGGGTCTCTCTGGACATAGCACAAATAAACTGCATGCCTAAAGGGAATAGGAAAGAAAATCTTTTTCCAGAACATTTGCATCTATTAATGAGCACTTCAGGCCATGTACCCAATAACTTCGCATTTATTACAGCCCTCGCTGTGTTCCCAGAATCCATTTAGATGACATCCCTTATGCTCTCCTCTCCCCTCCCCACGAAAACACTCTCCTAGAAAATGAAAGTGGCTTTGACAACCCCAGCGTTGAGTGGCATGTTTTCCTTACCTAGGACCCAGTGGCAGTGGCATCCGCAGGCCACGGGAGCACATGCCTGTATTGCACAGGGGAGGGAAGGCTTCCTTCTGACTTGCTACCCTCTGGAGGGAATAACATTAGCACCTGATCTGTCTCCCAGCTGGTGGACAGGCTCTGTGGTCATTCACCAGGGAAGTTCCAGCTTCCGTGTGGCTCTGGCCTCAACAGGGAGCCAGGCCAGTCCAGGGATGGAGGCCAGCCAGGGGATGGAGACCATCTCAGCACTGGCACTCACAGGGCTGTGCAGGCCCTCTATGCTGAGGGTGGGCGCGCTCTGGAGGATTTTTTATACACAGAAAAAGAGGTATGCTTGCATTCTTCTAATTCACAGAAAAACAAGGATTTTCTGAGAGAATTCCTGCTTTCCTTTCTCCTCCCAGCCCTGAAACGCCCGCCCTCTGCCTTCTCCACAAACCTCAGTGGGGTCTTTATTTCATGCACTTTCTGAACAAAGTCAACATTCCGCAAATCTTCTTGCCTACTTTTTTTGGTCCTCCAATCATTGTCCAGGGAGGAGGAGCATGTTTGTAACGCGATACATATTGCATGACGAGGGTGCCTTAAGGGCATTCTCGTGCTCTTTTCAAGTGGATCTCAAGCCAGCGACTGTAAGCTGTGAAAACACAGCATCTCCCATACTACCCATATCAATAACATATTTTAAAAAAGGAAAAAAATGGCAGGGAAAGTGGTGGCTGTTGTGATGTGAGGGTGATTTCATTCATCATCCCAGCAGATGGCACACAGGAATGAGGTGATAAACTGGGTAAAGTGACAGGGGAGTAATATTCTATAGAATGTGTGTTCCTGGTAGCTTTTCTAAAAAAAAAAAAAATCAATGTTGCCCTTCAAATATCACATCATCCTCTCATCCCGTCTGCCTGAAATTCCATGAATAGTGGTTTTCATTCCTTTGATTAGGGCGTCCTGACCATTATTAAAAAAAACTCCCAGGGAATATATGCATGAAGCTTTACCAGTCATCTCCACTTTAGTGTAAAAAAGCATTTGGACTTTTCCTAAAAGTAAATGTAGCCCAGCTTAGTGTGGCTCAGCGATTGAGCATCGACCCAGGAATCAGGAGGTCACTGGTCGATTCCCAGTCAGGGCATATGCCCCAGGTTGTGGGCTCTATTCCCAGTTGGTGGTGTTCAGGAGGCAGCCGATCAATGATTCTCTCTCATCATTGATGTTTCTCTCTCTCTCTCTCTCTCCCTCTCCCTTTCTTTCTGAAATTAATAAAAATATATTTTAAAAAAGAGTAAATGTATATTTGTATTCACAATCTTAGAACCCCAGATTCTAAGGCACTTTTTTTTATCTCTTGATGGGTAGCAAGAACTAAAAGATGCCTGGTGAGGTTAAAATGTTTCATCTGAGAAAGACATCAGAAGAAATTCCTGGACCAAGGAGAGCTGGAGAAGAGTTTGGAATAGGGGGGAAAGAATCAGGGAAAGATGGAGATTTGTATGGAATGTTTAGAAGAGAAGAGAGATCTGGCGGCAGGGGGATGGGAGGTGGGAGGGAGGGGAGGAAGGGTTATAGAAATTGCCAGGAAGAGGACGAAGGTGGATGAGATGAGTTTTCCATGATGTTCTCACTAGCACAAAATTTATCCTTATTTGTATATACAGTAACTGGGTGGGCATTTGGGTATCATTACACCAGGCATATAATAGAGTTCAGACTCAGAGCGCACAGAAAAATGGGTCTCTCTGGGACCCAAGTCCCTGGGACCCAAGGCATCTACATGCTCATTTTATGTTCTTCTTCACACAGAGCACCCTCCCTCCCAAATTGTATAAACTTCAGACCTAATAAATCTGAATCCTGAGTGGCCCTAAAGAGAAATACTGTAAATGAGTGATGTTAAGAAAAATTTTCCAAACCCCTAAAGGCAAAATGACTTCCTTGTCATGCTAGGGCCCTGACTGATAAGACTTCCTAAGGGTCACCTGAATTCAGAAGGCTGCAAAGTTGCCTTTCTAACTACCAACTGTTTGTTAGACCATTTTGTAATTCCGTAAGGGTAGCCTTTAAACTTTTCAGAAAAGTGATACGACGCAAATATTTTGCCTGTTGCTATGGACTGGATTGTGTACCCTCCCCAAATCCATATGTTGAAGCCCAATCCCCAATCTATAATATTAAAAGTGTAAAAGTGTAATTAGACCAGATGACCTTCTGGATGAAGCCGGGGCTGTGAGGGAAGCCTGGTCCCCGGGTGCCAGAGGGAAGCCAGTGCCAGCAGCCGGGGGAAGGAAGGCCTACTCTTGCACAAATTTTGTGCATCGGGCCTCTAGTATGATGATATTTGGAGATAAAACATTTGGCAGGTTATTATAGTTAGATGAAATCAGGAGCACAAAGCTCTCAGAATGGGATTAGTGCCCTTTTAAGAAAGGACACCACCAGAGAGTTCTCTCTCTGTCATGTGAGGACACAGGAAAAAGGTGACCATCTACAAATGAGGAAGAGAGGTCTAGCCAGGAACTGATCATGCTAGCACCCCAATCTTGACCTTCCAGCCTCCAGAACTTTGAGAAAATAAATAGCTGTTATTTAAGACACCCAGTCTCTGGTATTTTGTGGCAGCCCAAACTAATTAAGACATGCACAGAGAAGAATTTTTGCCTTATTAAGAAGCAAATTATTTCTCAAAGTAGAAAAGATAATCCTAAAGATAATGGTTTTTTTCCTATAGTAAATGAATTAATTTTGTATCTAACTACTAGCAATAATCTTACCCCTACATTCTTTTTTGCCATCACTAACCATATATAATATTCTCTTATTATCCTTTGACCTGGCTTCCACAACATTTTAATGAGTTAAAATAAAGCTTTGACACATGCTCACTGTGTATTTGTGTAAGAACTGTATTTGGTTTTCATTTTGAAAATAATAATTTCGACTGTGAAGAGAATCTTTAGGAACTATGCTACATGTTGGAACCTCTTTGTGAGTTCAGAAGTATTTAAATTACTTTTTGGAAAAACAATCCTAAAATTCATATGGGATCACAGAAGACACCCAATAGCCAAAGCAACCCTGAGAAAGAACAAAGCTGGAGGCATCACACTTCCTGATTTTAAACTATATTATGAAGCTACAGTAATCAAACAGTAAGGTACTAGCATGAAAACAGAAATATATATAAACCAATAAAACAAAATTGAGAACCCAGAAATATATCTGTGTATATATGCTCAAAATATTTGACAAGGAGCCAAGAATACTCAATGGAGAAAAGGCAGTCTCTTCAATAAATGGTACTTGAAAAATTAAATATTCACATGTTAAAGAATGAAACTAGATTCCTATCTTACACCAATCACAAAAATTAACTTGAAATGGATTAAAGACGTAAATGTAAGGCCTGAAACCATAAAACTCCTAGAAGAAAGCATAGAGCAAAAGCTCCTTGGTAATGATTTCTTTTGGCTATGATACCTAAAATGCACAAGCAACAAAATGAAAAATTAATAAGTGTAACTACATCAAATTAAAACATTTTTGTACAGCAAAAGGAACAATCAACAAAATGAGAAGTGAATAGAGAGAATGGGAGAAAATATTTGTAAATCATTATCTGATTATGGGTTAATATCTAAAATATATAAAGAACTATTAATGCAATAACAAAAAAATCTAATTAAAAATGAGCAAAGGACATGAATAGACATTTTCTTAAGGAAGATATTAAAACAGCCAATAGATACATGAAAAGGTGGTCAACATCACTAATACTCAGGAAAATGTAAATCAAAACACAATAAGATATCACCTCACAGCTGTTAGAATGGCTGCATCAAAAAGGCAAGAGATAAATGCTGGCAAGGACCCCTATCTTGAAGATATATCTGCACCCCCATGTTTACTGCAGTATTATTTGTAAGAGCTATAACATGGAAACAGTGTCCTCATGTACATTAATAGATAAAAGGATAAAAATGTGTCACACACACGCACACACACACACTTTAAGCCATAAAAAAGAAAAAAAGCCTGCCATTTGAAACAACAATAAGTCAGACAGAGAAAAACAAATAATGTATGATCTCACTTATATATGGAATCTAGGGGGAAAAAACCACCAAACTCATAGAAAAAGAGATATGATTTGTGGTTGCCAAGGTAGGGTTGGGGATTGGGAGAAATGGGGAAGGTGGTCAAAAGGTACAAACTTACACTTGTAAAATAAATAAGTCTTGGGGATGTAATATACAGATGGTGATAATAGTTAACAATACTGTATTGTGTATTTGAAAGTTGCTAAGATAGTAAGTAGATACTAAAAGTTCCCATTACAAGGAAAAAATTTTTTTGGTAACTGTATGAGGTGATGAATGTTAACTAAATTTGTAGTAATCATTTTGAAAAATGTAGGTGTGTTATTATGCTGTACACTGTAAACTTATACAATGTTGTATGTTAATTCTATCTCAATAAAACTGGAGGAAAAATTACTTTTGGATGTTAGACTGTGATTTCTTTTGAATGTAATACAACATTGGCACTAGCCATTAGGTAATTCAATTATACTAGGGCTTCTCCAGATTATGTCAAATCTGACTGTAGGTTAATATCTGAGAACCACCATCCTTCATAAAATATTTTTTGGACACTTAATATGTGGCCACATACTGTTCTAATTACCAAGAACAACATAGTGAACTAAACAAGTAATCATTCCTGTTCTGTCCTCATGAACATTATATTCTATTGGGGAACACATGCAATAAACAAATAAATATCCTATGCTGGATGGTAATTAGGTGTTGGAAAAAAATTAAAGCGAAGAGAGATAGAAAGTGGCCAAACAGAGGATGAGGAGGTAAGTTGAAATATTAAGTACAGTGGTCTCTGGAAATATGACTTCAAAGCTCTTGGAGTTGAACAATGTTTGGTGTTGGGGAAGTACAAGCAGATGTCAGGCCGAAGAACATTCCAGGCAGGGGAAATGGCAAGTACAAAGGCCTTGCGGATAGAACATGTTTGGCATATTTGAGGACTAGCAGGGAGGCCACTGTGTGCCATGAGCTAAGGAGAGGGTGGTAGGACAGACATCAGAGAAGAATGGGGGGAAGAAACAGGTCATGTTGTAGGGTCTTGTCAGCCATTTTGAGGATTTAGGTTGTGCTTTGAGTGAAATGGGTACTTTTGGGAGGATTTTTAGAGGAGAAGCTTTGACATGTCATGTTTGAAATGAGTCACTTTGGCCATTGTATTGAGATTTGACTGGGGGATTGGCAACGAGGAAAGAAGAGAGACCAATTAAGCTATTGCAGTAATTCAGGCCAAAAATACTGGCAGCTTGGACCATAGTAGAAATAACTGGAGTGATGAAAAGTGGTTTAATTCTGATATATATTGAAAACTGAGCCAACAATTATTTTGCTGATGGATCAGATGTAGGATCTGAGAGTAAAACAAAGATAGATAGATGACTCTATGGTTTTCAGCTTGAGTAATTGGAAGGATAAAATTGCATTTACTGAGCTGGAAGAGTTTTAGGAGGAACCTTTTGAAGGTAAGAAGCTCCATTTTGAACTTGTTAAATATGAGATGCCTATTGTCTACCAAGAACAGATGTTCAATAGGCAGTTGACATTTATAAGAGTGGAATTCAGGTGAGAGATATTTGCTAGAAATATAAAATCGGGATTCCTCTAGGAAAAGATGGTATTTTTTAAAAATATATTTTATTGAAATTTTACAGAGAGGAAGGGAGAGGGATAGAGAGTTAGAAACATCGATGAGAGAGAAACATCAATCAGCTGCCTCCTACATACCCCGCACTGGGGATGTGCCTGCAACCAAGGTACATGCCCTTGACTGGAATTGAACCCAGGACCCTTGAGTCTGCAGGCTGACACTCTATCCACTGAGCCAAACCAGTCAAGGCGGAAAAGATGGTATTTAAAGCTGTGAGATAAAATGAGCTCAGTAAGGGATTAAGTATAGTTAGAGAAGAGAAGAGGCCCAAAGACTGAGCCCTGAAGTACCTCACCTTATAGAGGTCGATAAGATAACAAAGAACCACCAAAGGACTCTGAGGAGGAATAACCAAAGATAGAGGAGAGAAACCAGGAAAGTGTGGAATCATAAAAGATAGTGCTTCAAGAAGAAGGAAATGCTCAGCTATGAAATGCAGCCTATTGATCAAATAAAAGGAATGCTGAGAACTGACCACTGGATTTAGCAATGGATGTCTCTGGGGGTGCTGATGAGAGC
The DNA here is from genome assembly GCF_000412655.1 of Myotis brandtii. Classification (NCBI taxonomy): domain Eukaryota; kingdom Metazoa; phylum Chordata; class Mammalia; order Chiroptera; family Vespertilionidae; genus Myotis; species Myotis brandtii. The sequence goes on from NW_005359590.1 coordinate 1,158,723, forward strand.
GGAGTTGTTAGAGTGGTGAAATTCTGATAGGGGTGAGTTTAACAGAGCATGGGAGGAGAGAGTTCGGAGACAAAGAAGACAAACAACTCAAGGGATCTTACTGTAAAAGGGAGCAGAGGAATAGGTTCTTTGTAACACAGGAAGACATAGAAGCTGTGCAAACATGAATCTGAAGTATGTGGTCCATTGGGTTTAATAGGATTCGGGTTGCCACATGAGTATGATGGAGTGAGAGAGAGATGAGAGTGTGAGGGGGTGATTATGATGAGCTCTGGAATCTGAGCTAGATAAGAAAAGAATGAAGGTTTGGGGTTTGAAGGGACAGAGAAAAGGTGGTAGGATCAACAGCTTGTAGATGTGCCAAAGAGCTGTTAGAATGAAATAATTTTGAAGTAGGGGAATAAGCTGGAAGGTCAGCAGATGATGACTGAATGGAGAAGGGGTCATTGTTGATAGTAATGACAAGTGGACAGATGAGGCAGAGAAGGACATACCCACGGGAGTGGACAGCTCAAGCAGGGGCGGAAAGAGCCACTGGAAGTCTGAGAGCTGTGTAGGCAGGATGCAGCTGTGAGCCAGTATGTACCTTGACACTTTACTGAAGTGTTTACAGCTGGTGTCTGTTGAATGACCAGTGCCTTTGCTCTATCCGTTGTTATATAGTGTGAATATTATTCCTAAATATTATTCCAAGAAATTAAGAGGCTCACCATCATGGTGAACATTGATATCCCCAAGAATTGTGACAGGAATATTTGGCGACTGTGGCCGTGGGCTAAGGCCTTGAGGGATTGAGGATCTGTAATGAGTGCACATCAAATCTTAGGTAGGAGGAGGGAAACAAGCCTTTGTCTGTCCTAGCCCGGATCTCCGGGGATGTTCTTGAGGAAGGGTGAGCCAAGGGCTACAGAGGGAAAACCAAATGAGAAGGATTTTTGGATGAGAAAAAGGCCCCCAAAAACATACAATCAGAAACAAATTTCACAATTTAACCTTGAATCAGCCCAAACAATCATTTTGTCTATAAATTAAGTTACATCTTGTGGCAGTTAAAATGCCTAATTCATACGTGGGTATAATTCATCCCAGAATCCTTAGCGAGAACATGAGTCTGACAGAAAGCATATCCAGCAAAAAAGACCTGTTTTCTTCTGCTTGTGTTGTCATCTTGATTAATTTCTTCCTCCCTTTCTCATCCTGCCTCGCTTATCGGTCAGAGCCAGGATAAGCAATATCTAAGAGTACTCAAAGTTCTTCTGATTCTTCTTTCCTTTACGATAACAATTGGGCCCTGGAACCATTTTCAGGCAGGCACATCCTGCTGGGCAGAAGATCCAGAGCTCTGGACAGGAGGAAGGTCTCCCAGGTGAAAGAGCTAATCACAGACCAAGCCCGTCCACTGCTCATCCACCTTGAGGCTGCTTCCTGAGGCTGTGGTCTCTCTGCCTGTCACAAAGCAGCCTTGCCAGAGCCGGTGGCTTTCACCACAGGTGACTCAGCTCCCTGGGTGTGGTGACAAGACTGTCTGCGACTAAGTAACTCATGTTGAGGAAGCTGATCATTTCTACAAAGGCCTCTCCTACCCATAATCCATGGTCATTGCCCCAAATACAAATGGTACCTGCCCTCCTCCCCCGTCCTTCTGTACCCAAACATCTATCCTGTGTTATTCTCTCTCATCTTCTGCAGCTTTTTGCACCCTTCTTCTTGCTCCTCCCACTCTCAACCCCTCTCTCCCTTTACCCTTTCCACCAGGCCCTCTGAAGCCACCATTCCGCCGAAAACAAATGCTTCAACATTTTCTCCTTCCCACCCCCATGAATTAAAGCCTACCTTCTCCCAGCAGTGCACGTCCTCTTGTTCCCTTTCTAGTGGAGGCTGCCACTGTCCTTAGGAGCCAGGCGTCGGGGTCAGGAGTCTCCCAGCTCCCTGAGTTTTTCCACCATGTGTAAACTCCAGCAAAGTTTAGGCCACTTGATTGAACCATTTTCTACCTTCCACAGACACCGAAGATCTAAACCTGTGGTCTGGACTGTAAGTTTTCTCAGCATTCCCATATCCTGACAAAACTCTGGGATATTTAAACACATATGACCAGCCAACATGCTAGTGTTTAGTTCTTTCTCTAAAGGCTTTTCAAGGCTCAAAGCTGGGGTAGTCACCGTCTGGAAATGCTGGACATCCGAGGATCCTTCCATCTCTCTCACTGCACCTACTCTTCAAGGGATTACCAGGACCAAGATTCCCTTTTCTCCTAATTCAGTGGTTGCCAAACTTTAACAAGCATCCGAATCACCTGGAGGACTTGCTGAGCTACAGAGAGCTGAATCCCAACTCCAGAATTTCTGACTCAATAGGTTTGGGATGGAGTTCAAGACTGCTGCTAATGCTGTGGACTTGAGGATCACACTTTGAGGACTATTGTCCTAGTGTATGTGCCCAGTGGTTCTCCAATTATCTTCATGTTTGAATTACCTAGGGATCTTCCAAGAGTATGAATGTCTGTGCCTGTGTCCCAAACCCCTGGATTGCAATTTAATTCACCTGAAATGTGGCTTGGGCTTCGCAGTTCTTAAGAGGTCCTCAGGTGATTCTACGGACCAATAAGTTTGGAAACCACTTGTATCAATACCTTCTCACCTCCCGTTCTCTCCTAGTCATCCTGGAAGATATGGTTAATCACCCAAACTAGACCTCCCACCTGGATATACCTCTATATCCTTGTGTCAGCCTCCTCCCCCAGGAAACCTCAAACCTGTGTCAACCCATTTTCTCATTGCTCTTAAATATTAGCCATCAAGTGTCGCTGGAGAAAACCACATAGCCTTATCATTCTATGACTCATCCTAGTGCGCTCATTCATCAACCTTCTAGCTTATCTTTGGTTCTCTCTAGTCTCCATCGCCCTCACTGATAATCCCAAAACTTCTCGGTTCCAATTCCCCTGCTTGAACTCTTCAGATGATCTCACTTCCTTCTTCATCCAGTAATATTGATTCCATCAGGCCTGATCTCTTTCCGTTTTATACTCCACCCAAAATAACGGATTTATCTGTATCCACACCTTTCTTCCTTTTTATGCTTTCATCTCAGTTCAAGGCCAATGCCTCCATCCTCCCACAGGAGTGGCCACACTTAGCTGGCACTTAGCTTAATGAATGATGTGCTCTTTCCATACCCCTTCAACCATCCTCTCTCTGCTGGCTCTGCTTCAACTCTTAATCCCTAGACTCTGCCTCCCCCTCATTTCCTACTGCTCGTTCATGTACAACCGCAGCTCCCATTTGTCAACTCTCGCTGCCCACTGATGCAGATTCAGGAGGAGGAGTAAATTCTTCCAGATGCCAACTTTAAAGGCTTTTGAATTTGGTATTCAGAATTCTTGTTTCTTTCTTTTTTTTTTTTTACCCCTGTTCAGCTAGTTTTGTTTGCTACTGGTGTTGGGTTTAAAGTTTTATTGATTCACAGGATGCAGGCTGGGAGAAATGAAAAGGGGGATAATAAGGATTTGATAGCATAACTAGAATAAGAGATTAAACTGTTAGTTTAAAAGAAATTTAGACTGAAAGGTGAAAGTAGTTAAAATCTTTAATGCTGTTATTATACTCTTTTTATGTTAAAAATAAAAATAAATTTGGGGACTTCATATGATTCATATTCTGGATATTTTTAGCATGCCACATATAGAGGGACTCTGCTTGCATGGTTAATACTGCCCTTCTCTTTATTTCGGGACCTGGACTTCTTTGCTCAGTATGCTAGGCACTAAGGAGGGAGCTGCCTCCAAAGCATAAAGCATTATATTCATCATACTTTTGCTGCCAACATGTACTTACTGCTCAACAAAAGGCAGGCACATAGTTCCTGTCAGCACAATGGAGAAATACCAAACCCAAATTCAGCAACACTTTGGGAAACCCGTTATTAGGGGATTTGAGGGTCTCCTATTCACATGGTGACATCTCCAGCAGAGGGAGGGGGGAAAATGAAGGAAAATGACAAAACTCACACAGGAAGTGCAGTACAGGAAGGAAGTCAACAAGGCAGACAGAAGAGCATCTGTGTAGTTTGTTTTTTCAACTGAGACAATTAAATAAAGCTTGTTCAGGAAGTGTGCTTGCATTTGTACTGTGGCCCAGGTGTCAGGTTGGGTCTCCAGTGCTAGGTGATATGTAGTCAATTTCTTTCACTGTGACTTTCAAAATCCTTAACACTAATTTATAACAGAATACTGTTGTTTTTATTCAAAATACAAAGTAGGTCAGGAGGAATAACAGGAAAAGGTTTGGTACTAATTTTTCTCATAACATACATTTATTTAATATAATAGTAAACATATTCATATAAAATATTATGCATTTACAATGTTAAATATATTAATGTAAATATTTATATATTGACAATATAAAAAACAGTTGCTATCAAAAGCATGGTACTTAAAAGGAAAAATTGCTAAATTGGACCTTAACAAAATTAAACTTTGTACCTCAAAGGACACCATTTAGAAAAGAAAAAAATAAGCCACAGACTGGGAGAAAATATTTACAGATTATGTCTTTTTTTAAATATATTTTTTTATTGATTTCAGAGAGGAAGAGAGAGATAGAAACATCAATGATGAGAGAGAATCACTAATCATCTGCCTCCTGCACACCCTTTACTGGAGATCGAGCCCATAACCCAGGCATGTGCCCTGACCAGGAATCGTCCGTGACCTACTAATTCATGGATCAACACTCAACCACTGAGCCATGTCAGCAGGGCCAGATTGTGTCTTTGCAAAGGACCTGTATTTACAATTGTGAGATAATCCTATATAAGAAAAGCCTCATATGCAAATAAACTGAACAGCAGAATGACCAGAGGAACTACTGGTCGCTATGAAGCGCACTAACCACCATGGGGCAGACCCTCAACGCATGAGCTGCCCCCAGCCTGCAGGCCCCAGGCCAGCCAAGGCAGGTGCCAGTTCAGCCAAAGGGGGGTGCCAGCGCCCCCCCCCCACGATTGCCCCGCCGGTCACCCCACAGATCAGCCCTGATCACTGGCCAGGCCTAGGGACCCTACCCGTACACAAATTTCATGCATCGGGCCTCTAGCAGAAAATAATCATGGTCACTGCCCCCAGTTCCTGACTCAGTGCTCCTGAAACCCATCATTTCCTGGGTGATAGGGGCATCCCTGTTCTAATGAGGTGACTCTGGGTGGAATCCAGGATAGCTCCTGGATGGGGGCTTGTCACTGATACACAGCCATGATTAAAAGGGCTGATGCCCAGCTGGTTTGGCTCAGTGGTTGAGCATCAACCTATGAACCAGGAGGTCACGGTTTGATCACTGGTCAGAGCACATGCGTGGGTTGCGGGCTCAATCCCCAGTGGAGGGCCTGCAAGAGGCAGCCAATCAATGATTCTCTCTCATAATTGATGTTTCTATCTCTCTCGCCCTCTCCCTTCCTCTCTGTAATCAATAAAAATATTATTATTATTTTTAAAGAAAGGAGCACCTGATTGGTGGTGTTGCTCTTATATCAATCAGGGGCAAAGCAGACATGCAGTCCTTAGTTCATCCTGATGTCTGTGTTGGTGGCCAGAGCTGTTTCATGTCTGAGGCAAATTTAAAAATCTTTTTTAAATTAAAAGAAAAAGGGGAGAAGGGCTGGAAATAGTTAATGATCTATCATTCCGATGTAATGAAACCTCGACAAACCTCCACAAAACCCCAAAGTTACAGGTTTCAGAGAGCTTCCAGGCTGGCAAGTATGTGTACATCGAGAGGTTGACACACCCCAGAGTCATGGGGGCAGAAGCGCCTGCCCTTGGGACCCACCCAGACCTCATCCTATGGATCCCTTCATCTGGCTGTTCATCCTTTATCATATCTTTAATTAAACTAGTAACCATAAATGAGTGTTTCCCAGAATTCTATGAGCCACTGTAGCAAATCAATCTAACCTGAGGAGGGGGGTTGTGGGAACCTCTGATTTGTAGCCAAATCTGACAGAAGTTGTGGGTAACCTTGGGATCTAATACTTGCAATTGGCCTCTGAAGCAGGCAGGGGATGGTCTTGTGGGCCTGCACCTCTCACCTGTGGAATCTGCTGCTATCAACAGGTAGGGAGTGTCAAAACGGAGTTAAACTGGAGGGCGCCCAGCTGGTGCTTGAGACTTGCTTATTGTGGGGGAGGGAAGTGCGGGGGGTGGGGGTGAGGACCCATGCACACATGGTGACCAGAAGTATCGGAAGTGAAGTGTTTTGTGTGAATAGTAAAAGAAACACAGGATATAGACGGAACTGAGGTTTTTCCCTACAAAAGGAGAGAAAAACTGAGTTTTTTATTTTAATAACATAAAAAACCTCTTACAATTCAATAAGGAAAAGGCAACCCAATATTTTTAAAAGGGCAAAAGATTTGAATAGACATTTCACCAAATAAGATATATGAATGGAAATAAGAACACGAAAAGATATTCAACATCATTCATCATTAGGGAAATGCAAATTAAAACTATAATGAGATACCATCCCACGCCCACCAGAATGACTATAATCAACAAGACAGATAGCATCGCATGTTAGTAAGGAGTGGAGAAATTGGAACCTTCATGCATTGCTGGTAGGAAAGTAAAGTGATACAGTCATGTTGGAAAACATTTTGGCAGTTTCTTACAAAGTTAAACATAAACTTACCATATGATCCAGCAATTCTACTCCTAGGAATCTTTACAAGAGAAATGAAAACATATGTCCACATAAAGATGCAGATGTGAATGTTCATAAGAGCATTATTCATATCATCACACACTGGAAACTTTTCAAATACCCATCAACTGGTGAATAGATAAACAAAATATGCTAGACTCATACAATAGAGTAACATTCAACAATTAAAATGAAAGAATTACTGATTCGTGCTACAACAGGGATGAACTCCAAAAACATTATCCTAAGTCAAGGGGGCCAGGTGAAGAAAACTGCATATTGTGTTTGATTGTATTTATGTGGGGTGTGCCAGAAAGGCAAATTTAGAGACACAGATCAGCGGTTGCCTAGGGCTGGGGGTGGGAGGCGAGATTAACTGTAAATGGGTGTGAGGAGACTTTGAGGAGATAAAAATGCTCTAAAACTGATTATTTTAATTATAAATTGACCAAACTATAAAAAAAGTTAATTCGTAATTCTTGGAATTAACAGTAAACCAAATTTCCATTATTAATTGCTAGAAATAAAACCTGAGTAAAGACTTTCAAAAATGGTGTAAGAAATGACCATGCTTCTCCCCAACCCCAGGACCAATAATTTACTACATACTGAGCGAAAAGGCCTCAGGGAACTTCAAGTAGTTCATGAAGATGGCCAACCCTGTGTTTGACCAGACTGATATAAGGAACTGGCATTAACACCCAGACAGAAAAGTCTGTATTCCTGTGTTCTCACTTCCCCTTAAAAAAAAGCCAGAGGCCTGGATGAGCCATAAACTGGATCATTATTTTGAATAATGAATTAATTACCTCATTTTTTTGCCAGACACCAGTTATTTTTGCCACCATCATATATTAACTGTGATTAAAGCTTGTCTTGTTCAAATGACATGGAATAAATTTACGTGTGGCATTTTCTTACCTGGGGTGGTACTGAAAGGTGTGGGTGAAGTGCGAGGGCCTCCCTCAACCTTTACTGAGCATCTTTCATGCATGAGGCACTCGGGCTGGTGAGCCATGCAACAAAGACACGCAGCCTCTGCGCTCAAGGAATCTGTAAGCAGTCTGGGAAAGAAAGCTAAGCAGTTATTAGCAAACAGTAAAAGATAGTAAGCACTGTAAAATCAAGTGGGAAACCTCAAAATGTAAGATAAAGGAATTGCACTGCAATACAGTTTGAGTTCCTTCCAGTGTGAATATTCTACCATTTTTTAGGAGAAAGATCTGGATAGTTTGTATATAGTCTGTGGCTGAGTAACTTAAGGGTTTGTTATGTTTCTCTGGCAACTACTTATTGAGTGGTGTGTGTTTTTTTTTTAATTTTTTGGGTCAGTTTCTTAACTTGCATGAATTACAAAATTGTTTCATTTCTAAGTCAAGAGCTCATCCCAGTAAAGCTGTGCCAAATGTGTGTACACAAGCTGCAACATTCTCTCTCTTTTTTCCCTGATGCACTCAGTTCTGCAAAACGATAATGCTGATACTATGAGAAGTAAAGTCTTTCTATTATGATGATGGCAAAGGGCACAAGGCAAATTTCCCAGGTCTGTGCATGGGCACATGAGCTGACCTTGGCCTACAAACCAAACAGAGGCACTTGGCAACTGCTGCTAGGTGCCGGCCATACTTGAGTTTACAAATAAAACGCAGATCTGCTCAGTGAAAGCAGATCACAGCTCTGTGTACTGACACTCTTGATCCACACCCATGATCGAGGGAGTGGTCTCATTAGTGATTCCTTTCCTATTGGAAAATCACCCTGACTTTTGAATAAACATATGAATTGCACATGTTAATGATGGCAGCCTAGATTTTTGCAAATGTGCATTCAGTTTATATAGTATGCTAATAGTCTTTAAAATATTTAGGAACTTGTGGAGATATGAGGTATGTTTTAACATAGAATCAAGATGGAGATTTGGGTATAAAGTGATGTAAATTAAAATTATATCTTCCCCTCTGTTCTCTCTTATTCCCATCTCGTTGTTCTTAGAGACCTCCATAGAAATGGAAGTGCAACATCTTACCTAGGCATTGCTAAATTGATCCTTTGTATGCATGAATGCCCCTGGGGCTGAGGTTCCATAAGTACATTCCTACCTTTTCTTTTGCACCCACACCAGCCTGAAGATACTTCCAAAAATGGGACTTTTTCTCCTGCCAAGGCCTAACTCGTATTTGGCCACACCCTGCCCCTGCCTCCTGGAATGCCGTACCCTTCACCCATGTTCTAAATTACATTACGAGGTTTTATGTCATTGGAAGCCCTATCCTGACTTCCTTTTAGCAATCTTATCTTGAAATGCAATAATGTCATCAAAAATGATGCTTACCCAACTACTTAACTCTGGGGAGAAATAAATCAAGTTAGACCTTTATTTCACATGATATGCCAAAATAAATACAAATGGATAAAAGCATTCAAAGTAGTCCATCAAAACATAAAAATATTAGAAAAGAAAAAGCTAAATATGTATCTGATTTATGGATAAAAAAGCCCTTTCTAAGGTTGTAATCAATTGAAGAAACTCTAAAAGAAAATATAAAATTGACTAATAAACAGCAAAATCTGTCTATAAGTAAAATTATTAATAAAATTAAAGAGTAAACAATAAGCTAAGAAAAATGTTTGTGAAATATCAATATGAGTTACTCTAATATTGAGAATTTATTTAAATCAATAAGAAAAATAGCAGTATTTCTACAAAAAACTAATACCCCAATGGCATGAACAAGCAATTTATAAAATAAGCCAATTTATAAATATTGAAGCTTCAATCTCATTAGAAATAAAAGTAATAAAAAGATCTAAGAAGGTCTTTTTTTAAGATTTGACAGTCTGATAGATAATAACATCTCAAGATTGTGGGAGAGTGAAGTGAGAAATGCCTTCTTGTGTTTGGTGGGGAAAATCTGGTAAAAACTTTTGGAAGGCATTTTGACAATATATAATAAATGCCTTTAAAATATTCATCCTTTGACAGGTTAATTCAATTATCAGGAATTTATATTATGAAACACACACAAATGAATATATGAGAATGTTATGTTACTTACAATAATTTCTAACAATTTTTTAAAGTAGTCTTTAAGACCACCATTAGTGAAGCAGTTAAGTAAATTATGAAGCAATCATGTAATGGACTTTAATGCAGTCATTACAAATTATTTGGGAAATATTTCAAATGGAACAGAAAATGTTTCTGATTTTATAATGACTAAAAGAATATGCAACAGTATAAAATATAGTTCAGCCATAAACAAATTCATTTTTACAGAGATGATAAAATATGTAAAGTATTAATAACTGTGGGGTTATTATTGATTGTTATTTATTCTTTATACTTTCTGTACTTTTATAAAATTATCTACCATCACTAGGTATCTGTTTGTAATAAGAAATATCTATATATATAAAAGACTAATATGCAAAGTATCCCCTTGGGAGTTTGACTAGGAGACCGGGAGTTCAATCGCTCACTATGACATGCTCTGACCAGCAGGGGGTGGTATGGAATGAAGGAATGCTTTGGCTGGCAGCCAGGGAAGGGAGGACCCAGCTGGCAGCCAGAAGGCCCCAATTGGCCCTGATTGCCAGCCAGGGCTAGGGACCCTGCCCGTGCATGAATTTCATGCATCGGGCCTCTAGTTTTTTCATAATGATACCATGAATATTTGACAATATAAAAAAATATGATTTTCAATATTCTATGATATGACTATCTCAAATTAAAAAGCTTTGCACAGCAAAAGAAACAATCAACCAAATGAAAAGGCAAACTACAGAATGGGAGAAAATATTTGCAAACCATATATCTGGTAAGGGGTTAATATCTAAAATATATAAGAAAGTCATACAACTTAATAGCAAAGAAACAAATAATCTGATTTAAAAATGGACAGAGGATCTGAAAAGACATTTTTTCCAAAGAAGATACACAAATGGCCAACAGGTACATGAAAAGGTGCTCAACATTACTCATCATCAGGGAAATGCAAATCAAAACCACAATGAGATATCATCCTACACCTGTTAGAATGGTTATTATCAAAAAGACAAGACATGCGGGCTGATGAGGATGTAGAGAAAAGGGAACCCTTGTGCACTGTTGGTGGGAAGGTAAATTGGTACAGCCATTATAGAAAACAATGTGGAAGTCCCTGGAAAAAGATAAAAATAGAACTACCATATGATCCAGCAATTCCACTTCTGGATATATATCCAAAGGAAATGAAATCACTATCGTAAAGAGATACCTGCACCCGTAATGTCCTTTACAGCATTATTTACAATAACCAAGATATGGAAACAATCTAGTGTCTGTTGATGGTTGAATGGATAATGGCAATGTAATATGTGTGTGTGTGTGTGTGTGTGTGTATACATATATATACACACACTAAGTGGCCAGATTATTATGATCAAACTGACGTTTGTAGGCAAATTAGCTATAATTTCATGCTGAAGTTGCTAGAGGTTCAGACCATTATAAATAGGGAAGCAGGTTGTTTACCACGACAGTAGAAGTGATTTTTTTCTGAAGATATGGGTAAACAAC
>NW_005359590.1:1170142-1210477 GCF_000412655.1 Myotis brandtii
TAACCACCTGACATTTGTAGGCAAACTAGCCATACACTGCATTGTATGGGATATGGAAGCCGAAGGCCTGTTCGAACACCTTTGCTGTCTGCAGTTACCAAGATAAAATGTCTCTAATTCCCATAGAAACACAAGGATTGGATGGTCAAGCATTGGAAAAAAGTCATGTGGTCTGATCAATCACGTTTCCAGTTGCATCATGCAGATGGCAGAGTGAGAATTTGGCAGAAACAGCATAAAGCATGCCCCCCACATGCATGAATACAACCCTTCAAGCTGGTGGGGGCAGTGTTATGGTTTGGGGCATGTTTTCCTGGCATGATTTGGGCCCTTTAATTAGTGTGGCACAACGTCTGAATAGCACAACATACCTAAGTATCATTGCTGATCAAGTTCATCCTGTCCTGTTGATGGTGTATCCCAATGGAGATGGCTTCTTCCAACAGCTTCCCTATTTATAATGGTCTGGCCCTCTAGCAACTTCAGCGTGAAATTATAGCTAATTTGCCTACAAACGTCAGGTGGTCATAATAATCTGGCCACTCATGTTCAAATATATCCCATGTTCAAAGACTGTTAAATCACGTTGTTTACCCATATCTTCAGAAAAAAATCACTTCTACTGTCGTGGTAAACAACCTGCTTCCCTATTTATAATGGTCTGGCCCTCTAGCAACTTCAGCGTGAAATTATAGCTAATTTGCCTACAAACGTCAGGTGGTCATAATAAGCTGGCCACTCAGTGTATATATGTAATTAAATATTATTCAGCTATAAAAATAAGAAAATCCTGCTATTTGCAATAAGGATGAACCTCAAGCATATTATGCTAAGTGAAATAAGTCAAACAGAGAAAGACGCATACTGTGTGATCTCATTTTTACGCAGAATCTAGAAAAGCTCAACTCATTGAAATAAACAGAATGATTAGGGGGTTGGAGAAATGGGTAAAAACTTCAAGTTAGAAGATGAATAAATTCTGGAGATTTAATGTAGAGCATGATGACTATAGTTAACAATACTGTGTTAATATACATACTTGAAAGTTACTAAGAGTGTAGATCTTAAATGTTTTCACCACACACAAAAGAAGATAATTGTAAGGTGATGAAGGTGTTAACTAACCTTAGTGGTAATCATTTTTGCAATATATACATATATCAAATCATCATATTGTATATCTTAAAGTTATGCAATGTTATATGTTGATTATATTTCAATAAAGCTAGAAAAATGTTAAATAACTAGAGGCCCAATGCACAAAATTTGTGCACGGGTACAGTCCCTAGGCTGGCTGGTGATCAGGGCCCATCAGGTTCCCCACCTCCCTGCCTCCCTGCCTCCTCCTTTCCTCGCTCCCTCAGCACCCTGCTGCTGCTGCTGGTTGCCCACCATGTTCCGCACCACCCCCTGGTGGTCAGCGCACATCATAGCCAGCGATTAAACTCTCCCAGTCTCCCGTTCGAACTCCTGAGGGGACAATTTGCATATTAACCTTTTATTATATAGGATATGAAAAAATTAAGGTATTCTTAGTGGAAAACAAGATTCAAAATTACAAATGCAATATGATTGTGCTTAGGTAAAAATAAATGTTATCTATGGAAGTATAGATAAGAAAATATACCCAAATGTGACTATAATTCAGTTTGGGTGGTGGGACTGTAGGTGGTTTTTTTTCTCTTCTATGTGGATCAAAATGTATTAATGAACTTTTATAATATAAAATGTTGTCAGCAGAAACAGCAATCAAAAAAGATATATGCACCCCTATGTTCATAGCAGCACAATTTACAATAGCTAAGATTTGGAAACAGCCTATGTGCCCATCAGCAGATGAGTGGATTAAAAAACTGTGGTTCATCTACACAATGGAATTCAATGCCACTATAAAAAAGAAGGAACTTTTACCATTTGCAACAGCATGGATGGAACTGGAGAGCATTATGCTAAGCGAAATAAGCCAGTTGGAGAAAGAAATATCACATGATCTCACTCATATGAGGGATATAATGATCAACATAATTTGATGAATAAGAATAGATCCAGAGACAAATGGTAGGGGAGGGGGGGTTAGAGAGCAACCAAAGGACTTGTATGCATGCATATTAGCATAACCAATGGACACAGACACTGGGGCGGTGGGGCTTGCCTGGGGTGGGAATGGCTGTGGTGGTGGGAGGGGGGGCAGGATCAATTGGGGAAAAAGGAGACATATGTAAAACTTTAGACAATTAAAAAAGAAAAAAAGAAAAACAGGCAAAAATATTGTCACCCATTTGTCAAATAATTCATGTAATAAATATTGATTTTGTAATTACAGTGTGCCAGGCCCTATGCACTCTGGTTGCTGGAGATTTCAAAAATTGTTATGGCAGAGTCTTTGCCCTGGAGGAAACCACAGCCCAGTAAAAGCGATGAAGAAGAAAACACATAATTAAAATATCTAATCATAAGTTCTACAGTAGAAGAAGAGGCTTAGTGCTCTTGGTGTGGTTGGGTTCCCAGAGGCAGGGCAACTAATCCAGACTGGCTTAGCGGGGACGAGGCAGGAGGGGCATATTTCACATGAGGGACACCAAATAATGACATGCATGATGGAAGGTTTGAAGGAAGGGCTAATTATGTCACATATTCAGATGGCGATATCTTAATAAAGGTGAATGTTTCATGAAATGCATACACAAGAAGGATTCTAGGATGACTTGGATTATAGATCTGGCGTCCTTTAAAAAGATAGAAATCCCATTTGGGGGCAAATGGTTGTCTCCAGTCTTGGCCACGTTGAGTTCAGTGTACCTGTGGGCTATCCTCGTGGAGATGTGATACATGAGTTTGGGAGAGAGATGGGGCTGGAGACAGAAGCAGAAGTTTTAGTTGTGAGTTTAGATGAAGGACCAGGGAGGACGTAGAGAATGAGAAATAGAGCCAGGAGCCTGGGACAGGGCTCAGAAGAAAACAAACATTTATAGAGGCACCTGAGAAGAATCTCTTAAGGAACAAAAATCAGGAGCGTGAGGTTCAGAAGCCAAGGGAGAGAGAACTGCTGAGTGCTAATGGTGCTGAGTGCGATGGAGAGTAAGAGCCGAAGCACTACGGAGGAGTCAGACCTTCTATCCAGTCTGTGTATGCAGGGCAAGCGAGGCAGGAAGAGAAGCCGGAGAAATGGGGAAGAAGATGGGAGTGGGGAGAGGGGATAGTGTGATGTGAATGCACTGTTAAGGTCCAGGAGTGTGTTACTAAAGTCAAGAGGAAACTCTTGTGCCGGAGGGTAGGGAAATGGCATAAAGGTGAGATATATGTCCCCTGACCTTCCTGAATGTCAAATGTTATGGGAGACAGCCAAATGACTAGCTAAAAAATAACGACTCTTCTTAAACTTCTTCCCAATTGCACTCATGCTTATAGATTGTAATGTGTCCATTGGATGGCGGCAGCAATAGATGCCTGGCCATCTGAAACTTGAGCCGAGAGCCTACCCAAGCTCAGATAACGTCACTGCCAAAGAGGCCCTTATCCTCCATTCTGTTCAGTCACACCTCAGCTGCTCTGCTGCCAGACCCATTAAACGCTCTCCATTCTCAGCTGCCCTGGACCCCTGCCAGGATAATACTGTCATTCCAGAGCCTCTAGTACATGTATCTGTCTTCCCAACAGAAAAGAAGTGTTCATTTAAAGAACAAGTAGACACAGATCTGCTCACTTCAGATGTGCAGGCCATGATTTCTGGAAGCTATCCTGGAACCGAAATGAGCCCAGTGACACAGCAGGACTGTAAACCAGATGTGTGTGTGTGTGGGGGGGCTACTTGGGGGGCGGTGGGGAAGAGGCAGCCATGATGCCCTTTCTATTGTCCCTGACATAGTTGTCTACATACTTCTCTTGGTACTGACATTGTGTGTAGTTCCTAGGGTGAGTTTTGTCTCCCCCTATGATAGTGGACCCTGTAAGATAGGTTGATTGAATCTACTTTCTCACCTGCCCTGCAGATTCCAGCACACTGTACTTTATACATCCCCTGCCCTTTCCCATTTCTTCCTGCTTTGAATCCAGACATGATATATGGAACTCGAGCTGTCACCTCAGGACCACGGAATGACAAACATGAGGGAAAGGTCAAGACCACTGCTAAGTTTCTAACCATGATGTCATCAAGCTGCTGAATCAAAGCCAGTAGCCAGCTAATACAATAATCTATAATAATAAAAGCATAATATGCTAATTAGACCAGACATCCTTCCAGACAACCTTCCGGATGAAGCCAGGGCTGCAAGGGAAGCCCTGGTCTCAGGTGTCAGAGGGAAGCTGGTGCTGGGGAAGGAAGGCCTACTCTTGCACAAATTTCGTGCATCAGGCCTCTAGTTTATGTTATAAGAGAAAAATAAGTTTTTGGCCCCTTATAAGCTGAGTTTTTGTGTGTGTGTGTTTTTTTTAATAAGTAAATATAACTTCCCTAGCAACCACCCCCCACTTTCTCACTAGAAGAACCCCAACTTTATTCAGATAGCCATCCCTCACCCCACTCAGCTAGGTGCCTTGGTTGATGTTGATTTCATCTCCAGTTCTGGGAGTGGCACTGATTGGCCAAGTGTAGTCCCATCGCCTGTGCCAGTGTTGAGTTAAAGAACGTGAGGCATGGGGGCTGAAATCTGTTGGGGCTTCTGGGGAAAGTTTCCTTTGATAAAGCAGCAGGAAGAGTCTGTCTCTCTCTCCTTCCTGTGAATGTTGTGTCCAGGTTTGGTACCTGGTACTGTTGTAGTCACCTTGCTACTCCCTGATGGTGGGGGGGAAGAGACAAACATAACCTGGCCCCTTGTAGCATTATTGCTCCTGAATCAGCCACCCTTGAAGGCTGATGCACGAAATTTGTGCAAGAGTAGGCCTTCCTTCCGGCTGCCAGCACCAGCTTCCCTCTGGCACCTGGGACCTGGGCTTCCCTCGAAGCTCTGGCTTCCTCCGGAAGGTTGTCTGGTCTAATTAGCATATGGCTGCTAAGGAATTGACATGTCAAAGGAATTGACATGGCTGCTGCAATGTCAATTCCTTTATTCTTTAATGCAGTTTAAGTTGGGGGCTTGGTTTCTTGGCCCTTGAAGCTACTTTACAGATAATTAGGGTATTTTAAAAAGTTTTGTTTTTGATTATCTAACTCTAGCTTTTTATAGGAAAAGGTAGATCAAGCATCAGCCTGTGTATTTAGCATTTGCAAATGCTGAATATTACTATTTCCTCCCTCTTAAAAGAGAAGCTTTAGATTTGGAGAATGGTTTAGCTCAAAAGTTGTCCTGAGGCCAGCGTTGATTTTGTCCTGGTCTACTTGACCCAGGGAAAAGAACACTTTGATAAACTGGTGTCACTAAGTAAGGCAGAGAAATTGAACCAATAATAGCAGATGATCTTGTCTCTGATGGGGCTGTAAGGGGAAATGAGCGACTGAGAATTATCACTCACACTTCCATTAAGACTTGAGGGAGAGAGACCAGTGATCCTTTTGTAACAGGAACTGGGGCTGCTGCTGTCGGTATTTCCCTGACCCCCAACCCTCTCCCAGTCCCCGCTGGTGCCATAAAGATGGGGACTCTTGAGAATGAGCTGTGGTTGGTGCAATTAGTAAGCATTAATTAATTAATTAATTAATACTGCGTCTTGGAGTCATTTCATCCCATGGAGAGAAATGCCTTAAAACCTACCAGGCTCATATTGCTGGCACAGTGCCTGGAACATAAGAGGCACTCAAAACTATGGGTTCAGTGGGTAAATGATGGAGGCTAGGCAAATGCTACCATTTTTATCCCTCCCACGCCCCCCGCACCAACATGAATCACAAATAAATCATCCTTTCTTCATTGTTCAAGTGCCCATTGTTGCATACAGCTGAACTGTGCAGGGGGTTTGGAGAGAGTGAGGGTACCCTGTGTGAGGTCACTGAATTAGTCCACAAACATTCTGCAGTATACCTCCTCAACCCCAAACATTCTGCAGTATACCTCCTCAACCCCAAACATTCTGCAGTATACCTCCTCAACCCCCTCGCTAAAACTTTAATCCAAGAACATTCTTAACTGCTGTGATCTAGAAGAAAACCCTTCCGAAAATATTGTTTAGGGACTCAGAACTTAAACACACGCTGCTGGCTCCAGTCCCTGCAAAGACGGCATGAGTCTCTCACCATTGCCATGGCAAATCCTTCAAAAACGAACTTAAAATGCCTCAGAGACACAGCCACGCCCCTCACCCACTCATGGTGAGATAATCTGAGAGTATGTTCCAGGGAAAGCTACCAAATGCCCGCCTTGCCTTTGAGGTCCTCTGCAGGGTGTGCCTTCTTAAGAAGGACTTAGTTCTAACATTTATTCTAATATTACACTTGCTCAGTAAGCGGCATCATATTCAGACACGTATGCTCACTTTCACCCTGAACATCACCACAGGGGCCTTAAATGTGCTCACCTTTTCTGAGATCTGTGGCCCTCTGTGAGTGGCCAGGAGCCAGCACGGTGAAGCATAATCAAGTACTCAACACATGTTTGTGCAACTAATGAATAAATTGCATAGATAACTAGAGTGAGAGTAGACATAGGACATTCTTCCCTAATAAATAAGTACCTCATGTTTAATGCAACATATCTGACAGTTTCTAGCTTACAAACTTGATTTAAAAAGAAACCAAAAAAAAAAAAAACCACATAAAAAAACAACAAAAACGAACACAATGTAATGGGAGCAAGGGTCTGAATGCAGAAACTGGAAGGGTTTTCAGTCCTGAATATATCATCACAAATAAATACTACTATTTGTTGTTTATCATATATACTAGAGGCCCAGTGCACAAAAATTTGTGCACTCGGGGTGGGGAGGGTCCCTCAGCCCGGCCTGTGCCCTCTCGCAGTCTGGAACCCCTCGGGGGATGTCCACCTGCTGGCTTAGGCCCACTCCCTGGGGGATTGGGCCTAAGCTGGCAGTCAGATATCCCTCTGGCAGCCCGGGAGCCCTCGGGGGATGTCCACTTGCCATCGGGGAGCAGGCCTAAGCTGCAGTCGGACATCCTTAGCATTGCTGAGGAGGTGGGAGAGGCTCCCACCACCACCGCTGTACTGGCAGCCATCAGCCTGGCTTGTGGCTGAGCAGAGCTCCCCCTGTGGGAGCACACTGACAACCAGGGGACAGCTCCTGCATTGAGCGTCTGCCCCCTGGTGGTCAGTGTGTGTCATAGTGACCAGTCATTCCCAGTCATTCTGCTGTTAGGGTCAATTTGCATATTACCCTTTTATTATATAGCATGTGTATATATGTATATGTATATATATGTATATATACATATACATATATAAGTATATGTATATATACATATACATATATATGAATTACTGTCATGGCATTAGGTACTATATATATGACATCACATTTTATTCTTACAATGACTTTATATAGTAGATATCATTATTGTAATTCTTGTTCTAAAGATGAGGAAAGTTAGGACACAGGGGATTAAGTAATTTTCCTGTAGTCACACAGCTGAACATGGTCTATGCATGTGCGTGACCACTTTAGAACCCTATTAGGGTGAGCAGGGTACTTCTAATAACTTTATCAAATCTGAAAGAAGACACAAGAGCAGAGAGAACTTGGAATCAGGTGGACCCTGAAAAGATTTCAGAGCTGTAAAAATCTCTTGGGTGCTATTCAACGCCAGCCTGGTGTGGGTTTGGCTAATATTTTGTCCACTTTCTAATGAGAAGTTTTCAACGCTTTCTCTATTAAAAAATATCTCTCATGCTTTAATCCAAGTCAAAAGAAATGCTAGTCATGGCTATGCAGAAATAGGCCAAGGAAGACAGAAGGTAATGCTCACACTCAACTATGATGCTATCATGAAAGCAATTTTGTTTAACCTTCATAACATAAGTACCCACCCAACTCAACAGGTTTTCTCAATAGAAGTTCTGAACTCTGTGCTAAGGTTTTCTCTTTTTCCCAGAACATCCCTCAGTCCCGCCACCATTGGCCTAAGTCCTGCTCATCCATGAATGTACTATATCTACACTAGCAAAGTCTCTGTCTTCAATGAGCTTAGGTTCTAAGAGTCGTGGTTGGGGGAGGAGGGAGATTCACAATAAACAAATAAATATATGCCAGGTGGTTGCAAGTGTTACGAAAAAAAAAAGAAAGCAGGGTAAGTTGGAAAGTGACTGGGAGTGCTATTTTAGATAAGGTGGTGAGGCAACCTTGGCCATGGTGGGCTCGGGGTGTGGGGGACAGAGTCACAGGCACATCCTGAGCCACAGACGATTATTCCCAGGATTGAAACCTAATGGAATGTGCCTGACAGGATTTTAATATTGCTCAGGACCTATGACTCCCTTCTAACTTCAGTTTTCTCTCCCTTGTAATAGGAATGTCTATAGCCATTATTCTATGCCCATCCCACCACTGTATTTTGGAAGCAGATAACGTTCCTATTTCCCAGGTCCACATGGAGAGAAATTTTGTACGAGGAAGGGTCAGACACAGAGTGTCCCCCAGTGCTGGTCTAGATTATTTAGATAATGAGATATGGGACTTTTGAGCTGATAAACTTTAGTTGAGATTTGGTCTTAAACTGATGCTTCAGTGGGCTGAGACTTTTGCAAATGTTGGTATATGGTGACTGTGTTTTGCATATGGAGGCAAATGAGTCTTTGGGGGCCAGAGGGTGAACTGTGGTAGGCTAAAAAACAAACAAACAAACAAACAAAAAACAAACAAACCAATGCTCCTTTAAAGATACCCACATCCTAATTCCTGAACCTGGTTAATTTTAATTTATTTGAAAGGAGGGTCTTTGCATATGTGATTAAGTTAGGGCTATTGACCTGGAAAGAATGTCTTGGATTATCCAGGTGGGCCCTGTATCCAATTATAAATGTCTTTATGAGACAGAGGAAGAAGGTGATTGCATACGGAAGAGGAGGAAGCAATGTGAGCACAGAGGCAGAGAATGGAGTGATGTGGCCGCAAGTCGAAGACTGCCAGCAGCCACCAGAAGCTGTAAGGGGCAAGAAACCAATTTCCCCCTAGAACCTCTGGATGACACACAGCCCTGCTGACATCTTGATTTTGGCCTAGTGATACTGATTTTAGATTCATGGCCTCCAGATACATGAGAGAATGCATTTCTGTTGATTTAAGTCATCCAGTTTGTGGTCATTACAGGAGCCACAGGAAGTCAGGGAGGTCCTATTTCATCCAGTGATACTTGAGAAGAAACCTAAGTGAGGAAGGGAGCCACAGAGCTATCTTGGGGGGCGTGTTCTGGGAGGAGAGACTAGCAAGTGCCCAGGAAGGACTGTGCTTAGAGTATTTAAGGAATAGCAAAGAAGGCGGGGTGAGTGATTGGAGTAAGAAAAGAGAAAGTGGCCCAGCTGGCATAGCTCAGTGATTGAATGTCGACCTATGAACCAGGAGGTCATGGTTCGATTCCCGGTGAGGGCACATGCCTGGGTTGCAGGCTCAATCCCCAGTGTTGGGCATGCAGGAGGCAGCTGATCAATGACTCTCTCTCATCATTGATGTTTCTATCTCTCTCTCTCCCTCTCCCTGCCTCTCTGAAATCAATAAAAATATATATTTTTTAAAGAGAAAGTGGTAGGAGATGAGGGCAAAGGACAGAGACTGTGCCCAGGCCTCGCAGGCTGTGGGAGGCACTGGAGGATTGTGAGCAGAGGAGTAACATGGTCTGACTATGCAAAAAACCTTTCTGGGTACGGTGTCAAGAAAAGAGCAGGAGGGACCAGGGGAAAACAAAGAGACTAGTTAGTAGGCTTTTGCTAATGTCCAGAAATGAGAGGACGGTGACTTGAACATGGACAGTAAACAGTGGGAATAGTGAGAAATAATTAGGGTTAGAAAACATTTAAAAGAATTAGGTTTTGTGGATGAAAATATGAAATGTGAGAGAAGAAGAGTCATGAATGACTTGCCCTGGCTTTTGGCCTGAAAGAAAAGAGTTATCATTTCTTGAAATGACAAGACTGCGAGGAGAGGGCATTTTGGGAGTAAGGGATGGACACTTTAGTTCTGGAAATGAAAAGTCTGAGCTGCCTATTTAGATATTTAAGATGTTCAGTAAGCATTTGTTTATCTAAGCCTGGAGGTCAGGGGAGACTTCTGGAGATATATACGTGCAAGTCATCAACAAAGGGATGGTATTTAACACCCTAGGACTTATTGAGGTCAGCTAAGTAGTGGATGTAGGTAAAGAGGAAAAGATGACTGGGGGCTTTGTGCTGTCAGCTGGGGCACCTCCATGCTCCTCCACATGCCTCCCTCTGAGAGCTGTCTCTCCTTCAGGCGTCTCCACATGACCTCCTCCCCAGTGGGACAATCTGGACTTCTGAAACCAAGGGTCCTCATGACTTTAATTAAATTGAGTTTTAAGCCCTAGCTCTAGAAATCATCTCCATCTCTCTCTCTCTCTCTCTCTCTCTCTCTCTCTCTCTCTAAAAAATCGATAAAATATCCCTTGGAGATCTAGTGTTTCCCCTGGTTAATCAGCAACCCCTGAGGCAGCAGAAGACAGTAGCTGAGACCAGACAAATCGTCACATGCTGGGACCTATGGCAGGCTGAAGACAACATCCTGACCTAAGTTATGTTTCATTTCCTGAGCCCTAAGGTAGAATGACCCCCCCCCCCCCCCCAAAAAAAAAAACCAGACAGAGATGTAGGAACAGACCTCAGAGCTGTCCTCAAGACATGATTCATTGCCCTTACCTCTTCTCCGACCAATCAGCTTGTAGCATGACCCCCAACCCCTAACACATGGTGTCTTGTGATTTTTCCCTATATAACCTGTAACCCACATGCCATCAGGGAGTTCAAGCTTTTGAGTATTAGCTGCCTGTTCACCTGGATGGCAGCATTCATAATAAAATACCCAATATTTCTCCACTGCAATTCTCCGTGTCTAGTGTTTGGCTCGGTAGCACCAGATGGACGGACTCTTCCTGCTCTGTGACACTTCCTTACATCTGGCTTCTAACGGGAGAAAGCAGAGCTATGGTGCCTCTTAAAAGTTAGGCCTGTATCCTGCACAAGTTCACTTCTGCCACATTCTCTTGGTCAAAGCAAGTCGCAGGGCCAGCCCAGGGATACTCCATTTCTTTTTTTTCTTTTTTTAAAAAATATATTTTATTGATTTTTTACAAAGAGGAAGAGAGAGGGACAGAGAGTTGGAAAAATCGATGAGAGAGAAACATCGGGCAGCTGCCTCTTGCATACCTCCCACTGGGGATGTGCCCGCAACCAAGGTACATGCCCTTGGCCAGAATCGAACCCAGGACCCTTCAGTCCGCAGGCTGACGCTCCATCCACTGAGCCAAACTGGTCAGAGCGATACGCCATTTCTTGAAGGGAAGAGTGACAAAGACCCTAGGGCCATCTTTATCTTTATTCATGTATTTTTTAATTCTCATCCAAGGATATTTTTTCCATTGATTTTTTAAAGAGAGTGAAAGGAAGGGAGGGGGAGAGAGAGAGGGAGAGAGAGAGAGAGAAAGAGAGAGAGAGAGAGAGATGAGAGACACATTTACTGGTTGCCTCCTGCACACGCCTGGCTGGGGCAGGGAGGGAGCCTGCAACCAAGGTACAAGCCCTTGACTGGGAATCAAACCTGAGACCCTTAGGTTCATGGGCCAATGCTCTAAGCACTGAGAAAACCAGCAAGGGCCCTGTGGCCATTTTTAATTTCCTGGGCCATCTCATTTCTTCCATGTATTTCCTCCCCTTACTCTCCCCATCTCTCCCCAACATTAACTTAAGATATCAACATTACAGTGTTTAAGGGGTGGGCTCCAGGGCTGGATTTGTCCATGTTTAAATCCCAACTCTACCATCTACCTACCCTTGAGCTTGAGCAAGTTATATACCTCTGTATCTCAATTTGTTCTAGCATCAGTTAGGAGATCGGGCATACATCCTACATCATAGGGTTGTTGTAAGAATGCTGTG
This sequence comes from Myotis brandtii, assembly GCF_000412655.1. Taxonomy (NCBI): domain Eukaryota; kingdom Metazoa; phylum Chordata; class Mammalia; order Chiroptera; family Vespertilionidae; genus Myotis; species Myotis brandtii. Next base: position 1,182,130 of record NW_005359590.1, read on the forward strand.
AATGGATACAAAGTGCTGGAGCATCGCCTGGCTTCAGTAAGTGCTTCATAAATGCTATCTATTATTAGTATAACACTAATGGTGAATCTAGTTCTTCGTTGGTGCGGAGCACAGAGGACTTGCTGGGCCTCGGGTTTAGGTTCCAGGCAGCAGGTGTTAGAGGAAAGGATTCATATAATCCCTATGGAGTCACCCTTGCACCAAAATGCCTCAACGTAGCCGATTACATGAGGAATATTTTAGGGGAGGGTGCTGTCTTTGTCAGTTTCAGAAAGTGCTCCCCTTAAGACAGAACCTCTATTTCTGTAAAGTTGGAATTCCACATCCTATACACTAAAAGGTAATCTCAAAATCATCTGAAGTTCGGTTCTCCTGATTTTTTAGTGCTTCAACTTTATCCTGTCAAGCCTTGAACCCCAATACTTAAGAACCCTTTCTTACAAGAGCGCTTTTCTGATTCAAAGGAGAAGCCCACAGTAGAAGCTTTCTGCAGGATTCTGGGTATTGGCAATTCCAATCATGGCACACAGCACACTCAGCCCCGAAAGGCATGATTTACAGCTGCAGGGCCTGCGCAGGAAACCCAGCAGCTCCTGCTACACACAACAGAACGCAGAGCCCCAAGCACAGACCATGTGGGGCGGGGAGTGGGGCGGAGCTGCGGGAATGAACTGGGAGCTGAGCGCAGACCTCTGTGGGTATTGCTATTCTCTCTCTCTGACCATTAGTCATAATCTGTGGCTGTGGGTCTTATTTTTCCAGTTCCATTCTTACACAAACAGGTTAATCATTGCTCTCACAGAGAGAGGAAGGACAAAAAGAGATTTAAATTCACTCAGAGGCTAAGAGTAATCATACCATTGCATTAGTTCAGATGCGATTGCTATTAATCTGCCATAATTTATCTGAACATTTTGTAATAAGCTTTTCTGCCATTATTTATTCTTTTTTTACAGCACAAAATATTCAAAGTGTAGTCTGAGAGATGAAAGTAGTAGTAGTGTAACTGTGGGCTCTTACTGTTTTCAAGTAATGTCTTTGTAGAACTGTGCTAGGTACTGAGGAAGGGGGCTGAGATATAGGAAAAGAGAATCAGATGTTTATTGACCCCATACGCTGGCCGAGGCACCCTGACAATATTAGATTCTAAGGGGCCCTGAACATCCCAATCTGTCCTCAATAGCTTATAATATAGATGTGGAGATGACAGAGACATAAATAGATAACATTTTCATTTTGCCCATATTTTTTTCAGCTTTACTGAGGTTAATTGTCAAACAATACTTGTATATATTGAAGATGCACCATGTGATGTTTGATATGTGTGTACATTTGAAATGTTTATCACAGTCAAGCTAATTAACATATCCATCATCTCACATAGTGACTAAAGGAGGTAAGAACAATTAAGATCTACTCTCTGAGCAAATATCAAATAAGCAATACAGTGTTATTAACTATACTCACCCTGAAGTACATTAGATCTCCAGAACTTATTCATCCTGCATATCTGAAACTTGTACCCTTTGGCCAACATTTTCCAATTTCTCCACTCCTAGTTCCCTGGGAACCACCATTCTACTCTGCTTCTAAGTAGAATCTACTCCTTCAGATTCTAGATATGTGAGATACAGTATTTGTCTTTCTGGGTCTGGCTTATTTTCCTTAGCATAAAGTCCCCATGTTCATTGTCACAAATGAAAATATTTCCTTTTTTTTAAGGGATACATAATAGTCACAGTGTGTGTGTGTGCGTGTGTGTGTGTGTGTGTGTGTGTGTGTGTCTGTGTTACATTGCCTTTATCCATTCATTCCATCATGGACACTTAGGTTGTTCCCATATCTTGGCTATTATGAATGTTACTGCAATAAAATGAGAATCCTGGATCGTATAGAAATCTGGCAAGCTACTTGACGCCTCTGTGCCTTGGTTTCTTCATCTATAAAATGGACATGAGTTACATCTACTTCTCACAGAGTGGTTGTGAAAGTTAAATGAAGAAAAAATACTTAGACTAACCATATCATTAGTATCATCCAAGTACTAGATATTCAGTACTTGGATGATGCTAATTATTGTTTCAATGGGCAGAGAGGAAGGAGGAGCAACAAAAGCAAAGGTAGGGGATGACATAAGCCATCTTTTACAGGGTAAGAGTAATTAGCATAGGATTGTCGCTGTGTCCCCGACTCTCCATCCTTTTGCTAGCTTGGTTCTTGGAGCCAGATTGTGTGGGAAATAGAGGCAAATGGAGGGGACACAGGATTAACTGTAGTCCATCTCTTGTATTCCCTTTGAAACTCTTCAAGAGGTTCCAATAGGGTTTGAATTTCTTTATAATTATTCTTGCCCTCTACTAGTAACTGCTCTTTATTTAAATGTAGAATGGGGGCAAAGACTTGGCAAGAGGAACTTCTGATTATTTCCCCCAATCTGAAGTGATCTCAGCCACCTGTGAACCCTCAAAGCACTTAATTTAAACTACGTTGTTGTTGTTTTTTTAACCCTTGACATAGTCTGTACCATAGTATGTTTACATTTGCACATCGCTTGTGTTCCCCTGATACACCACATCAAGATAAAGACTGGGCCTTCCTTGCTTTGTAGTCTCACCACAGTGCTTTACATAAAGCAGCTTGCAATGTTTATTGCTAAAATAAGGAAAAGGGTATTTTCTAGGGTCCGTGATACAGCCAACTTTAAATAGTAGAAGTCTTAAGAATGTTATAATTCCCATCTTGAACAGGATTTCTGTGCATGCCAGAAACTGGATGGGCATTTCAATTTGAAGGTAGAATGTGGCTTCTTGTTTTCATTTCAGATGCTGGCACTGGGCAAGAATGGAGACGCCCCGGCCAGCCTTGGACAAGGAATGGCAGCTCCGCACCAGTTCCCTCCTGAGGTGGAACTGGGGCTGTAATATTATTAATGTAATTGGCTTCCTCGTCAGATAGCTGTGAGCAGAATTTGAAGGCTGGAATAGATATTTTGAGATAAGCTGCTAAGAAACCTCTTCACTGCACAGAATTTAAAAAGCAACTCATCCATACTGCAGCTTAGAAAATATCACAGGACCGGAACATACCCAGATGAATTTTGGATTTGTTATCCTTTCCAGTGGTATCATTGTATAAGAAGTTCTTATAATTCAAAATAGAGGTTTAGAGTAGTTTTACAGCATTTAATTTACTCCTTCCCACAACCTCCCACCCCAGGCCAGGGGGCAGTAACCCATGAGAAGGCAATTTTCAGTGGGGTCAACTGCAAGAAGGGGGCCGAGGTATAGACCAATAACAAAGCAGAGTGTGATCTGTTTGTTAAATGCCATTTGAAGCTGGAGGCTACAAAACAGTGACAGTGATTTCAGTCCTGGTAGGGACATTTCTCCCTGTTTGTTTTCACTTTTACTTTTTATTAAAATAGGGCATACATTCAATGAAGTGCACTGATCTTAAGTATAAAGCTTGCTGAATTTTTACAGGGCACCTACCTGTATATACCATCAGATGAAGATATAAAACATTTCTAGCACCACACGGACCTCCCTGGAGGTAACATGCTCCTAACTTCTATCACTGGGACAAATGTCTTGGTTCTTAAACTTCATATAAATTTGATCTGCTTCTTTTACTGAATGATGTCTGTGTGACTCATCAATGTTGTTGTATGTATTATTTATACTTTTATATAATATATAATTTATATCGTATATGCTGTGTAGTATTCCAATGTATATCACAGTTTATTCTACTGTTGATAGACATTTGGATTGTTTCCAGTTTGGGGCTCTTATGGATAAAGTTTCTGGGAATAAATAATCTTGCACATGTCTGTTGAAGCCATATTTATCCAATTCTCTTGGGCATATACCTAGGAGTGTAAGCGCTGGGTCATAAGGAAGCCATATGCTTAGCTTTAGTAGATGCTGCCAGACATTTTCCAAGATGACTGTATCAATTTATATTCCTACCAGCAATGTATAGGACTTCCAGCTGCTCTATGTCTTCTCCAATAGTTGGTATTATTTAATTTAAACCATTTTATCCAAGAGAGCTTTTATAAATACCATCCCCCAAGAGCCTTATGTAATTCTTCTGAGGTAAGACTCAGGCATCCATACTTTTAGAAGCTCTCCCGGGTTACTCCAGTGTGCAGCCAGGACTGGGAAACAGGATGTCCTGGCTGGTTGGCTATGGAATCAGCTGGAGAACTTTAAAAGGTATAGATTCTTGGGTCCTGTCCCAGACCGACTGAATCAGATTCTCCAGGGAGAACTTGGGATTTTGACTAGTTTCTACAGGTGATTTTTTGTTTGTTTGTTTGTCTTTTCCTGGAGGTGATTTGAATGCAACTAGCCCTAAGTTTGGCAAACACAGATTTAAGACATGTTCACTTAAAAATTTAGCTTCTTTTTTTTTCATTGAAAAAGACTTACATACATAGTAAAAAGCAAACAAAAAATACCAGTTCATATACACCCAATGGAAAGTAAGCCTTCCTCCTCCTCGAGACTCCCAGCGCCCTTCCATAGAGGCAACTGTACTGTAAGTCTCATGTTCTGTGTGTATTCTCCTGAAAAAGTTCTGAACGTACTGTTTTTGGCTTTTCCTTTATCATCAGGCCCATTTTCACACTCTTCTGATCTCTTCTCTACAAGCCCTGGCTCATATTTACTCTGTCTCTTGGGTCAGACACTCACCCCTGAATGAATCATGGTGGCAAGAGAATATGGAAGATGCTCATTGGCTTAAGCCAGTCCCCTAGAGCTGAAAACTAGTCATTTTACCAAAATAAGTGTCCACAAATGTGAGTGAATTTCCCAAAGGAAAATCAAGTGAATGTTTTCCACCATCATAATGGCTAACAAGTCTTATACTATTAAGACAGTCCACTCTAGAGTTATCAAAGACCCACTTCCGATAACATGTTACAGTCCTTTGGTCAAGAGAGGTTCTCCCATGGAGTCTGGCCTAAACCCCAAAAGGTCCTCATAATGTTTGTTTTCTTCTCTTCTTTCCCCTTATCTTAATAGTAGGGAACAGAGGCTATGCTTGGGGACAAGAATGTGCATATGTTTAACTTTAGAATAGAATGCCAAACAGATCTCCAAAGTGGTTGTGCCAATTTACAAACCCATCAGTAATGCCAAAGATTCCATTTTATCCCCATCATCACTAACACTAGATATTTATCCACATCATCACTAACACTACACTCAACACTGGTGGTATATAGTGGTATTACAATATGGTCTCAATCTGCACTTTTCTTAGGACAAATGCAACTTAAACGCTTTTCATATATTGCATGGCCATTTGGATATCATCTTTTGGGAGATATCAATTCTCTATCCTATATTTTTAAAATCTGACAGTGTTTTCTTTCCTGTTCTTTTTTATCTCCTTTGCTGTGTAAAGACTTCCTCCTGCCCCTTGCCATGACCCCCGGAGAGTCTTTATAACATTTGAAGTTTAGGGTAACATTCTTTCATTTTATTTTTGGGCTTGTGCTAAAACATCCTTTGGCCCTCTTTTTAATGAGAAGTATTTTATTTTAATGATCGGTTGTAACAGCACTAAAGATATAAAATAAAGGACTTCATTCTTCAGAAATGTTAAATGTAGAAGTGTAACCTACTAGGCAAAACAAGTCTGCTCAGATTGTTTTTTAGCAGATATTTCAGCTTTTGAAGAGTTTCTGATAAATCTTAAATTTAATTGCTTTAATTTGATTAATTTTAAATGTGATTAAAATGCATATCAATACTTATTAGTGAATAACCTACTAGGCAAAACAAGTCTGCTCAGATTGTTTGTTTTTTGGCAGATATTTCAGCTTTTAAAGAGTTTCTGATAAATCTTTAATTTTATTGCTTTAATTTGGTTAATTCTAAATGTGATTAAAATGCATATCAATACTTATTAGTGAAATGTACACAAGATTATAAGATGCATACATGATTACAGAGTACAAGGTTACTTTCTTACTCAGAAACATTACCTAGTTCTATGTAAGCTTTTACAATGTGGTCTGTCCATAAATATCAATTATAAAAAATATGCAGATGAATTAAAGCATATTTTAGTTAAAATTCCACACCCATATTATAATAGTTCAACTTTTATAAAATACTTTTGCACACAATTTTCACCCATTTTTTAATAGTCTCAGATATTTTGTATGGGTTTTAACTAAGAAAGTTAGATTGTCAATGTTTTGATGCAGGCGTTTACATTTTCTTTTTTTAAATATGGATTTTTTTTTTTTGAGGAAGGGAGAGGAAAAGAGAGATAGAAAGATCAATGAGAGAGAATCATCAATTGGTTGCCTCCCGCACGTCCTCCACTAGGGATCAAGCCTGCAACCTGGGCACGTGCCCTAACCTGGAATCAAATCAGTGACCCTTAGTGCATGGGACGACGCTCAACCAACTGAGCCACAAAGGCCAGGTAGTACCCACATTTTCTGTACCAAGATAATATGCTCCCCCAACCCCCATTTTGCATTCTGTGGGAATTGTATAGCTACCACCAATAAACTTTGCCAGTAGAAATGAATTCCTAATTTCACATGGATTTATCTTAGTAAATACCTCATAGAGAGCACAGAAATAAACATATGCACATATGGTCAATTAACTTAGGAAAAAGGAGTGAAGAATATACAATGGGAGAAAGTTTCTTCCATAAATGGTGTTGAGAAAACCAGATAGCCACATGCAAAAGAATAAAACTAGGCTGTTATTTTTCATCATAAATAAATACCTCATAGAGAGCACAGAAATAAACATATGCACATATGGTCAATTAACTTAGGAAAAAGGAGTGAAGAATATACAATGGGAAAACGTTTCTTCAATAAATGGTGTTGAGAAAACCAGATAGCCACATGCAAAAGAATAAAACTAGGCTGTTATTTTTCATCATAAACAAAAATCAAGTCAAAATGGGTTAAAGACTTGAACATAAGACCTGAAACCATAAAAATCCCAGAAGAAAACACAGGGAGTAAACTTCTTGACATGAGTCTTGGCAATAATCTCTTTGGATTTGACATCAAAAGCAAAGGCAACAAAAACAAAAATAAACAATTGGGACTCCATCAAACTAAAAAGCTTCAGTAAAGCAAAGGAAACATCAACAAAATGAAAAGGCAATTTAGGGAATGGGGGAAATATTTGCAAATAATATCCTAAGTATACAAATAACTCATAAACCCAGTAGGAACAAAATAATCTAATTAAAAAATGAACAGAGGACCTGAATAGACTTTTTAAAGTTTTCAGAGAAAACATACAAATAGCCAACTGGTACATGGAAAGATGCTCAACATCACTGAGCATCAGGAAAATGCAAATCAAAACCACAGTGAAATCACCTCACACCTGTTTGAGGCTATTAGAAAAAAGACAAGTGATAACAAGTGTTGGGGAGGATGTGGAGAAAAGGGAACCCTTGTACATTTTTGGTGGGAATGTAAATATATGCAGCCACTATGAAAAACAGTATGAAAATTCCTCAAAATTTTAAAATGGAACTATCATGTGCTCCAGCAATCCCACCTCTGGGGGTATACTTGAAGGAAAAGAAATCAGTATGTCAAAGAGATATCAGCATCCCTATATTTTCATTGACAGAAAAATGAATAAAAAATGTGAGATGTAGACCTACCTGGTTTGGCTCAGTGGATAGAGCATCGGCCTGCAGACTGAAGGGTCCCAGGTTCGATTCCAGTCAAGGGCACATGGCCAGGTTGTGGGCTCGATCCCCAGTGGGGGGTGTGCAGGAGGCAGCCAATCAATGATTTCCTCTCATCATTGATGTTTCTATCTCTCTCTCCCTCTTTCTTCCTCTCTGAAATCAATAAAAATATTTTTAAAAATGTGAGATGTAAAGATACAGATATTCATGAACAGACAGTCCTCAGGTTACATTGGACTCGACGTACGTCATTTTGTGGTTATGTCTCCATCTCCCATTTATTTATAAAAAAAAAGTTCCGTCATTTCGACGTATGTACATATGTGCTTTATGTTTTTTATTATTTATTTACCACAAGTAGGGGTCAGGAATTGTTATCTTTCTTTTAAGTTTTTTTTTACTGTTTCACTTCATTACTGCTGTGTATGTGCTCCATGTGAGTGACGTAGGTGCTTATGTAGGTGGGTTCCGACTTACGGCAAAAATCGAAAATCGAATTATGTTGCACCATAGGAACAGATCTCCAATGTAACCCAGGACCTACTGTATACACGATAAAAATATAATTCAGCCATAAGAAAGAAGGAAATTCTGTCATTTGCAATAATATGATGGTCAGTAGAGAAAGACAAACAGAATATAATCTCATTTATATGTGGAATCTAAAACAAAAAACTCACAAAACCTGAACTCACAGATATAGAGAGCAGATTGGTCGTTGCTATAGGTAGGGGGTAAGGGACGAGTGAAGGGGGTAATGATGGTCAAAAGGTGCAAACTCCCAGTTATAAGATAAGTAAGTCCTGGGGATGTAATGTAGAGCATGGTGACTATAGTTAACAATACTGCACTGGATATTTTCAAGTTGCTAAGAGAGTAAATCTTAAATGTTCTCATCACAAGAAATATTCATTTTGTAACTGTGTGATGATGGATGGGGACTATACTCATTGTGGTAATCATTTTGCAATCAGTACATGTACCAAATCATTATGTCATACACTTAAAACTAATACAACGTTATATGCTAATTATATCTAAATTTCTTTTAAAAAAGAAAATTCTTCTACTGACGCATAACAAGTTTTTAATTCTGTTAGATTATTTTTTTCAGAGTGTTTTAATTTAATAAAAACTCTAAAATTACTTCATCAGTACTGCCACAGAAAGAAGGGAACAAAGCAGCCGCTCTCCCTGCCCACTTTATAGCCCAGCAGGCCAAGCACTAGCCAAGGGCCAACATGGGAAAAACTTTCAATTACCTAATAATTGCTGGCAAGTTTCCTTCCATTTAAATGTCTTTGACTCGTTATCTCTGGTGGATTTTCAAACCCTTTGATCACTAAAGTCTGCTTTTGAGACCCAGACGCTTCCTCCCCCAAAAGTCAGGGGAAATATAAAAAATGAAATTAGTGATTAAGGATATAAATTAATTAATGCAATCATTTTGGCTTAATTATTTAAAGTCCAGTTTTTTTTTCCCCTCCAGAACACCTGGAAATACTATCCCCCAGCTATCCGAATTCTACTGAGATCTGTCATTTTATTGATGAATTTATAGCTCTCATATACACCAAGGGAAGAAATAGAAAGAGTCTTGAAGGCGATCCATGCAAAAATTATTATGTGATGACACATACATACCATCTGAAAGGCCAGGTTTTTGTTCACATTTGATATATCTGAGTGACAGACTTGCTTATGCTTGGTTTGTAGAGCTGACCATGTCAGTGGGAATGGGCCGTGGTAGCATGGGGCTCGTTCTCCTGGAGGAAGGGACTCTCTGGAGTTGAACATCATATTTATTTGAACGGATGCTGCCTGAGGACTCTCCTGTGGGTCCTCCCCCAGCTTCCCCTACGCCTTCTGAAAGGTCCCTCTTTCAAATAGGGCCGTGGCAAGAACTGGGACGTGGGGTCATAATTTATATGTCTTCCCTCCGCCCCCACTGACAGCTCCTCTCGGGTAACTATTGGAATGCCCTGCAATTTTGTACTTAGCCCTTTTTTCTTGTCTACCTACATTCATTCCCTAGCAGTGGTCGGCAAACTGCGGCTCGAGAGCCACATGCGGCTCTTTGGCCCCTTGAGGGTGGCTCTTCCTAAGCCTTAGGAGTACCCTAATTAAGTTAATAACAATGTACCTACCTATATAGTTTAAGTTTAAAAAATTTGGCTCTCAAAAGAAATTTCAATCATTGTACTGTTGATATTTGGCTCTATTGACTAATGAGTTTGCCAACCAGTGCCCTAGAAGATTTGTACCAATCTCAGGAATTTAATAAATATGTTTGCTGATAACATCCCAATGTATATCGCCTACCTTATCTTCTTCCTAAAACTCTGAACTCATTTCTCCAACTGCCTAGTTCAATAAATGGCTCCACCATTTATCCAGGAGCTCAGGCCTGAATTCTTATTGTGATCTTCTACTCCTTATTCTTGGCTATTACGTCCAATTCAATCTGCAGACATTGTCACTTTTATCTTCAAAATACATCTGAAAGCCTACCACTCCTCACCTCCTTCACGGCTAACCACCTTCCCTGTCACCGCCAGCTCTTTCCAGCAATGGCCTCCTGATGGGTGTCCTGCTTTCATGCCTACCTCTCTACAGTCTAATCTCTGTAGGGTTCCCAAGATTGATCCTTAAAAAATATCACATCACCTCTGTTCTCATACCTCTAAGAGCTTCTTCTATTATTCCCATAAGAAAGCTCCAAGAGTTTGTCATGGAAGGCTCTCTGTGATCTGCCTCCGGTCGCCACTCTCATCTTCTCTCTCACTATTCTCTGCTCCCAGACCTCTACTGCATCCACACTGGGCTTCCACATGTTCCTAACACACACCCAGCATTCCCACCCCACAGTCTTGAAACGTACGTCCTCCTAAATCTGGAACACTCTTTCCAGAATTTTTATATGGCTTGTTCCCTCACTCTCCACCGGTCGCTGATCCTATGCCACCTTCTCTGAGAGGCCTCTTCTCACTCATGTAAAATCTCACCCTCCCTGAAACACAGTAGGTTGCACCACATGCAACTGCCACTTTTGAAGGTCAAAAATGGTAGAATATCATCAACTTTAATGAATTCAACACATTGTACTTACCTTTCATCCTTCATACATTTATTGGTTTGTTTATTGATTGGTGTACTGTCTGTCTCCTCCGAGGACCGCAAGTATCTGCAAGGTGGCAACCTGGATTGTTCCTAGTTGGCCAGTTCTGAAACAGAGGCACCCACAGGTCACGAGCTGTGCGCTTCCCCCGTCTTTTGCCTCGACTTGGAGAAGTTAAGCTCATTAAGCTTCTCTCTGTGCAGTCACACCGGCCATTTTTGGAGGCCAATCCCTTTCCCTCCTTATCAAGAGCCACCCTCTTGTATCCTCAGGATTTTATTTTTGAGATCCTGCAGTTCTTTATACTGGTTCCTTTTTCAGAGTGTCTGGTTATAGGATTAGACTCCACTTCTGAGAGCTGTGTACTGACACTCAGAACCCCTGTCAGAGGCTCTTCAGAATGGTTTCTCTTGGTCATTTTAATCCCCCGCATGACAGACACTCCCGGATGCCCAGCCCTTGGGGTCCCTGTTCTTCTGCTTCAATAGCCAGTTCTTCCTGGGAGGTCAGAATGAAATCTAGGAGGGAAGTTCCTTTTGTTTCTTCCTCTTCCTCTGCAAGACAAGGTCAAAAACATAAGTTCTGCTTTTAGAGAAATGAGATTTCTTTCCACCCAAACTCTGAGGGCTGTTAAGTTCTCCTTAATCCTGTGACTTGCAAATGTGTCACTTCTTCGATCTTTTTAGGAATAGATTCATCAGAGCTCTACCTTACTTAGCTGAGGATTTTAGATTTGCTTATATGATGCCAGGTGCTTTCCAAAGCATTTAATAGTGGGTGGAAACTTCAGTTATCAATACAACAATGTTTAGGACTTTCCCCAAGAAATGTACGGAAGACTGTAACTGGAGTTCTCAATTACAGTTGATTCTAAGTATTATTTGGGTGTCCCCGTTAAAGAAAAAAATATTTAATGGCACTCGGTAAAGGTGGTAAGGCTGACTATTCAGGGCCATTGTGAAGGTACCAGAACTACTGCCATGGAATCTTGCCCTGGGGGACAGAGTGTGGGCTCAGCTCCACATGCAGCGAGGATAAGTGGGAATTTATAGCTAATGGGGAGGGGGGAGAGCAGAGGACGGACAGTTACTAAGAGGAAACATCAAGGGTAAGGGGTGGGAGGGGGGTTCTGCTAAACTGATCTAAGAGGATTCTTGCTGAAGACAGGCCAGTGATCCAACATCACCTGGGGGTGTGGAGGAGGAGGAACCTGATTAGATATTGAGGATGGGGTTCTGGTTAAACTGACCTAGCAAGGCTCTTGCTTACACTCTATTTACAAGGCAGAGCACAGATGCGCCTAGGACAGTGATGGCGAACCTATGACACGCGTGTCAGAGGTGACACGCGAACTCATTTTTTTGGTTGATTTTTCTTTGTTAAATGGCATTTAAATATATAAAATAAATATCAAAAATATGTCTTTGTTTTACTATGGTTGCAAATATCAAAAAATTTCTATATGTGACACGGCACCAGAGTTAAGTTAGGGTTTTTCAAAATGCTGACACGCCGAGCTCAAAAGGTTCGCCATCACTGGCCTAGGAGAAGGCTCCGGAGCATGAGTAAAGTCTAGTCAAGAAAAGCATCTTTGTCAGCAGGTGGCAGATGAGGTGGGGGAGCAGCACAGAGTAGGAATAAGGCTCTGGTCTTGGAGTCAGACAGACTCGCTTTTGAATCCCATTGCTCCTCTGTGTATTAGTCAGCAACCAAACCAGTTATTTTAACAGAAAATAATTTAATAGAGGGGATTGGAGTATGAGTATTAGAGACCCAAAAGGGTAAAAAGGGGTCCCTGGACCACCAGAGAGATAGCAACTTTGGGAAGCAGCTACTGCCCCTGGGCGAGTGGAAACAAAGACAAGAGGAGGAGCTCAGAACCTGGAGGCTCTGGGCAGGGCCCTTTATAACCTGGAAGGGGGTGCTGGTTGACCAGCTTGTACATCTGAGAGGCTCGTTCTGGAATGTGGAAAGCTGCTGTTGCTGAGGTGACACAACATTACTGGGGGGATGGTGATAGTACCAGGAAGCAAATAGGACAAGGCACCTTCTCACCTTCACATCTCTCTAGCCAACAAGGAGCCACTGACAAAGCAGAAAGGTGGTATGCAGAGTCCCCATCTCAGAGGGCACTGAAGAGAGGTTTTGAAACAGAAAGAAATTGCTTGAGAACCAGCATAATGGTCTTAGATAAATTATACAACCTTTCTAAGCTTCAATTGCTCTACCTATGTAATGGGGAGAAATGCCTCCTTTAAGGTTATTGTGAGGATTAAATGAATGATGCATGCAGACTGCTTGATAAGTGTAGTGACAGCAGCTACAGATCCATGTCCCTCATACCCCATCCAGTTCACTCCAGCGGCCAGAGGGTGACAAGGGCCAAGAAAGGGAAAGATGTAAAGAGGAGAGGAAGGAAAAGGGGGAGGGGAGAATGGAATGATTGTGAGAGGTGTCTGGGCACTTGTAGCCACTTCTAAGGGGAGATTTAACACCACCAGAGAGAAGGGCCATAGCCCTGTGGACCATCCCTGGTCTCCTTGGGTAAGCTTTTCCCACTTTGAAAGAATTACATGCTCCAAGTACTTTTAATGACTCCTACGGGTTGTTATGATTTTTGCAAAATCAAGGGAACTAATACATGTAACTGGAGGGAGGTGATCGTTTGCTAAAACGAAGGCTCGGCTCGGTGGCTCAGCAGAGGATGACAGCAGGAGATCTTAATGAGTTAGACCACAAATTAATCCTGCCTTGTTTCTCCTTAAACTGTCCTCCGCCCCCCTTTTGTTTTCGCTGTGTCTTTGGCTGGCGCTAGCAGCTGTTCCGACTGTGCAATTAAGTCATTTCTAAGAGAGCTGAGCAGCTGGGTCAGTACTATATGTTCTAGTGATCACTGGCTGTCAGGGTGAATAATTAATAATCGGAGTAGTTATCGCACTTCTGGGGCCCCATCTTCATGGAAGCCGGCAACTGGAACATTACTGGCTTTCAGGCTTCTATTTTCATCAACACATTCAAGGGAGGATAAAACCCACAGCCAGCCTCATAACCCCCAATAATATTTCTTAGGCTGACTGTTGATGTGAAAAATCAGTAAGACTAAATTTAGTCCAAGGAATTGAAAATGTTACTGTTCACACCACGCTGAGTTATCTCCCTGTGCCTTTAGGCCTCGTTTCCTTCCCGGATAATAAACATAAATTTCCTGTAATGCAAAAGGGTTACTTTCTGGAAGTGTAAATTGAAATGCTTCACATGAAATTAGTTTTGCAGGTGGGAGAAATCTTAATTAAAGGGCTGCTTTGAAGGAAGGAATAGTCATAAGGCATTTTTCATTACTTTTGCCTTGGCACCAGCACCTTCACATTAATGATCTAATTTCTATTTTTCTTATATAATGGATGACATTAGATTAGCTTTCCCAACAGGTTCATTTCCAAAAAGTTAATGAAGTCAAGTACATTTGGTAGATTATTAGGGCTTCTGGGTACAACCACCTCACAGCCCTAGATTCCACTTTTCATTTGGGGAAGAGATGAGACTTATCAGAAAAGCTTGTCTCTGTCTCTCTCTCTCTCTCTCTCTCTCTCTCTCTCTCTCTCTCTCCATACACACACACACACACACACACACACACATACACACACACACACACTGGAGGCCCGGTGCACAAAATTCGTGCACAGGTGAGGGGAGGTTCCCCTCAACCCGGCCTGCACCTTCTCCAATCCTGGACCCCTCGGGGGATGTCGGATTTGGGCCGAAACCAGCAGTCCGACATCCCCTGAGGGATGTAGTAGTGCGCAAAGCAGCAAATGACCAGGGAGGAGCCCGAGCCCAGGCCAGGCACTTCGCTGCTCCTGTTCATCCCTGCCCCACTGCACCTGCTGCCACTGCTCGGTAAGCTTGCTGAGCGGTGCTCCCACTGTGGTCAGTGCGCGTCATAGCGACCAGTCATCTGGTCGTTTGATCACTAAGGCCTTTATATCTATACTAATAAAAGCCTAGGTGCCTCGCACCCTCGCACGTAGCATCATCACAAGATGGCCACCACAAAGATGGCCACCACAAGATGGCCACACGTAGCATCATCACAAGATGGCTGCCACAAGATGGCCACCACAAGATGGCCATGTGCACAGCAGAGGTGGGAGCTGGTGGCCGCTCCACACAATGAGGCCTGGGGGTCCCACAGCTCTGCGTGGTGCAGAGGAGGCCGGTCCTGGCATCTCCACCGCCTTGTATGGAGGAGGAAGGTACCGGTGGAGGAGGCGGGTCATGGCAGGGGAGGGCAGTTGTGGGTGATCAGGTTGGCAGGGGAGGGCAGTTGTGTACAATTGGGCCAGCAGGGGAGGGCAGTTGTGGGCGATCAAGCCAGCAGGGGAGGGAGGTTGGGATTGATTGGGCCAGCAGGGGAGCGGTTAGGGGGCAATCAGGCTGGCAGGCAGAAGTGGTTAGGGGTAATCAGGCAGGCAGGCCGGTGAGCGGTTAGGAGCCAGTGGTCCCGGATTGTGAGAGGGATGTCCGACTGCTGGTTTAGGCCTGATTCAGCAGTTGGACATCCCCTGAGAGGTCCAAGATTGGAGAGGGTGCAGGCCTCTAGTATATAAATACACACTAAATGGCTATGTCCTCCACACCAGGAAATCATTTAACTATCAAAATTACAGAGAACACAGTACCTTCTCCATCTCCTCCAAATCAGGTTTTTTGTGACTTTCCATAATTAAAAAGAAAAATGGATAAAAGTAATAAATTGAATGTATGAGAATCAAAACGTGGAAACTTAAAAACTGATGTGTAGTGACCCAGTCTTGTCAAGGAGTGTGTGTGGGGGGCAGGGTTTTAAGCATTTACTGAAGGCCGAAACAGGAGTAAAACAATTTTTTAGGTATATATTTTAAGGTGAGACTACATCCACCCTCTCTTATATCAGGCTTCTTCTGGAAAGAGCATAGGATTTGGGGGTCAAAGGCCTTGGTTTGTTATTCTACCATTTCTAGAGAAGATGGAATAAAAAGACTGGGTTTACAATTCCTGTCTGAAACAGCCAAAAAAAAACTACAAAAAAATGAAACAGTGGTTTTCAAAATATAAACACTAGGAAACAAAGGACTATGACTCCTGACAAATGGTAAATAAAATAAAAATGAGGTGAGTCTTACAGTCAATGAAATCCTAAAGAAAATCTCAAGCATCCTTTTTTTTTGTAAAAATTGAAAAGCAGATTCTAAAATTGGTAGGGAAATGCAAAAGACCAAGAATAGTCAAAACAACTTTAAAAAAGAACAAAACTAGAGGGCTTAAATGACCTGATTCCAAGACTTATTATAAAGCTATAGTGATCGACAGTATGGTATTGGCATAAAGATAACAAACAGATCAGTGAAACAGAATAGAGATTATAGAAATAGAGTTACACATACCTGGCCAATTGATATTCAACAAAGGTGCAAAGGAAATTCAGTGGAGAAAGGATAGTCTTTTCAACAATGATGCTAAAATAATTAAATATCCATCCATTTGCAAAAAAAGAAAAGAAAGGTGGGTAAATAAAAAGAAAATATATATCTCACATCATTTTTGGTTAAAAAAATCATAATAACCAAAATGAATCATAGGCCTAAAAGTAAAACCCTGAACTATAAAACCTCAAGAACAGTGGTTCTCAACCTGTGGGTTGCGACCCCTTTGGGGGTCGAACGACCCTTTCACAGGGGTCGCCTAAGACCATTGGAAAACACATATATAATTACATATTGTTTTTGTGATTAATCACCATGCTTTAATTATGTTCAATTTGTAACAATGAAATTGGGGGTCACCACAACATGAGGAACTATATTAAAGGGTTGTGGCATTAGGAAGGTTGAGAACCACTGCTGTAGAACTTTTGTGACTTCATCAAATTTAAAATTTCTACTCTTTTTTTTTTAATCCTCACCCAATGATATTTTTCCATTGATTTTTATAGAGAGTGGAAGAGTGAGGGAAAGACAGAAAGAAATATCGAAGAGAGAGAAACACATCGACTGGTTGCCTCCTGCATGAGCCCCAATGAAGGCCCAGGCCAGGGAGGAGCCTACAACCAAGGTAGGAGCCCTTGATCAGAATCGAACCCAGGACCCTTCCTTCCACAGGCTGAGGCTCTATCCACTGAGCCAAACAGGCAAGGGCTACACTTCAAAAGACATTAAGAGACTAAAAATACTATCTATAGAATGTGAAAAATATTTGAAAAATCACATATCTGATAAATATTCATATCCAAAATATATAAAGAACTCACAATATTTAATAATCAGCAAACAACCCAATTTTTAAAATGGGCAAATGATTTAAACCAGTGGTTCTCAACCTTCTGGCCCTTTAAGTACAGTTCCTCATGTTGTGACCCAACCATAAAATTATTTTCGTTGCTACTTCATAACTGTAATGTTGCTACTGTTATGAATCATAATGTAAATATCTGATATGCAGGATGGTCTTAGGCGACCCCCGTGAAAGGGTCGTTCAACCACCAAAGGAGTCGAGACCCACAGGTTGAGAACCGCTGCCCTACATCAGTAAAGAAGATTGTATGAATGTTAATAAGCTCATGAAAAGACACTTAACATCATTAGTCATTAAGGAAATGTAACGTGAAGCCACAATGAGACAGTATTACAGACCTGCTCGAATGTGTAAAATGGGAAAGACTGACCATACCAAGTGTTGGCAAGGATGTGGACAAGCTGGGATTCTCAAACACTGCTGATATGTGACATGTACAAGCACTTTGGAAACAGTTTAACTACTTCTTAAAAAGTTAAAAACATACCTATCTTTTATCCCAGATATTCCATTTCTAGGTATTTATCTAAAAGAAATCAAAGCCCATGTCCATTATAAAAACTTGGGCATAAATGTCCACAGCAGCTTTATTCATAATAGCCCCAAATAGAAATAACCCAAGTGTCTACCATCAGGGGATAAATAAATTGTGGTTTATCCATATAAAGGAATATTCCTCGAGAATAAAAGAGAATGAACTAGTGATACACACAGCAACATGAACGGATCTCAAGATACATAAGCTGAATGGACAAAACCAGAACAAAAAGAGTGGATGTACACTGTATGCTTCCATTTATATAAAACTAGAGGCCCGGTGCATGAAATTTGTGCACTGGATGCGTGTCCCTCAGCCCAGCCTGCCCCCTCTCACAGTCTGGGAGCCCTCGAGGGATGTCCTACTCATGGCTTAGGCCTGCTCCCCATGAGGAGCGGGCCTAAGCCACAGTCTGGCTGTGGCAGCTCGGAGCACGCCCCCATGGGCAGGTCCGTGGGTCCGATGGGGGCCTTGGTCCCAGGGCAGGATGCGAGGCATGCCTGCCCGCGTACCCCTGGCGGGAGTGGCCTCAGAGCTGGGTGGTGCCGGGGCTGGGCGTGGGCTCTGAGCTGGTTGTGACGTAGCCTCCTGAGCTGGTCGTGATGTCCCGGCCTAATTTGTATATTTCTCTCTTATTATATAGGATCGTATAAAATTAAAGTTATAGTCACAGAAAGCAGATCAATGGTTGTCAGGGGATGGCAGTGTGGGGGTGGAGAGAAAGCTGGGGTGGGGAAGGTGGAAGGATCCCCAAGGGAACTGAGGAAATCTATGGGGATCATGGTTATGTTCATTATCTTGATTGTAGTGATGGCTTTATCATTTTACACCTGTCAAAATTTACCAAATTTTACTTCATGTGAGCTCCATTGTATGTCAATTATACTTCATTAAAGTTGTTTTTTAAAAAGCCCGTGTTTAAGTCATAGTTGTGTGAACTCGAACAAGTTTCTTAGACTCTCCATACATGAGTTCCCTCAGGGGCCAAGCGAGGACAATAATAATAAACATCTCAAGGAGGTGGTGCATCAGGTGAGACCCGGCAGCGACAGCCCTTAGAGAAGCTCAGCATCAATGGCCAGTAGGGCATCTTGTCCTCCCTGGAAAGGACTTCATGTTCCTATTAATCCCTCAGTCAGGGTTCTCTCTCTAGGTTGTATCTTTTATGTTCAGAAATCAAAGAGCAGGAGTTTTCAAGCTTAGGTACTTTCATCTCTTAAGATGCCTTTATAAACAACGTCAGATGAGGGGGAAAATGAGAACACACGGGGAATTCAAAAGCACCAACGTAGCGTCCGTAGCTTTGTTGAGCACTCAGGTGGAGACAGCTTGCCCGATCATCAAATGACCCAATACATTCAAGCCATCCGGCCTGGGTGTGAACACCCCTATCCTGCCCCTCCACCACCACACGCACATCCACATGCTAAAACGTTATAAAAGTATGTACATTTAGAAAAGAAAGACTATATGCTTTGGAGTCAGAGCTCAGATCAGACCTTGACTCATCACCCATTGGGTCTGTGACCTTGGACAGCTCACTCTCCCTTGCTGACCCTCAGTTTCCTCACTTACAGAGCCACTGTCCTGTAGGTTGGCTGTGAGAAACTGAGGAAACACGAGAAGTACCTTGGACAGCACTTGGCACCGGGAAAGTACTCAGTAAGTTTGTCTAAAGGTAACACACTACTTTGTAGTAGCGCTTGGGTGGGAACCTCCTGGCCCCAAGCCAATGCCCTTTCTATTGTGTTCTGTTGCTAGCTCACCTGTCTGTGGCAGAAGGGTGATTGGACACCAGGGGTCTTAGCGCTTATTCTGGTGTTCTTGCCACTGTGCAAGGTCTTTTTTTTTTTTAATAAAGAAACACCACGAATCAGAATTCATTTATTAACTCGAGGGAAATGGCACCTAGAGATGAAATCATACTGGTGAGAGACCAGGAAAAATCCCTTTAGACCATAACCCAACACTATTAATGACTAGTTCAGCCCCTAGTGTCTCTCCAAGGTGCATTCTCTGATTGCTGCTGCCCCTGAAACAAAACCCTTTCTAGAGCTTTACACCCAGGATCCCTGGTGCTGGACTGGGCGGTGCTGTGGGTATATAACTGTTGTTGTGGCGGCCCTCCACCACAAGATGGCACACGACTCTCTTCTTTCAGAAGAGAAAGGCTAGCAAGGCAGTGGAAGTCTGAAATCAGGCCTGTTTCAAATCAGGTGAAGATGCATTTGTGCTTTAAAAGTTGCTATCCTCACTCTTAACATGGTACGGAAACACCAGAAACCATAAAAGGAGATTCTGTGGAGGCCCAGGAGACAGTGGGAGAAGAGGAGACTGTTGTGGGGAGAACCTGGAGAATTGGTTGGAAGTTGTAAGATTTGCCGTCTTGGTGTTTATACTTGAACTTGTTGCTCCCTCTGTGGCCATATCCTTGTCAGAGCTCTAACTTCAAAATGGGCTAGACCAGGGGTCTCTGCTCTTGATCCAACGTTTATTTGAACTTTGACTAAACATTAAAATCACCAAATTCCTCCCACGAAGTGTGAGTGGATTCCTTAGCTCTTTCCCCACAACAGCAAGGGCACATTGTTCCCATGTCCCCATGTTCTGCCGCTGCATGTTCACCACAGGCATCATTTATTGTTGTTGTTATGCCAGTAAAGGAATACGAGAGTGGATTTAATTTCCATCTCACTTTCAGACACACCTGTGCTTGGGCTGCAGGCATCCTGCCTAGACTCAGAGCCACAGCTCCATGTAGCTCCTCTACAAATAGGGCAATCATTTCTCTTCATCTCCTTCCTCCTCACATAGAAGCTAAACAGCTTATAAAAAAGCATATTACCGAACCTAATGCATTTGTAAAGCCTCCTCCATAGCTCATAAATCTCACGTTATAAGCAAGAGAATGTCTTGATTGCCTAAAGTGAGGGAGGGCAAAACGCAATCCATGGCATAGGCAGTTCTGCTGTGCCAGAGAGTGAGTCACAGGGTCATTGAAGAAACAGCCCTGTGATAGGCAGCTGCTGGACAGAGGACCCTAGTGGGCCATATTGAAAGGCTAGGGCTCCTGCTCTAAGTGATGGACAACCGCAGAAGAGTTTGAGGAAGACGGTTCATATTTTAAATGGAAATCCTAAGGTGGAGGACAGACTTAGGAAGGAGATTCCTGTATGTAGGGAAATTAGCGAGGATGCGATTGCAGTAATTCAGGCAAGAAATGATGGTGGCCTGACCAGGACAGTGGGAAAGGTAAGGAGAGGAGCGTTTACAATGCTCACTCAAGAAGAGCTTATCAAGCAACTGAATGCGGGGGAATCGAGAGTGATATAAGTTTCTAGTTTACAGGAATAGGAGCAGTGGCAGCAGGAGAGAGGAGCGTTTACAAGGCTCACTCAAGAAGAGCTTATCAACCAACTGAATGCGGGGGAATCGAGAGTGACTCAGTTTCTAGTTTACAGGAATAGGAGCAGTGGCAGCAGGTGGAAGAGTTGACTTAGAAGGAAGGTGATAAAATTGCTTTTGTGCATGTTGAGTCTGAAGTGCTCAGAGGACATCCAGGTGTGGACGACCAGCAGGTAGATCTACACAGCGGAAGCTTGGGGAAGGGTCTGGGAGGGCAGTATTTACTTGGGAGTCAGCAACAGATAGGTACAGTTCAAGCCAGGAGAGTGGAGGAGACTGTCCTGGAACAGAGCGAAGAGGGAGACAAGCAGTGGTAAAGAAGAGATTCCTGGGAACAACGACGTTTAAGGGATAAGTAGCAGAAGGGAGCTGTTGGAAAGAGAAATCCATAAAGGAGACAGAGGTGTAGGCAGAAGCAGGAAAGTGCATTGCCAGAGACACTACGCGATTAGGGACCCTCAAGGAAGAGGGATTCAATGGGTTCAGATGCAGCAAAGAGGCCAGCAAGGGGGAGACTGCCACGCCCCACACTCTGTCCAGCAGTTGGTGGCAGCGGACAGGAAAGTGAAGGGAAGTTAAGAAAATGGAGATGTCAGGGCGGATTACCTTCTGGAAGGCCCTAGATGAGAAGGGGAGGGGAGAGATGGGTGAGGGGATGGTGGCCGGTGGGGTGGGGACCGGACAGGGCTGAACTGGCTAGAGGGCAGAGGAAGCTTCTGCTTTGTTGTGTTTTATCTGCCTGTGGGCTTCTTTAGCGAAGGAGTGCCTTTATGTTGATGGGCTGCGGAGAAAGAAGGAGTAGCGGGTAAGGACTAGGAAGCCCAGGAGGAAGGAGACGAGTGGACACAGTCCTAAGAGGGCTGGAGGAGATGCGCGGAGTGATGAGTGAGCTTCGACAGGAGGAGGTGCCTTCTCCTCTGAGACTGGGGAGAGGATGTCGGGATGGGTAAGTGGGTAGAGATAGGTTTATAAGTGAGAGGGTGAGACGCCGACTGTAAACAAGAGAACAGCAGAGACAAGCTTAGAGGTGGAAGACCCTGCAGGATGTTCCCACCGGTGGGCAGCAGCATGGGCTTGGGTTCCAGGCTGACCTGGATTCGGGGACCGTCCCATCACTGAGCAGCGATTTGACCTTGACACACTCTGATCTCCCTAAGGCCTCAATTTTCTCGTTTATAAAATGGAGAGATAATAGGGCTCCCCTCTCTTTTAGGGTAACTGTGAGGATTAAATATGCTTCTACGTACTCTGTGAACGAGTGACGCTGATGATCACGCAGCAAGTAAAAAGCTAACTATGCCAGATAAATGCATGGCCCAAACAGTGTGATAAATGTTGGTTTAGATGTCTTTCCACGGTCTCCCACAAGACTGAAAATAACTCGAGGGCAGGAACCATATGTCTTATTTTCTTTGTCTTCCCGGCATCCAGTTCAACGCCTGCCTCAAGCAGGGCTCCCGGGAGAGGGTGTTCCATGCGGAATAAATGGGTTGCGCAGCGTGAGCCCCACAGCCGCTCAGGCTCCCGACTCCGAGGCATTTCCCTTCCCCCACAGTCTCTCCTGGTCCAGCTTCCCCTTCTCTGTGCTCGCCACCCTGTGACACTACTTCACCTTTCCTTGTGGTCACCAGGCAAAAGAATAATAACTCCCGGATCTGGGCTCTATGCAGGCACACTTCGCTTTGTTGCGCCTCCCGGACGGGCAGGATTTTCCACAGATGTTGCACTTTTTACAAATTGAAGGCAAAAGACTCCCCCAGCAAAGAGAAACAACCCAATCTCTTGTGATACTCACTTTATGGTGGCGGCTGGAATGGAACCCTCAGTAGCTCCGAGGTGTGCCTGCACTCAGTTCTGAAAACACAGAAGCATATTATTATTCATCATTAAAGTCAGGTGATCTATTTCAATTGAATCCAAATTCCCAAGATTTAAAAAGGAAAAAGAGAGGCTATCACTGGAGAGGCCTCTTCAAATTGCCTGTTTTTACGACCACTAGCCCCCTCGGCGGGACTGAGCTTTAGGGAGTTGACCAGGTTCGGGGGCCGGGTGCTGAGACCCAGACCCAGAGGGACAGGGAAAGGGCTGCAGCAGCAGGGGAGCAGCCCCTCCACCCTCAGGTGCGCCAGCCAGGCCAGGCGGACAGCCGGACCGAGGAAAAGGCACCAATCAGCGCCACCAGCAGAAGCCGCAGCTTACCTGTGTCTGGTTGCCAGCTTGTTCACCTTGGCTACCCGCCACCCCCCCCAACTTTTATAAAAATTAATGTATTTTGAAAGCACTCTCCTCCTCCTCCTCCTTCTTCTTCTTCTTCTTCTTCTTCTTCTTCTTCTCTCTCTCTCTCTCTCTCTCTCTCTCTCCCCTCCCTCAGATGAGATGCAGACATGCAGCTAAAATGCCGCCTACAGACATTCAGGGGTACATGTGCCAACAAATGAGTACATAACGGAGACGAAACAAGGAATTTGGAAAATCCATAACCTGCACATCACCCCTCCTCAGACCATCCCAGGCTTGGCCATTGAGCCTTGCAAGCGGAGGTGGAGTTCATAAGGGTATAACTTTTCCCCAGAATAACAAAAAGCCTAAGGCTCTGGGTTCTTCCTACCAAACCACTCGCTGACCACCAGGGGTCAGGCTGCAGCTAAGAACAGACAGTGGACATCCCAAAGCAGAGCAGAGCACTGTCCTTGTTCTGCAGGCCCTGCCCCACATGCGGGAGAGCTCACCCCAACTCGGCCAGGCTGAGCCAGCAGTGGCCTGCGGGATTCCTTTCCCATTTGCAATAGAAGCTGCCGGGAGCTGAGTTAGTCCCCAAGTAAGTCATCCCCTCCTTTCCATTTGTTAAGTTTGGGAACCACGCACCTCAGAATCATGGAGGGGGAGAAGGGAGGAGCTTATCAAAAAGCAGACTCTGAGCCCTAGCTGGTTTGGCTCAGTGGATAGAGCGTCCGACGCCTGCGGACTGAAGGATCCCAGGTTCTATTCTGGTCAAGGGCACATGCCCGGGTTGTGGGCTCGATCCCCAGTGGGGAGAGGTGCAGGAGGCAGCCGATCAATGATTCTCTCTCATCATTGATGTTTATATATCTCTCTCTTCCTCCCTGAAATCAATAAAAATATATATTTTTTTAAAAAAGCAGACTCTGAGCCCTGCTTGTAGAGGCCAATTCTGGGGTGGTGGGATTGGGCCCAGGAATCTGCATTCTCTGTAGACTCTTAAGTGGTTCTGCTGCAGGTGGAGCAGGACCACACTTCCACAGGCGATGCTTTAGGCAGATGTTCAACCTGGCCGTTTGGCTTTGTGCCACGCCCAGGACTTGAGCAGAGTCCCCCGGGCTGTAGGCCATCAGATGTATAATCCTGAGGGGACACAGCCACTCCTGGCTGCATGAATAGACGTGGGATGAAGAGGCTGGGGATGGAGGAGAATTCTTAACGCCCCTGCAGGAGGAAGACCACAGCAGGCCGCCCTGCCTGCTCCCTGCCCTTCCCGCTCCAGTTCCTTCTGGGCGCTGGTTCCTTATTTTCCCTTTGCTGTTCCTCCCTCCTCCTCATTGCTCAGAAACAGCATCCTGGAATTAGAGCAGCTTCGTGCTCTGCCTAAGAGAACCCTCGTGTGTTGTCCTTGTTGGTGCTAAGAACCACCTACAACGTGAGCCCCCTGATGTACTCACAGCTTTTGGGGGAGGAGTGAAGCGAAATCTGACATCAAATATGCACATCCACTGGAAGGTGCAGCCCAGGTCTAGAATCGATAAACGGTATGTTTTAAAATTAAGAAAATTCTCTCTTACTTGATTCATTCAACTCAAATTCATTGAATGCTGCTGCACCAAGCACCTATTCTAGGGGCTACGGGAGGGCTGAGTGCATGAGGTCATCGCCCTTATCCTGACATTATGGTGTAGGAGGCAGATAATCGAAGCACAATATATAGATGAAATAGTGAGTCAGAGAGTTTCAGCTTATGACCAGGGCTACAGGTGCAATGGAGAAGCCAATTTCAGGTGGAGCGTCCAGGGGTCAGGAGGTGGGGTGAAGAGACAGACCAGAGGAAGAGGGTGTCAGGTAGAGAGGACCACCTTGTGGTTTTTACCAAGCCTACCCAGCACTGTGGCCCATGGCTGCCCAACTTTCACTCATTGCTTAACTCAACATTCATCAAGCCCCTTTTCTAGTTCTCATGATGCTAGTTCCTCGGGATACAGCTGTGAGCAAGAAATAGCTCTGCCCTCATGCAGTATATATATATATATATATATCTTGGTGCAGTTTTTAGAGATTAGGTTCTCTGAAAGTTCCTCAGTTCCTAAGTTTACCACGTATCTTCATCTTAGAACATCTATTCTAGATTTTGGATTAGCATGGCCTTGGTGGGGAAGCTTTTGTGATGACAAATCCCAAAACCCAATGGGGAAATCAGCTACGGAGGTCCCAACAACCTGAATACAGTTCCTAGTGGCTCAGATTAAAAAAAACAAAAAACCCAGCCACCACTTCGTACCCACTTTTTTGAGGAAAGAGCATCTGTTCACTCTCTAGGATTCCCTTGGCTCTCTAGCATTCCCTTCATACTATCCCAGTCCTGGGTGAGAAGAAGAGATGGAATCTTAAAGCAGGGCTCATGTCTTCCATAACTGCATGCAGCCCATTCAGCCATTGCCCTTGTGGGTTCCATCTCCTGGTGCTGAGCAAAAGCATAGCAGCCTGCCCGGCCAGTGTGGCTCAGTGGGTGAGCATCAACCTATGAACCAAGAGGTCACAGATGGATTCCCAGTCAGGGCACATGGTTTCCAGCTTGATCCCAGTAGGAGGCGTGCAGGAGGCAGCTGATTGATGTTTCTCTCTCATCAGTGTTTCTCTCTCTCTATCCCTCTTCCTTCTTCTCTCTCTAAAATCAATTAAAAACATTTGTGTTTTTTTTTTAAATGCACAGCAGCCTGGCCAGCCCCGCTGGCCCCCTGCCCATGTCTCAGATCTTTCAGAGATTCTCACTAAAGATGGGTGATGCAGAAAAATGGCAACAACCTGTAGAAGAGCTCTGCTCCCACCCCTCCCAGGAAGCACCTGCTCTCCTGCAGCACAAATTCATAACTGGCAGATGCTGCCCACCACTGGCAGAAAGCAGACCTTTACAACATCTGGGTTTCAGCAAGTTCTCTCTGCCTCTGAGCTGCTTACAAAGAAGGAAGAAGAACAGGTAGGGAGAGGACTGGTTGCTTTAGGACCACAGGCAGGAGTGCTCGGGGCCTGGCCCACGGGGCTTCCAGGAGTGGCTAGAAGAAGGAATGGGTGTGTCAGAGTCCGGGGCTTTACCCTTAGGGGTTCTGATCAGCAAGCATGGTGTGAGGCCCGGAGAGAAAGCTATCTCTTTAAAAAGCTTCTTTGGAACTTCTGCTAATCATTTGGGTTTGTGAACCTTTGAACTAGGGATCGACTGAAGAACCTCCTCCTAATTAGCTCTCCTCCCATCCTGACACCCTCTGGTCTCTACCCCCGCCTCCAATGCCAGGCCTCAGGCTCAGTCTTCTGCCCCACAGGTTGTCATCAGTCCCCAGGGGCCTGTGGCTGAAACCTAAGTCCGCCCCAGCCTCCTGCCGGTGGAACAATTGACTTGGGCCAGTTCAGTAAAGGCGTTGGGTTACCAGACACCCATCTGCTGGCTGTTCTCACCAGGGAAACGAGAGCCAGATCACTTTCCCTGGGCATCAGCCCCACACTTCCCAGTGTGCAGGGAACAAGAGCGGTCCTCCCCCTTCTGGTGCTATCACTACACACAACTCCCTTGTGGTTCCCCAAAGCTCTTTTCATTAATATCTCAACACCTCCCAGAATAGCTTGCATGCATTGGCAGTAAGAGCCCACTTCCAAAGGAACAACGGCCTCACTCTGCATTCCACCTCCTGGGCTCAGTGCCCACGTATTCTGTTCACTGGAGACAAATTTCGCAGGCCACTGCTCAAAACACCTGGCTTCCATTCGCTGGTCCTTCTCTCTTTATGGTCTCTGGGAGCCCAGGGTTCTATGCTAGTGACTGGAATAATTTTTGTCATCCTAAAAGTAAATTTAAAAACATTTTTTAAAAAGTAATACATCTGTCCGGCTGGCATAGCTCAATGGTAGAGCATCCACCTATGAACCAAGAGGTCGCGGTTTGATTCCCAATCAGGGCACATGCCCGAGATGCGGGCTCAATGCCCAGTGTGGGGTGTGCAGGAGGCATCGGATCGATGAATCTCTCTCATCATTGATGTTTCTATCTCTCTCTCCCTCTCCCTTCCTCTCTGAAATCAATTAAAAAATATTTTATAAAAGTAATACATCTATATAATTTGAAACTCAAATGTACTATAGCCTCCAACAAAAAAGAGAGTAATTTCTTCTCCCTTCCCTCCAAAGATACTAACACTTTCACCTCTTGAGAAAAGTGAAATACTTTTCAGAAGAAAAGTATTTACCTCTATATTTCTAAGTAACATTCTTATAACATTTGTATACTGCTTTATCAGTTTGGAATATTATCTGTCAACTTCCTACTGAGGATGAAGACCTAACATTTCTTCACACATTCACTCTCTCTCCACCACCCATAGAATTTCCCTCTCCTCCCGATAGTTATGTCATATTTTTATTAAATCGATATTATAGTAGTATTTACATTATGATGGTGCAAGTGTTCATTGCTGAGCCGATTTAGATACTATTATTATGTTTTTCTTCCATTTTTTGTTTTCAGAGTTAATAATTTCCTCTTTTAGTTTGTTCATTTATACTATGTATATGTCATCAAAATTTCTCATGTTCTTCACAGAACTATAAAACCCCTCTCATTACTATATTCTACCTGGTCAAATGCATTGAATGATTTGCGAGTTTTATTTCCTCCCCCACCCTACCCCTCTCCCCGCTCCCCACTGAGATACCCCTCTCGGAACTTTTCATTTCCCTGCCCCTATGTGGACTGGCTGCTCAGCTTTAAACCTGTGTCTTCCCTTCAATTCCCTCATGTACTGGGGCTCCTGTTTACTGGATCTCATATCTATCTTCCTCTTAATCGATTTACTCCCCTATTTTGTGAGAGCACATACTTGAGTACCTTTCTGAGTATGAATCTATCAGAGATAACTTTAAAAAAAACTTCAATGGCTTTATTGCACTTTTATACTTGACTAGAGGCCCGGTGCACAAAAATTTGTGCACTCAGGGGGAAGGGGGGGTCCCTCAGCCTGGCCTGTGCCCTCTCGCAGTCT
>NW_005359590.1:1210563-1241487 GCF_000412655.1 Myotis brandtii
TTCCCTTCCCTTCCCTTCCCTTCCCTTCCCTTCCCCTCTCCCATCCTTCCTTTTCCTAAAAAAACCTATGCTGTGTGGGGGCAAAGGGTCTACAAGAAACCTCTGTACATGGAGAAATCTCTATACCTTCCCCTCAGTTTTGCTGTGAACCTAAACTGTTCTCAAAAAGTAGTCTAAAAAAAAACCACACACACACACACACACACACACACACACACAACCTGAAACAGGGGTCGGAGGAATATATGGAAGCTTTTGGGATTTTTTTTTCTTTATCTCTAGTTTTCAAAATTTTATGATGAAGGGTCCTGGATTAGTCTTTATCACTGATTTTGTGGGCATTCCTTGCATTTTTTTTTTCAGTTTGCAAATGCATGTCTTCAAGTTCTACAATTCTAGGTTGAAAATCATTTCCCTCAGAATTTTTAAAGCATTTTTCATTGTCTTCCAGCTTCCTGTGTTACTGTTGAAAACACTGATTCCATTCTGTGTCCTGATTCCTTATATATACCTTTCTTTTTTTCCCCCTTCCCTTCCCTTCCCTTCCCTTCCTTTCCCTTCCCTTCCCTTCACTTCACTTCCCCTCTCCCATCCTTCCTTTTCCTAAAAAACCTATGCTGTTTGGGGACAAAGGGTATATCCCTTCCCTTCCCTTCCCTTTCCTTCCCTTCCCTTCACTTCACTTCCCCTCTCCCATCCTTCCTTTTCCTAAAAAACCTATGCTGTTTGGGGACAAAGGGTATACAAGAAACCTCTGTATATGGAGAAATCTCTATACCTTCCCTTCAGTTTTGCTGTGAACCTAAACTGTCCTCAAAAAGTAGTCTAAAAAACCACACACACACACACACACACACACACACACACACACACACACACACAACCTGAAACAGGAGTTGGAGGAATATATGGAAGCTTTAGGGATTTTTTTTCTTTATCTCTAGTTTTCAAAATTTCATGATGAATTGTCCTGGATTAGTCTTTATCACTAATTTTGTAGGCATTCCTTGAATTTTTTTTTTTTCAGTTTGCAAATGCATGTCTTCAAGTTCTGAATTTTTTTCTTGTAAGTTTTCCTCTTCATTTAATGTATGCATGCACATAAGCTGTCGATGTGTATGTATGCATGTATATTAACATCTACCATTGGATGTTTTTGTTCTGCTTTCTGAGAGATTTCCTTTATCTTCCAACTCTTCCACTGGAACATTTATTTTGGCTGTCATATTTTGAAGAGCTCTTACCAGCAGTGTTTTCCAATTTTCTGAGTGTAATATTTTCTATATCTCTGGGAATATTAATAATAGGTTGTTTTCTCTACAGTATTTTTACTCTCTACATTGTTTTTTTTCTGAGAAGAATATGGAGTTAAAACAAACAAATAAACAAACCAAGTTCCCATTCCTCCCCTGTCTTTGATCATTCCCTTTTTCAGTTACCCATAGTTAAGTTTGTTAGATGTCCTTCAAGGTCATTTTTCATGCACTTATTTACATTAAAACACATGCATATAACTGCATAGTTTCTTTTTTTCATAACTATGATGCATTGTGCCTTTTTAATACTTAACAGTATATGATAAAGGTCTTGTAATGTCTGTACTTCTAAACCACTTATTTTTAATTGCTGCATACTGTGCCACAATAAGATTGTGTCAGTATTTATTGGACACAGACCATAGTAGATGTTTCTCTTTTCTCCACTCATAGTTCATAAACATATTTTTATTTATTGCCCTATAATACTTTTATAGTTTTAATGTTTAGCTCTTTATTTAACTTATACTTGTGAATGATGCAAAGTTAAGATCTAATTTTATTTTTAAAAGTATAGATCATTTTTCTGAACTATAAAATAATCCTTTCTTTCCCCTATTATTTGAAATGTCACTAAATTCCCTCTTACATACTGTATGCTCCTCCTGGTCTATGTTGCTCTAAATCAGGGATTGGCAAATCATAATCTGTGGTCTAAGTCAGCCTCCTGACTGATAATTAAAGTTTTATTGTTGAACAGCCATGCTCATTTGTTTCCATATTATCTATGGCTACTTCATGCTACAAAGGCAGAGTTGAGTAGTTACAACAGAGAACATTTGGCCTACAAAGCCTAAAATATTTACTATTTGGCTCTTTAGAGAAAAAATTTGCCAATTCTTGAGTCAGTATCATTAATAACAGACAGTCTACAGTGTGCTCTGCATTTGGAAAAGTAAATATGTTCTCATTGGGTTATATTTCAAAAATATCTTGGCTGTTCCTTATAAATGTCTGTGTGAGTTTTACATTTAATTGATTATTGATATGGTTGAGTTTAAATGTACCAACTTTCTATTTCTTTTTTATTTGTCCTATTTGTTCCCCTCCCCCCACCCTTTGCCTTCTTTTGGTTTAATAATTATTTTATCTCTTATGCCTTTTTACTTTTAGAGTTTATAGTATGCATCTGTAAGCTATCATAGTCCACCTTCAAGTAATTTTACATCACTTCAAATATAGTACAAGAAATAACAGTATAGTACTTCATTTCCCTTTCCTGGCCTTTTTGCTAAGGCAGTCGTACATTTTACTCTTTACATATATTATAAACTTCATAATACATTGTTTTAATTTTTTCTTTATATGATCAATTATTTTTTAAAGGACTTAAAATGTTAAAAATTGTGTTTTATATTTACCCACATATTTATCATTTCTCAGGCTATTCTTTGTGCACATAAGGTTTTTCCTGTGGTGTTTTCTTTTTGCCGGAAAGACTTGTATTAACATTTCTTGTGTAGATCTGCTGGTACTGAATTCTTTCAGCTCTTGCAGGCCTGAAAAAGTCTTCCTTTCAATTTTATTTTTGGAAAGAGATTTTTGCTGGGTATAAAATTAATTTTAAGTTAACAGCATTTTTCTTTCAATATTAAAAAAAAAAAAGGCTCGCCCTAACCGGTTTGGCTCAGTGGATAGAGCGTCAGCCTGCGGACTGAAAGGTCCCAGGTTCGATTCTGGTCAAGGGCATGTACCTTGGTTGCGGGCACATCCCCAGTGGGAGGTGTGTAGGAGGCAGCTGATCGATGTTTCTCTCCCATCGATGTTTCTAACTCTCTATCCCTCTCCCTTCCTCTCTGTAAAAAATCAATAAAATATATTTTTAAAAAAAGGCTTGCTTTTTCAGCTTTGTTAGGCAGGACCGGTGCAACTGTCAGTCTAGGAAAATACCCTTCTGAGAACTTCATAAGATGCCCACCCAGTGCAAGGTTTTTCACTCAGCTGGTGGAAACACCAACTATTTCTGGCCCTATGTGAGCTCCAGGGCTTGTTTTGCTCCTTCCTCATGGTTCTCTCCCCAACTCCAAATGCTTTCCTCACATGTGTATGAGGATCAGTACTCAGCTGCGGGCTTGAGAAGAACCTCTGTGTGCCCTCTCTGGCTCTCCTCCCCCCCTCCCTCCTGCTCTGCACGGCACTCTTCTCTGGTACTCTGCCCTGTGAACTCATCACATTGGCCTCCCTAAATTCTCCCCTCTGCGATCTCAATTCAGGGAGACCACTGGGATCTATGTGGGCTCCTCGCCCTTCATTGTGGCCTGGAACCTCTCCGGACAGTAAGTCAGGGCAGTGATAACGCCCATCTTGCTTCTCTCTTTATGGGGCTTCCTCTGCCGCACTGCCTATTGTTAAATGTCTGAGAAACAGTTTATAGACAGCATATGTTTTGTTGTCTCAGGTGAGAGGTTAAAACTGGCCCCTATTACTCCATCATTGTTAAAATGTTTCATTTGGGCTCTTAATTAGAATTGATGGGGAAATGTGACATTCACATGATTGAGTTTTTCTTTTAGGAACATGGTATTTCAATTTACTTAGGCCTTCTTTTTAGTTTCTCCAGTGAGTTTTATGATCTTCCACATTCATATTGATCTCGCATTTAAAGGCCCCAGGATAGGCTCTTTAACGTCTCTCTGACAGCATCTTATTTAGACCCTGTAGCAGCAGCAATGTGGGGTCATGTAAAGAAGACCCTGGCTTCTGCTTCATCGCGTGGATCCTAGACCCACCCTCCTCCTCCCACCTGCAGATCAGAAGAAGAAGGGGACCTGTTACCAGATCTTCTGCTGGCTTTGTTCCTGATCACTCTTTCATGATGGCAGAGCAGGGCTTCAGACTTCGGACCGGGGTCTGGAGTCTGGATGAGAAAACGCTAGGAGCAGCCCTCATAGAACCCCACGGCGATGGAAATTGACAGAGAGCTTTTTCATTTTGGCATGGCTGGCCTGAGGCTTTTCTTCTGTTATTTATAGATGGGCATGGGTGAACTCAGAGAAGTAAACCCCAAAGATGGAACTACTGGTCTGTTGGGGGTCCCTTCATCTCTATCTGCTTGTGGGGTGCTCCCATCTATCTTATTTATACCCTGGGTCTCTTCTTTAAGAGACAGTTACTGATGCACAGAAAGCATGATCTCTAATAATCCCTCTGGGACAAACAGGCATTTGTGAGCTGGTTAGAGAGGTTGGGGAGGTGTGTTCTAAATATCAAACAGCAAATTTAGAAGCAAACTTGGAACATAAGCCCTTCCTACGTCGGAAACTCTCTGTTTCTTTATCACTCCCTCATGAAATGCCCATGTTTTGAGGGAGGAGAAAAGAGTCTCTTTTTTCTAGAGCAGTGGTTCTCAACCTTCCTAATGCCGCCACCCTTTAATACAGTTCCTCATGTTGTGGTGAACCCCAACCATAAAATTATTTTCGTTGCTACTTCATAACTGTAATTTTGCTACTGTTATGAATCATAATGTAAATATCTGATATGCAGGATGTATTTTCATTGTTATAAATTGAACATAATTAAAGTATAGTGATTAATCACAACAATATGTAATTATATATGTATTTTCCGATGGTCTTAGGTGACCCCTGTGAAAGGGTCGTTCGACCCCCAAAGGGGTCGCGACGCACAGGTTGAGAACCGCTGTTCTAGAGAGACCGTGGCCTAGCCCACACCCATTGCTGCCGCACTGGGGCTGTCCCAGCATGAACACTGGCGAAGCAGTCAGAATCAGTGTGTCTAGCAAGCACTGATTGAAATCATCTCTTGCCATAAGGACAGTAATAAACTGAAGACACCTTAACTGCTACAGTTCACACCAGATGGGCAAGCACACATCCGAAGTAATGAGTTGGTTACTTACAGCTGTGCCATGTGTCTATCTTCGATTAATCTCTTGAGCATATATAAACCCATCACCTACAATGGCTCAAACCTTCTGAGCAGAACTTTTCAGAGGTCAGGCTCCTCCCTTAATTCAAAATACATTTCTTAAGAATCAAGGGGCAGGTGAAATATAGCTTATTTTCATTATGCCTGTGTGTGTGGATCAACTTGTATGAAGCATCAGAGCAATGATGAGGCAAATAAAACAGTGACAGGGAGATTTTTGAGCAGTTGACTATACTCATGTAACACCCCTCTCCTTTTACTCCGCTAAACAATCATATGTATCTAACACCCACGTCTCTAAAATGGGGGTGTATTTGGACTTTTTGAAACAGTGAGCTTAGTGCCTCACTGAACACTGGTCCACTCTCTGACAGATATATTGGAGAAAAAACACACAGCATGTTAGTCCCACAAAATGCAATGTACTCGGACACTCTGGAGACACATCCCATCCCAAGTAGGCATCATGCTAGTTCAGGAGCAGATAACCTGTATTGCTTGGGTACACCTACGACCAATGGTTTACAACCCTGAGGCATATTAGCATCACCTGCAACACTTTTATAGTACCATGCTCGCCCCAGACCAAATAAATCAGAAGCTCTGTTCTAGGCTCCAGGCATTGCTGTTTATGTTCTGCAGGTCATTCTAATGTACAGCCAGGGTTGAGAACCACTACTAGACTAGAGTGGTGGTAGCTATTGTGCCAATATTCAAGTATTCATGCAGGGTAGATTTTTAATTTGTGCCTTAAAGCAGTAATTAACTCTTTAGTCTTCCCAAGGACGTTTCACGTGTGTGTATGTGTGTGTGTGTGTGTGTGTATGTATGTGTGTGTGGTAGTCCTGTAATTCTGCTTCCTGTATAGCTTTTGAATTTTCCCCTTTCCCCCTGTTGCCACATCCCCACATCCGGTCTTCATCATCTCTCTAGTCTTGCTGCCCCTTCCCCACCTTTGGCTAGCACTGCTCCCAGTATTTCTCTTAAGCCCCAGACACATCTTTCCTCTCACACACTCTTCAATGGATCCCCCCGTCCAGAAAAATCTGTGTCCTCCTCTGGGGGCACAAGGCCTTTCATGATGAGGCTGGAGAGAGTCTCATCGAGACAAAGGTCCCTGTGGGTCCTTGCCGGTCCCTTAATGAGCAGTTGTCGCCAGCTTCTGAGCCTTTGCCTGGACAGCTGGTACCTCACCCCATCCTGCCAGAAGTCCCCGTTCAAGGTTCTTCTTCCAAGTAAAACCTTCTCTGATCTTCCCACTCTTGTTCCCACTCCCTACGTCTTCATTGCCCATGCTAATACCTATATAAGCCTTGAGTGTGTCTGCCAGAGTGACTGGGTGCTAAAAAAAATATAGTGCATGAACAGACATTTCATTTATCACACCATCAAAATTTTAAGTCTGTCTTCCCTATTAGATTCGAAGTTTTCTCTAGAGCAGTGGGTAACATGGTATGTAATACAAAAAGCAAAGCTTTTGGAGACGAGTTTGGGTTAAAAACTCCGCTCTATCATTTACTAGCTGTAGGATCTTGGGCAAGTTTAAGAGTTTCCTCAGCTACAAAATGGGAGTGACACCTCCTCAAAGAGTTGTGAGAATTAACATGATGTGTGTAATATCAGACACATAGTAGGCAAACAGCTATTTTTCCCCTTGCCTCCAATTTACCAAATACTCTGCAAAATTCATAACACTGCACTACAAAGCTTGTTTCCCTATTAGATTCAAAGTTTTCTCTAGAGCAGTGGGTACTCTGCAAAATTCATAACACTGCACTACAAAGCTTGTGTTTTGGATTTTATGCTTCCAGGTGACCCACTGTCTCAATTCTATAAAAGTTCAATTTTTGTCAGATTTGAAAACCTTCCTTTTTCCCACCTTAGTCATCTGGGGACTATTATACCTATTATTTTATTTAATCCTCAACAGTTCTTTGAATTATTATTCCCATTTTTCATAGCCAAGAAAACAGGAGCAAAAAAGAAGGTAATGGATTTTCTTTCAGGAGGGCTAGGGCATTTCAGAATCCTGTCCATGGCCTCGAAGTTCTGGGCTCTGTCCTTTATGCCCGTTGCCCTACACTCAGTCTTATGAATGCTTGCTTTTAAATGCAACCACTGCCCAGCTGGTGCAGCTAAGTGGGTGAATGTCGATCCATACACCAAGAGGTCATTGGTTCGATTCCGGTCAGGGCACATGCCCAGGTTGCAGGCTCAATCCCCAATGGGGGCATGCAGGAGGCAGCCAATCGATGTTGATGCTTCTCTCTCGATATTTCTCTCTCTTCCTCTCCTTTCCTCTCTAAATCCAATAAAAACATATTTTAAAAATAGGTACATGCAACCACTAAGCTTTTTGAAATTAAAACCAACACTCCAATAACGATTGTTTTAAGGGCAAAAGTTATAGTAGTTATTTTAATTTTTAAAAAATAAAAAATATATTTAAAGAAGAGTTTTTTTCAGCCTCATAATTTGGAACTGAATAGTGGCTGTCACAACCTCTCTGACTGGACTCAGCCACTTGGAGCCTTGGTTCCTTCATCTCTAACTTAAGAACAATGATAGTACCTGCCTTCTGCGAATACGAGGACTAAACGAGCTAACAAGTGCACTTCCAGCGCAGGCGGAGCAGGTCAGGCCCAGGGCAGACCTCGGCATCTATCTCGCCGGAATGTGAGGTTGTCCTTTAATGTGCTCCATCACAGGAAAGAAGACACAAAGGAAACATTCACTCTTAAACACCTTTTGCTTCGTTGAGAACTCTAATAACAAAAAAAAGCACCCAGAGACAAATAAAAAGTAACTTTATTGACTGTTGATCTTACCATGAAATGCCTATAAGAATAATTACAAAATAATGCAGTTTGTTTTTTACACACTTTTGGTATCATCCCGATATGACGATCCTTTCACAGAAAGGATTCTTTACAATTTGTGTAGATAGAAAGATCACTGTTGCAAATACAAACGTAGAAGCAGTGCATACCAAATCGGTACACTAACTTAGCAATGGACATGAACAAATGCAGAATAAATAACAGCTTTATACTTTTCTTTTTTTCTTTTTTAAAACAATTTCCAAATACAAAAATGTAGGTATTCAAAATGGATTTCCATATACATATATATACTTCTGCTGCAAACAGTGGATCACAAAACAAAAGTGTCCTCAGCGTGTTTCATTCTTGAAAACCCACAAGACGATGCACCAATCCAATTAGAAAGAAGGTGTGCAAAACCCCCAACTGTGCTGGCAGAACCCTGAAGACGCGACTCAGGTTGAAGTTGAGAGAAAATAAAGTAAGAAGCGCTACCTAGTCAATACATGTGTGTTTTCTTCTTGGTCTTTGCAAGAAACACTGAGCGCTGAGGAAACACGGCACGTTGTGGCGGGGCTCTTTACAGTCCAACTTCCCCAGGACTTGTCCCTTCAGCATCTACAGGAAACGGTGAACTGTTTGATGACGTCTAAGAAAAACAGTCACTAGATGATCCTTTCACACTCTCACCCTTTCATACAGAGGCTGAGATACTTTTATACATTCTGGTATCTGAAACTTTGGTTCTTTCAAAACATTTGATAAAAGTACAAGAATTCCATGACTATACAACTCTATAGAATTTTTTTTTTTCCTTGTAAAGTGTCAAGTTAGACTGACTTGACCAGGCTTGTGTGCACACGGCCCTGCCACGCCCGCGTGGGCATGTGGGGCACGGCGCAGGTGGGGCGTGCTCCCGTGTGTGTCTGTAATACTGACTCCCATCCATGGGTAACACTGCGTGTCCTGCCGTCTCCTAAATCTACATCTTTGTTACCTGAAAACTTAACTCTGTATAAAAATATGACTGTTTCTTTAGAAAATAATAGTGTTGCTTTTTTTTTTCAATAAAACCTGGAAGGTAGAAAAATGGTATATCAAAATATGGTAAACAAATGCTTTAAATATGAAATCATTAAAAACATCTCATAGAAAGACACTGTGCTAAAGTTCTCCCCTAAAGAGCGAGCAAGGCTGTTACATCTAAAGGCTAATGCGTTCATTCCCCGGACTTGTTTCCTTCTATAACCTAACAGTAGTGGCAGAAACTGTCTTTAAAATGGCCCTTTCTCAAACACTAACATTTTCTGGATGCTTTTACATCAAAATTAAAAAGACATCCTCTGGATCCATGGTTTTCAGCTCTGCTGATATCAGCTCCATTTGGAGAACTTTACAGGAAAAGGCAGTCCGCCTGGGTCTAATTTAATTCACTGGAGGTGGAACCCAGACATTTTTTAAAAAACCTCTCCAAATAATTCTATTATGCAACCGGGGTTGAGAATCACGGCAAAAGACACATGAGAAATAGTCATTTTAAACTATATGAGTCAACTGATTGTCTGTAGGCAGCATTCATTCAATGACGCATCCTCCATATTCAACAAGACCGGCCACGTACATGAGACCGTCACGGAAGCTTTACACACATATAAACACGCACTATCTCATGTATTCATATATGTATAATAACATCTGGGGAGAGTTAGGGTATTTCTGGTTAAGCAGAAACTAGCATTACCATAATTTGTTCTTGATTTATTTAAAAAACAAACACTAAGCACGAACATTTTCTAAGACATTTCCGTAGTTTTTAACAGAAAATAGTGTTGGAAACTCTACAAAATACATTGTGACATGAACACAGTTGCTCTATTATTTTCTGGAAGAGCAGGAGGAGGACGCGGCGCTGGGCACGGAGGAGTCACAGGCGCCGCACGCAGCATGCCGTCTTCGGGCACTGCTTCGCTCACGCCTGCCGGTACCACCCTGGGCTGCACTTCTGTCATGTTCATCTCTTTGGCTTGCTAGACGCACTGATTCTGACTGCTTCGCCAGGGTTCACGCTGGGGCAGCCCCAGTGCGGCGGCAGTGGGTGTGGGCTAGGCCACGGTCCCTCCAGAGAAAGGAGACTCTTTTCTCCTCCCTCAGAACATGGGCATTTCATGAGGGAGCGATAAAAAAATGTACAGGCACAGAACCCTGCCATCATGCCCATGATAAAAAACAGGATGTTATTACGTGGGACTGAACTAAAAAAACAAAACGGTGAGCAAACACACCATGGTTCACTATTCTGAAGGCTGGGTAACCAGTAAAGCACATTTCCTTCCGAAGGCTCATGAACTCCAGGCACTTGTCTTGCTGTACATTCTCTTTCACGTCTGTGTGATACTTAAAGTGCAATTGTCCCACGGCTTTGTTTCCGGCGCAAATATAAAGAAAGAGCTGTGTTTTGGGTGAGGGGAGATATGGCACGAGGAATAAGAAAGAACTCATGGCTTTCACGGCCCCCAGGGAACAGGGCTGCCGTAGAGCTGCACGCAGACGTACTTTATACAACGAACTCCGGAACTTCGTCATGAGTGAGGTCCAGAGAAAAGTATTTGCTGGTTCTTTTGACTGGAAAAGCGTCCTGGATGTTGACACACTGCTGAGCCAAGCAGCTGTTGCAGTAGAGGCCTTCCTCGTCCAGTTCGTGGCCACAGCCGAAGGTGTAGCTCTGAGCAGTGTCTTGACACAGACCGGCGATGCGCAAGAAGTCTTTCTGGTAAAGTCTGATGTCATCGAGGCTCAAGCTATGCCGATCGGTGGAAGTCTTTGGTTTTCGACATATAGTCTGCAAAACAAGGGAAGTCTGAAACAACTTCAAGAGGATAGGCTCAAGTGAAAGGTTAGCAGTATTTTCCTTGTTTACAGAGAGAGGCTGCAAACAGGCTCAAGTGAAAGGTTAGCAATAGCAGTATTTTCCTTGTTTACAGAGAGAGGCTGCAAAACTATATAAAGGGTTAAGGAACCCTGTATGTTAGAGAGGTTTCTGATCTGAAACACCCGGACCCCTGAGCAGAAAAATATCAGCACCACCAATAACAGGAATAGCAGTTAACATTTGCTGAGCCTTTATTATGCGGTGGTAGGCCCTGCTTTAAACACACTACGTGTATTACCAACTCATTCTTCCTATGAGCCCTATGAGGCGGGTGCTATTATTCTCCCCATTTTACAGATGAATAATCCAAGGCACAGAGAAGTAAATGCGACAGGAATCCAACTCTCTCGAGCATCTCAGAAATCAAGCACTTGTCTTAAAATAAGGCTGTATAGGTAAAGAGGTTGTTTCTTTAGCATAGGGCAGTTCAGTGTGGCAACGCGTTCATGCTGAGGTCTGTTATTATGTTAATAGGAAATGGGAAAACAAACTAATTATTTCTCCAGAAGAAAGACTGGAGAACTGTTTTTTTTGTGTTTTTTTTTTTTAAAGCCAGAATTCTTGGGGTGGAAGAATAACCTGGTGCAGAGAAGGTTGGGAGGCAGGTGCCAGGACTGAGAGGCAGCTCTTGAACGCCCCAAGGGGCCGTGTTCTGCCAAAGGCTTCACACAGCGGGTAGCAGACTATTGGAGTTCATTATCCCAAGAGGTGGTACTGGCTGAACATATAAATAGTTTTAAAAAATGGCTCAGATAATTACATAAATGGAAGATACTAAATGGGTTATTAATGGAAACGAGGCATTATTTTCTTTCACTTATGCTGCTGAACACCACAAAGGCCAACAACGCTGTTAGAATTAAGAGGCAAAAGCACCGGGAGGGAGAGAAGAGGGTCCGAGCCCAACAATAATTTTACCAGGAAGTGTCACCTTGGAGCACTCCCTGGAGATGACCATCCCTTGTACTGATGTCCTCCCAGGTGCCCATGTGCTTTCACACGGAGAATTCCGTAGGTCATCATCACAAATCCTCACGGCGGGCACAGGAATGCTCTCCTCACTCTGTAGGTGAGGACTCTGATCCGTAGCTGTGCCCCCAAACATTTATGTACGATAAGAGCTAACACTTAGTGGCCTAGCAGGGTGCAAACCCAGGCAGTCTGATTCTGGAGTTCATTCCACCTAATCATACAACACATACAGCTTTAAAAATTATGCATTAGAGTTCTCAGAAAAATATTTGTTTTTAAATATGTTTTCACTGATTTCAGAGAGAGGGAGAGACAGAAACACCAATGATGAGAGAGAATAATTGATCAGGTGCCTCCTGTATGCTCTCTACTGTGGATCGAGCCCACAACCTGGGCATGTGCCCTGACGGGGAATCGAACTGTGACCTCCTAGTTCATGGGTTGATGCTCAACCACTGAGCCACACTGGCTGGGCTCAGAAAAATATTTAATAAAATGTCATTTCACATTATGACTACATAAATGAAAGAAGAAAGGGCAAATAGAAAAAAAAAAAAGAGAAAAAGGCGGTAGGCAAAAATACCAGAATGCAGGAAAAAAATTGAAATAAAAGAAATACACAGAAGAAAAAAAAAAAGAGAGAACCCAAGAAAAAGAGACATATAAGGAGAGATAGAGAGCGCTCAGAAAATAGAGGTCAATATAAGTTGTACATTTTATCCAAATATCGCAACCATGAGCTTTAGAGTATGTTAACTTGTCTATAACTTTTGACATCTTAGCCTAACCAGTGAACACAGGTTATCAAATATTCTCCCATAGTATACTTTGAAAGTTTACTCTGAACGAGAGAATCAGAGTGTGGAGAAACACCTCTACCCAGCACACCTGACCAGCTGTTGTTGTCAATCAACACACACACACACACACACACACACACACACACACACACAATCAGAGTGTGGAGAAAGACCTCTACCCAGCACACCTGACCAGTTGTTGTTGTCAATCAACACACACACACCGTCAGCCTGAAATCTGGACACCTAGAGTGTGACACAAGGTGCATAATTTATGCAAAACCAAATCAACTCCAAGATAAATGGAACCAGCAAATAAACTGGAAGTCAGCTCAGAATGAGACTGTAATGCATGTATCTGGTAAGAATCATTTCCTCAGGATTTTTAATTTTTGCCTCTCTATATAAATATGCATGCTGACTTGCTATTTAAAGTGCTCAGGTCCCTCCATACCTGTGGAAGAGAATCGGTACTCTGGCCACGAAGTTTGACAACTGTTTCGGAGGAGCTGGAGGTGGAAGAACCGATTTCTTTCACAATCAACCCTAAAGTAAAACAGAATAAAAAGCAATGAAGATTTCACATTATTCATACCTCTTGTCACATATACTGCTGCTACTGAAAAAGAAAGATAAAATATGAACCATTATTGGAAAATCTCACAGTGATTCTTTGGTAGCAGACAACCAGGATGGAACACATTTTATCTTGTATCTTATAGGAAATTGGGGTGAGGGGTGGGTTGAGATGAATGTGGGTTTTGAGTATAGGAAGAAATTTAGAGCCTGAATTTTCTAAACTAAACTTCTAATGAAGCTCTCTATGATGAAGTTAGTAGTAAAAACAAAGACCCTAGGCTGGGTAAAGGAGTCTCTTTACTATGTCTCCTGAAATCTTCCCACTTACCACATAACACCACCTTTGAACTTAATCCCACCTGAACAGTGACTTCTAGGTTTGGTCCACTTGGGTGTGCAGTGGGTAAGTATGAGGGCTCTGGCCTCTGGAGTCACACAGATCTGGGTTGATACTCGGCCCAGACATGTAATCAGCCATGTGTCCTGGCCAGTTACTTAACCACCCTGAGTCTCATATCAGCCCCTCTTATACAGGGGGCTGACAGCAGCACCTATCAACAGAGTTTTATGATGATTAAAGAGCATGTGCATAAAAAGCACGAAGTACAGGGCCTGCACACGGGACACACTCTGTTCGAGGAAGCTCTTCTTGGCCGACAGGGACGCTGTGGCCCATACCTCCTGAGGCAACCCCCTCACTGGTAAGAGCCTGAAATGGGAGGCCACAGTGAAGATCAGCAGGGTCCCTAATCACCCCAGTGCTTAGGGGCAACCTGCTGAAACTTGGAAACAGAAATCCAGGACTGACACTTCCTTATGAGACCGCGGCATGTGAGTGAAGCATCCCCGAGACATGTTTCAGAAGGTAAAACT
Organism: Myotis brandtii; assembly: GCF_000412655.1. Classification (NCBI taxonomy): domain Eukaryota; kingdom Metazoa; phylum Chordata; class Mammalia; order Chiroptera; family Vespertilionidae; genus Myotis; species Myotis brandtii. The sequence goes on from NW_005359590.1 coordinate 1,224,746, forward strand.
GCCAACAAGAGCTGGAGATGTATGGGAAGATCACTGACATTTTTCTTGCAAACAGGTGAAGCAAGTGAGTAGGTCAAGTCCTTAAGGCCAAATAATTTAAGTACCTTCCCACCTTATTAAAACAAAACAAAACCGTATTGTGATTTTCATTCAGCCGCTGCTAATAACCTATAGAAATAACAGTTTCTGTGTTAAATGCTTCCCTCGTACCCCCCTCCCCACAAGCACTTTCATGTATATTGTTTCATGCACACACATGCACACACACACAGTGAGTGAGTGTGCTGTCTGTGCACCTATAATGTGCATGTAATTATGAGTTTATATTTAATACACATTGAAATGTACTTATAAGAAAAATTCAACCTAATAAAACAAATGGGCAGGAAGGGAGGAAAGCTGGGTGAAGAACTAAGCTAAGCATGCCCAGAGCACTGGCCTGCGGATCTTTGTTTGTCAGGCAGAGGATTCTGCCACCACCGCAGGTCTGTTCCTGGCAGAGCAGCACCTGAAGGCCAGGGTTCTGCTGGGCCAGCCAGTGGGCTTCTGCATAAAGGTTCCTCGCGCTCTTGCAGAGTGAGTGCCAGGGTGGGCAGACTGTGCTGGCCTTATTCATCTGATTCCCTGCCCATGTGCATGGGAGAGGTGCAGCATTGGGGACTGTGGGTCTTTTTTAAAATATATTTTTATTGATTTCAGAGAGGAAGGGAGAGGGAGAGAGAAATAGAAACATCAATGATGAGAGAGAATCATTGATTGGCTTCCTCCTGCATGACCCACACTGGGGATCGAGCCCGCAACCCAGGCATGTGCCCTTGACCAGAATCCAACCCGGGATCTTTCAGTCTGCAGGCCGACGTTCTAGCCACTGAGCAACACCAGTTAGGGCAGGACTGTGGGTCTTGACATAGCAATGGCAGTCACTCCAACCCTAACAGGGTCTCTCACTCAATCAAAGCTTTGAGTGGCATAATGATAAGCACCAGGCCACTTGGACAGTACCTGTACTAAGGCATCTTTCTCTAAAGAACAGGGATTAATTCATGACATGTGACAAAAACAGAAGCTAACTGAGGTTTAAAAACAAAACCCGTTCTGCTAAGGAGCACTCCCCGGGGGAGCTCACCAGAGTGTCCATTGAGCTTCCGCGACAGGAGCATGTCCTCCGTGATGTAGATGCACATGTCCGGGCTGACCTCCAGCGAGTCTTCGTTCAGCTGCTCCAGGTCCCTGGGGTCATCAACCAACATCTCTATTTCTGACACAGAAAAGGGAAAAGACATGTAGTGGCAGAAAGGGAAATGATCACCATAATGCACTGCCACATGCTGAGGGAGGCTATGTAATTATTCGTATTTGAAAATAAGTTGGCGTATGAGGCCCTACAGCAGTCCACTCTCAGGACAATTCTCAACCAGATGCTATTTGTCCTCTTTCTCACAAGACTGCTGTGTTCTCCACAGGTCTTCCAACACCCTGATTTGTCAATTGTTGTTTACTCTTTAAGAAAGAAGAAAAGCTCTACTACCCTGCTTCCGTCACAGGGCAAACGGAGACCGATGGCTCATTTGGCTAATGCCACAGCAGACTGTTGACACAGAATGAGTAGTTCATGGAGCTCCCCACTGCCCATAGCTGCCTACTCTCAGGGTAGTTAGTGACTCAATTTGGTTACTACATGAATTCTATAGTAACCAAACATGTTCTGCAGCTTTCCTTAATGGAGTCAGTATCTCTTCCCCAAACCTGAATGCTATAGCATTTATTTGAGGCAGAAAAATAATAAAAAAGATGTAAACAAATGCTAAGTTTGGCTGATACAGGCTGTCCATCTCATCTTATTTCCTCACCACAGAGTTAAGCGGCCAGGTGCTGTGTTTCTTTTATACTCCCTAGCGTTCTGGTGATATAAAAAGTATTTAAGAAATACTAATTAATGAAATGGCCTGGACTCAAAATTCTTTTTTTTTTTTGAAAGTTCAAGACATTTATGTCACTATCATTGAATCTAATCTGTTGTCCTAACCAATGCTTATTTCATGTGGAAATCAGAAACGCAGACCCAAGGGCTGTGGGACTAACTTCTACTCCATATAAAATCCTAAAATTTAGAATCCACAACCATCCAACCCTGTGGTGGCAAAGGTTCATGACTAGAGGAATGTTTTATTCACAAACAACCCAATCAAGTCACTGGGGAAGGTGGCATGCCACCTTTCTCTCTATTTTACTAATTCTTAGTTGTTCTGCAGACATCAATTCTGTAGAACTAATACCTGAGAAACAACTAGGAGAGAAAAAGAAATGAGCCATGAGGATGGGGCTGTCCTGTCGGCTCGGAGGGCCGGGGGGAAAGGTTACCATCGTCCTGCGAGTCCTCTTCCAGCCGGTCCTTGCCGCCGCTCTCCACCCCTGAGGTGTGGGAGCTGCCGTGGCTGGTCATCGAGCTGCAGGTCTTCAGCTTGCGGTGGATGGCGCTGCCGGAGTAGCTGTCCTCCGGCCCCGGGTCCCGAGGCTTGGTGTCCGCCTCGATGCCCGAGGTGTGGGAACTGCTGTGGCTGGCGGTGGAGTGACGAGACAGGCGCTTATGCTTCATGCTGCCCACGCTGCTCCCGCTGGCCCGGGACCGCTTCTCCAGCTGGTCCATGTCAAGGTCCAGGTTGTCACTGATGTAGGATTCCCGGTACTGCTTCTTCTCTGTTTGGGAAGAAACAACCGATCGTCATCTCACTCAACCAAGACAGGGGGACCGGATGGGGAGCTTACGTGAGTCAGTCATCAGGCCAAGATCAAGTACAGGTTCACTCTCAGAATCTAGTGACTGGCAAGTGGTCCTAATTCTGGCAGGCTCTCCACCTAAGAACACTGCCAAGTGAATAAAAGCCAGGACGACACATGTGAGGGGAGCGCTTAAACTACTCAGGGTTCTAAAGCTTCACACACCAGAGAAGAAGGCTGCTCCTTGACCGACCACCTCGTTTCAGCAAACTGTTATTGGCCCCGCAGTGAAATAAGTTCAGTAACTGAGAATAAACATTTAGAAAGTGTTAGAGCAACCTGACATTGTCAAGGCAGCCACCACTGTGACTTTTGTATTTTGCAAAAGTATCAGTCCACAGTGGATTAGAAATTTTAAAAACCTGGTCCTTCCCCCATAGGTAATTTCAGAAACACTACTACAGGAGACGGTTGAATAAACATAATTATGCTATTTGCCATTCATTTCCTTTGTTCATTTGGTCCAGTGTTTGTTTAGCTCTAACTTGTTGAATACAATTTAAAATAAAACGATTCTTCTGAGAATTTCTTTCAGGTAATTCCAAAATTTAGGTTTACATTAGCGAAGACTGCTTTTCTCCGTTTAGGCTGAATTAGTGAGACTGTCTCATCTGGTTAGAAAACACAGTCATCACGACTGGTGTGTCACATGGCCTCTGATTGGTAAAAATGTTCCTGAACGTGTCACATCATTGAAAGTCCCTTTCATCAAGTGCTAAACCAGCCAGTACATCAAGCACAAAGTTACAGCTGAGGTGCAGGGGCACACCTGACACAAAAACATTATTTTTGTGCGTCACGTCAGAAATTTAAAACAAAAAGATAGTTTAGCTTCCTTGTGTTTTTAATACGGATGAGAAATGACACATTAGAACAATGCTAACAATGGAGAGTGCATTTGGGAACATTAAGTTGATATTATCTCAGAAGCTGCTAACAAGGAGACTAATTGGGTCCTCAGGGGGCTGATGGCGGATTTAATTGTCTTGTTTCTTGGTTAAGTAAAAACACTCGCACTGCTGATGTCTGGTTCCAGCTCTGAAGTATCATCGCCACAGGCTCCCGAGAGGGAATGAGCATCAGCAGAAAGAGAAGATGATGATATGCTTTGCTGGATGCATAATGGAAAGATGCTAGGTGACGGCTAGGCGTGCGTTTCTGGGCTCCAGCCCTTTCCTGTCAATTCTAAGGAATCGGGCTGAAACACAAAGGCATGTGTGTGTAGCCACAGAGGACGCAGACTGGGGCTGGACATCACAGCCCAACATGTACCACTGAGACAAGTGCATCCAACCCATTTTTTAGGGTGAGCCTAGGTCCTAAGGATTCCTGCTTTCTGAAGGCAATGGGTTGACATGAAGATGAGAGCTAAAAGCATCTGCAAAATTCTCATACCATTTCTACTTACTGTACTTTCAAAATAATAGATAGCCATGTGACCCTCGGAAGGGTGGCAAGTGAAGGAAAAGAAGTAATAAAAGAGAAATAGGGAAAAAGTTCTATAGGGTATTGGAGGTCTGAGACAATTGGGAAATGTGGATCTGATTATTTGAAAGTTTTCTAGTCCGGCCTGCATGGTTCAGTAGTTGAGCATCCACCTATGAACCAGGAGGTCATGGTTCGATTCCCAGTCAGGGCACATGCCCAGGTTGTGGGCTTAGTCCCTGGTGTGGGGCCTGCAGGAGGCAGCCAATCAATGATTTTCTCTCATCATTGATGTTTCTATCTCTCTCTCCCTCTCCCTTCCTCTCTGAAATCAATAAAAATATATATTAAAAACTAACTAACTCACTAAATAAATATAAATAAAAGCTTTTCTACATCTTTACAAATAGTCTTTTTAACCCCAGCTTGCAGGTAGGTTTGGAGCCAATCCTAGTCTCCATTTTCTCTCTCATTGATGTTTCTATCTCTCTCTCCCTCTCCCTTCCTCTCTGAAATCAATAAAAATATATATTAAAAACTAACTAACTCACTAAATAAATATAAATAAAAGCTTTTCTACATCTTTACAAATAGTCTTTTTAACCCCAGCTTGCAGGTAGGTTTGGAGCCAATCCTAGTCTCCCATACTCACTAGTACACTCCCTGGGGTACAAGCAGTCACCAGCCTGCGCTCCTGCTAGGAGCCCTGTGTACATATACTTCCTATCAGAGTGTCAGCAGCCCTGGTGCACCACGAGGCTGGCTTCTGTCTCCTTTGAAGTGAGTGCTACATCACTTAGAGTTAGACCCTCTGCAAACATTTAAGAAGCTTCACACCACTCAGTTACAAACTGAGGGAAATGCTGAAATAACGCAGAAATTGGTTCGAAGGAATGCAAAATGCAACTTCTCATCCCCCTCACAATCACTGGCATCAACAGCGAAGATGCTCAACATGCCAGTGTGCCTTTATTCCCTCTGTGGGAAAAGCCCAGCGACCGCAAAGGTTTTCACGCATGATTTTAAAATAGAATGCAGGCGATGTGACTTCTGTATAGATGTCTTAAGAATAAGCTCTAGGTACTGAATAAAGTTGGGTTAACATCTTTCTAATGACAAAGGCACTTCTCTTCTAAATACTATGGAAGAATTCTTGTGATTATTTTCTGCTATAAAACGCTAAAACAGTATTTCAGACAAGGTGACTCTAAATGAAATGTAATTAAGAAAAATAAGGTTCTTTTTGTGCTGCTCTTTTTGCTGAGCCAATATTGAAAAAGGGCTTTAAGTGCGGGTGAGATAAGTGGATTCAGGCCAAGGCTGGTCCAGAGGAACTTAGATTCAATTTTTCCTCAGACCTGGAAGGATCTCTAAGTAGAAGAAATTAAATGTGTTTTCTTTGGAAGAAGAAGAAGAAAAAAAGACTTCCCTTCCAAATCTATCTACACTTGCCCAAATAAAAGATCCAGTTTATAATTTTTTCATTCCTTCATTGCCCTGTACATGTAAGCCCACAAATGCACCCGGTACATGCTGGGTAGTTTACCTTAAACGCTATGGTTCGTTCCATCTTATGGGCTCTAAAGAGCTCCCCCTACAGTCCCCTAAACAAGAATTTAGTAAAAGGCTGCTGGTGGAGAGCTGGTGGAATAAATGAACTTCTCAAGGCACCGATTAGAAACGAGGCTGACTTGGCAAACAATGGGCTCTGCACCCCACTAAGTCTCCTACCCATCCTCGCACGTTTCCTCGGCACCTTTTCCTGACTGAATTCTCTTTAATATTCGTGTCAGCATCGGAGAGATATATTTGTCATACCGATGAGTCATCTGGGGAAGAACTGGCAGTCTGGCAGCGGCGGAAGCCAATACATCTGACATTTTTACCCACTCTCTCCGAAGACAGGTGCAGCGTGGTGGCAGACAGTGGGAGATGACTCACGTTCTAATCGCTAATTAAATGACAGTGACATCTCCAAATGGGGTCTCATTTAGACAGAGGCAGCTTTGGAAAGACATCAATCGGATGTGCAAAGCTCTCTGAGGTGTTTTGCTTGCTCAGAGAGAGCAGGTATTGCCTTATTTCTGTGGGAAAGGTTGGATTTGAGAGGTCAAAATCTGTTTCAGACATGGACCTCCGATATGAATCTGCATCCTAATGATCATGCAACCCCCTAAAATCTACTAATCTAATCGCATTACCAAGAATTAGTACGACATGATTTTGCAAAATAAACGGAAGGCATTAAAAAATAAACAAATATGCAAAGTAGCCTTTTGGGGGATCAGAAGTCAGAGTGTTAGGTGGAGTAACTCCAGGGTGCCATAACCCAAGATAAAGGGTTACCCACGAGCTTACTACTGTAAAGTTGAAGCCTGCTCTTAGACGCCCTCTCTGCCTCCCTCTTCTGCACCATGTGTCAACTTTGGCCCAGGACTCTGGGGCTCCTAATAGACTGCTCTATTCTGTCTGTGTCTCAGCCCAGCCCCCACAGGACTGGCTGGTAAAAGCCTCAGGTGAAAATTTCTCCCTCCTTTGCCATTCTTGCTAGGGCAGACGTGGGGGCCTCCCCGCAGTCAAGAAGAGAGACTGCAGCCATTTCTGTGACCCACTTCGTTGGAAGCAATTTCAGATTGCCCGCGGATAATAGAACCCAGGTGGATCCGTGTATACACGGAGCTCTGAGATGCAGCTAAACCTTGGCCTGAACCTTCACAGGGTGGCTTCTCACAAGCATTTTCAAGCCAAGCGTGGGATAAGCTAAAGAGACTACACAAGGGGCAGCTCAACGACAGGGATCACCTCGGCATTTGGGATGGGTGCAGCTGCTGGCACCAAGGCTACCCTTGCCTTCTGGAACAGTGCTGGCATGGAAAGAGGAGGCTGCACTAAATTGGGAGAGTCCTGGCCCCCAAATCCCACCCCGCAGGAGCCTGCGATACCTTCGTTTTCCTCCAGCTTCCGGATGTGGCGCAGGATGGGCTGCAGGTTCATGTAGAGGCGGTGGCTGTTGCTCAGCAGCTGCAGGAGGTGCCTGGAGCGCAGGGGGCACCCCGTGTAGTATATGAGCTTCCTGGCTGAGGGCAGGCCATCTGGCAAAATCTCAAATTTCTTACCCTGGGGAGGGAAAGCATAAATCAGATTCGGGAAGCAAAGTCTCTGATTTGCCCAGGTCCCCTTCGTTGTCTACTTGTTAAGGAAAACTACAGATTCCAAAAACGATGTGCAGCAGGTCCTTGGATAAGGTTGTTTCATCACAACGTTGATGAGTTGCTATGGTAACGCAACTCTTGCTTCTATCAATTAGCCTATAGTAAAACTGGTTTTGTTGTACGTCATTTTGCTTAAAGTCGCTGTACCCGTGGACGACTTTGAGTGAGGACTTACCGTATAAAGCTCCATTCAAAATTTGCTGAGACATAAAGTACCGTGTTCCCTTTCAAAACTGTCACAGACAGAGGGTTACCCAAAATTCAGGAAAGGGTCTAGGGAGGGTCTTCTGGTAATCACTGACTGGGTGTGACAGTTGAGGAAGACCTTTGGTGTCTCTGGCTGGTCAGGCCATTTATATAATGGAGAAGAGAAGGGCCCGTCATGCAGCATCCTCAACCTCAAATGCAATCCCAACACTTAACTCAGCAAACAAGTTCCACAAGCAGAATGCATTCAAGTATTTGTGGAACACGCGCCGTGTACCGATCCCTGCGCTAGACAGACACCGAGGAAACAACAGTGAACAGGACAGACAAGCTCCCCACCCTCAGGGAGACACATTCTGGTGGGACAGATGGTAAATTAACACATAGAATAATTATAGCTTATGATAAATTCCGGGAAGGAAATAAATAGAATTATGATGGTGAAAAATACTGGATACCTATTTAGGGTTTAGAAAAAATATAAAACTTCTCTTAGCCGGAAGCTACAGAGACAGCAGTGGGATGGGACAAGAAAGAGAAAGAAGAGCTATAAGTGTCTATCAATAGAGATATAAGGAATCACATTCTTTAAGTTTGGGATCATTAACATAGTGTTCGAAGTTGAGGGCGACGGTCTGGCAGAGTTCCTTACAGTTCTAGAATATTTTGAATTTCTTTCACTTTCCTAATAATGAATAAAGCAGCAGCAGAACTACAAAACGGAGTATTCCAGATACAAAGATTCTCAGCCAGAGAGGAGAAGTGAAGCAAAGAGGGAGGCATACTCTAACTTGAAGTGGGTACAAAGCAATATGGGTTTGTGTAACTCAGACAGGGATAGAATTTTTCACCTCTGGACTTCTTTAAAAGACCACCGGTGGACCCCAATGCTAGAATAGTAATAACTGATACTTAACAAGCTGTAAGCAGATGTAACTCATTAATCCTCACCCTCAATTTGAAATGAAGAAACTAAGGCACAGAGAGGTTAAGCAATTTGCTCAAGGTCACACAGCTAGGCAGGGCTGGGCTGGCTGCATCTGGGAAGTCTGTCAAAGTAGATTCCTCCTCTCCAACCCACAGTCACCGAATGGAAAATCTCTAGCACGCTCCTCAGGTGAGTATGATGCAAAACTAGATCCACTGAGTCCAGGACCCTTAAAACACTCAATTCCAGAAATGCATTTTATGACTACTTAGTGTGGGACATGAAAGGGGCAAGTCTGGCAATAATGTACTCATTTTCAAACAGCCCAGATCCTTTCACAAAGAGCTGGAACAAAGGAGAGCAGTGGGGAGGAGGCAGGTCAGGCCGCGCTTAACGTAGGAGTAAAGTGAAATCAGATTGAACTGTGCCCAAGTAATTAAAGTAATGTAAAGTCAGGAACAGGTCTTCTGACTCACAGGACAGTGTGGAATCAGTGCCCAGTGCTATTTGGCAATACGACTCTTTATTTATATAGGCCATCTTCCTCAGGGGAGAGAGGCCCATGTGGACAAATCCTTATCTCCCTCCTTTCTTTGTGTATTTTTTCAGTAGTTTTTGAACAAAAGAAAATTGTGGATTTTAATGACTACTAGACAGACACACTGTTAACTGTAATTCTTTGAACTCTACTAAGAAATGGAGATAGCTAGCAAAGTAAAGAAACAGCTGGAAAAATCATGAATTTGCTCTAAAAATATTCTAAAAATAAAGGTATTTTTCCTGTTAAGAACTATAGACCTTTCTTTATAATGATGAGTTTCAAAGAGTCAGATATTAATAGCAACATCTTTTTATATCACTCTTTATTCCTTCTTCAAAGGAAGTAATTTCCAAAGGAACTGGCCGGCCCCACACGAAGAGCACTTACCCTGTGATTATGGTTTTCTGTTTTCTAATCCCTCTGCTGTACACTTTTAAAATAATTCTATTTGATGAACTCATCTTGTACTTTTCTCACTACATTTCTTTTGCAAGTAGAATAACTTAGGGTAGTGTGGTGAAGACCAGGCACACAAATTAAAATTAGTAATTTCTTTTGCTATAAAATTCTTTAATTTTAGCTGTTCTACTGATGAGTGATATAAGAATATAAGAAATCTAATTATCTTCACTGCTGACTTCTTAAAAATATCAACTTTTGTGTCTGGGACAATATTGTTTTAAAAAACAAGAAACAACAAAATTCCAAAAACAAACAAACAACTGAGTAATTTATTTTAGTCAGTTATTTTAAACTTACCACAAATACCAACTTTCCAACATTTGTCCAGGGGAAGTCATAAAGTAATTGTTTCTCTTCATCTAAATTCTGTGGGAAGAATTATAATGTATATAGAGTTACTGATGAAACTGACAGACACTAAAATGGCTCTAATTTATCTCCCAGAAAACTAAAATACATTAATTAAAATCTGAAAGAGGCCCTCAGCTCTCTTTGGAGATGTGCAGACAGTAATTAAAAGATTAGTGATATGATTCAGTAGTTTCTGGTTCCCGAGTGACTGCATCATTAACTGCCCTTTCCAGGCAATCTTTCCTCTTTTGGCCTATCCCTAAAATTTAAATAAAAAGTCCGAAAGACTCGGGCATTCAGGAGATGAGACAAGGTACTCAGACTTTCATCCTTGGATATTTTGCCCACACCAAAGAAAAGATATCCTGATACTCTCCTAGCTCTCCCAGAAAGAGGCTTTTTCTCCCCCTTGTCAATGGCTGTAGCACCATCCCACCTACTTACGCAAGGGACAAGCTTTATCAGAAAAGTGTAACGGAAATTAAAACATCTGCTCAGGCACTGTATGCATAGGTCATCTTTAGAATTATAAATGCTCCAGAGGACAAAAATATACAAGAGTATATTTAACGTCAATGACACACACAGAAAAAGTGGTGAACGTGGGCCAATCTTTGGCTTTTTGTTTTCTGTCTGGCAGACTTGTTACTACATGGTTTAGACTGGATCCCTTGGTCTATCCCACATCGTCCGCATCTGTGCACACAAACAGGACGCAATGACCAATCCGTGGCCACAAAAGGACCGGTGAACCTATCACAGGACCACAGAGGGACACTGTCCCTGGGAGACAGAGCAGTGCCTACTGGACACTTAGTTCTCTCATTTACTCACCTGGAAAATCTGTATTCCCCGCATGGTCAGCCCGAGGGTCAGAGAAGCTTCAATTTCCCTTTTATCCTGGAGGAATAACATTTTATGAAGATGTCTACGTTAGAACCTTGAATATAAAGTCATAATTAAATTCTGAGATGCACCAGATTTTATTTGTTAAAAACTGGGTAAATCTCCCAGCTCAGAAGCTAAGATTTCAGGCAAGCCTAAATATTTAAGGGTCTTTCAAGAGGACAAATAATGAAGCTGTAAAAGTTTTATATCGGTTAGTTTTTTTTAAAAAGTACTTATTTTTTAAATGCTCAATTATTACTTACCAAAATGGTATACATTCTACCAGCTAACCCATAAACTATAAACAATAAAGTATAACTACATAAGGAAAAAAATTCTCCAATTAAGAATGTACTCAGGTGGGAAGAGATCAGCCAAAGAACTTATATGCATTTATGCATAACCCATGGACACAGACAATAGTGTGGTGAAGGCCTGGGGTGGGGGGTGGGCTAGAATGGGTCAACGGGGAAAAAAAGGGGACATGTAATGCTTTCAACAAACACTTGAGAAAAAAAAAGAATGTACTTAGAACTTTGGCCACATCTTTTTAAGTGCTCATCTGTAAAAGTGTATATAAAATATAAAGTATAAAATAAAAGAGACATAATATTATTAAGTAACTAAACTATTCTCACTATAAGATTTCTCAGTACAAACAATAAATATGTACAGATCTTTATTATAGTGCCATTTCCCCCAGGAACATGGTTAAGAAGTATTTTTTGAAAATGCATCCTCACCAGGCACAGAAAAGAGAAGACATAGCCTATTTTTACTCTTTGGGTTGTTTTTTTTCCAACCAACCTATTTTTACATCACGAAAGGCATATATAGTAAGAGAAACCAATCCATCACTATGAGTTTAGGCCAATTTCCCTTTCAAGGCCGTTCTGATTGTTTCCTGAAGTAAGACTGCTCATAAAAACGCGGGCTGTGCATGTATGAGGTGTGCAGTACTGGAAAGGGAGCACAGAATTTGTTTTTTTTCTTTGTCAGGACGTTTCCTATCCTCCATCTACCTTATTTCCATTTTGTAACCAGGCCTTAAAGGAAGCAGTTTTAGTGGCTGCCACTTGACTTCTCCGAAGAATAAAAATTCTGCCCATGAGGCAATAATATTATTTCCCACCTCACTCAGTTACATTGCTATGATTAATTGTCTCATTTTAAGCAGACGAGAGTCATTTTCCATGCCATGTAGAAGTACCGCACTTTAAGTAAGTTTGAAAGATTTTTACACAAGATAAATTGAGGATATCTACTTCACTAAATGATTCTCAATAGGATTTTAAAAATTGATTTTTAGAAAAAGAGAGAGCGAAAGAGAGAGAGCGAGGGTGGGTGTGGTGGGGGGGAGGGGAGAGAAACATCTATTTGTTCCACTTATTTATGCATTCATTGGTTGATTCTTTTATGTGCCCTAATCAGGGATCGAACCTATAACCTTAGGGGATGCTGCTCTAAGTAAATGAGCTACCTGGCCAGGGCCAATAGATTTTTTTTTAAATACTAAATTTCCTTATCAAATAAGAATCACTAATGTACTAGACACTTCACCTCGCTATTTCAGATTCATTATCTCATAGAATTTTCCCCAACGTTGGAAATGTATGGAATCATTCCCACTTAATAGATGGCCCAGGATTACTTATATTTACTTAGGATCCAGTAATTATCAGTGGTAATATAGGTTTTTTAAGTGACTAGAGGCCCGGTGCACGAATTTGTGCAGGGGTGGGGTCTGGCCAGCCCACCCCAATAGGGCCAGGCCGGCTGGGGGGAGGGGACATGGGAGGTTGGCAGAGTTGCTCGAACTCCTGGTCAAGGGAACAATTTGCATATTAGCCTTTTATTATATAGGATATCTGATTCCAAAGCCGCAGTCTTTTCAATGCATTATTAATACTTCTCATACATTTTAAAATTATAAGCTGATTGTCAAAAATGTCATTTATTTGCATTTTCTCCTATAAATTGTCACAAATAAAATTTAAGGAAAAAAACAAACAGATAGCTAAGTCCTTTAGGAATTTAGCCAAAAAGATATTATGGAACTCAATTATGCCTTTCAAAGATGACAGGGCATTAACAGTGCACCTCTTAAACATGGAAGAGAGAAGAAACACCATCCCTTGGTCCCTTTCTAAGTTTTCTGAACCAGGCAATATGCTCACCAGCAGTATATCCAATGGTCTAGGGGTGCTAGACCATTGGGTAGGGAGTGATACCAAAGGCTATGGAGTGATACCAAGCATAGTAACAGTGATATAACAACTGCTTGAAGCACCTTTTATTTATTGTCCTTTACCTATTCAATGAACCTCAGAGGTAGGTCATTACCATCCCCATCTAACGATGGGAAACTGAAGCAGAGAGGTTAAGTAGTAACTGGTCTAAGGTCACATGGTAAGAGGTGAAGCTAGGAGTCAATCCCACAAGTTAGGCTCAATAGACCACACTCTGAACCACTTCATCCTATTCGGTTGGAGAATATACCTCTGGATACATAAGTGGGGATTCAGGAGTGAAATATGGCCATGAGTGGGGAGGAGGTGGAGGGGGAGAGAAGACAGGATCCCATAAATGTAGTGTGAGGGAGTCCCCGCAGAGCCTGGCCCCAATTGTTATTTGGGTGTGTGGCCTCTGACCTCTGAAACAATGAGGCTAGGGATACACAGGACACAGAAGGGAGTGACACACATCAGAGAGTTCGAGAAAGCACACAGGCTCTGATTAGGCCTGGGTTGAATCCTGGCCTTGCCACTTACTGGTTTGGTGGCCTTTAGTCTGTTTCCTTGTCTGTAAAATGAAGATTACAGTTCCTGTCCTGCAGAATGGTGAGGATTTTTTTAAAGGATAAATATAAAGGGTGCCCCATAAACACAGGACTCAATAAGCACTCGCTGTCGCTGTGAGGCTCTGGTTACTAATGGATCCGATGCTGTGTGACTTCACTTTGGGGAATATTAAAAACTAATGATCGAAGAAGTTGCCAATGTCACTCCCCGAGACAGAAATGCAGATTTGGAGAGGAGAAAAACAACTATGGTATTTCTGTTCACAGAAAAGCCAGATTCACAATATGCAGCCCCGTGTTATCACAACGTTAGAACCAGGAGAGCCTGCATCCTGCTCCCAGGCCAAGAAAAAGCATCACTCGCTCCGAGATGACCTGCGGTGACAGACAGTGGTTCACGTGAAACTCTTTTAAAAGCCCTTTAGAAAGTGAAATGAGAGGTTAAATAAACGCCCCTTGTGATGGAGAAGGAGTTTTTTCTCGGAAGCTGCAGGCGCACGGCCGTCTGTACCTTATACAATCTGTAGTAGTGGACGGCGACGTCGTCCAGCCGGACGGCCTCTTTGATGTATTTAAGATGAGCCTCGGAAGCGGTCAGTGCAAACTGATCTTTGTGCATGTTTGGAATGTGCTTCAGGATGTAGTCCTTCCCTCTCTTGGCAACAACCTGTTGGAATACAACGGGCAAGCAATAGAACATTTGTCGGCGGGTGTACACACCCTCACCCGTAAGTGACAGAAGGACAAGGACCTAAACAAACCATATAAACTGGCTAACATTCACTAGAACATTCCCACGTTCACTCTGTCTTCACCATCAGTTATAGTACGAGGCTGAATCAGCTAATACTCAAAGTGACAAAGTCAACTTAGCTGCAGTATTGAATATCTAAGAAGAAAAATCACAAGAAATGGGAAAAGTATGTTCTCTTGGCTTTAAATTCACCAGGAACCAAAAAAAAAAAAAAAAAAAAAAAAAAAAATCAAACCAAAGACAAAACCATGCAAACTTGCACAATTTTGTACACATCATTCCTTATACTTGCAAAATTACTGGTACCATGAAATACATCTCCTGTCAGCACATCTTTAGGTTCTGGATCCTACTTAACTGTTCCAAAATCACAGCCACAGCGTGGGAGACACTAAATGTTAATCCAAAAAAGGGCAGGGGACTGCGAGAAATTCTCTGAAACGTGTGGTTTTTGCATAAGAAGCTGATATGAACAGTCTATTGGATACTTATGAGAAAACAATGTATTTCATACATTCACTGTAATTGACTGTGGCTTATATTTTCATCAGACAGTAGCCTGAGCTTTGAGATGTCAAAAGTACTCAGTATCCAGCAGCTGCAGGCTCAGAGAAAGGTGTCGATTAGTTAAAGGTCCTACCTGATTTCATAAGGACTATCAGATATGGAATTACACAAAGGAAACTAGAGTGATGTTTAAAATCATCAGAATGAAAAAATTAGAGAATTTTTAGTTTTAAAATGTTTTATAGATACTGACATTTTTTGTTTCTTTCTATTGAATTAAGCATGATAAATTACTGGCCAATTTTCAAGTTTTACTGAGAACTCAAACTACAGATTTTTCTTTCTAGATGCCTTTTACATGAAGGTCATCTATATGTCAGTATTTGTCAACCTTGTTCAGGTCAGAGAACACATAGAAAATAGTACTTGTAAGGGTACTGAAGCAGTGACTTTGGTGACCCCAAGGGTTGAGGACACTGGTTCCCCGGGCACTCCGGATGCCACGGCGCATGGATGGGAAGCTCCGATGTAAATGACCAAGGCTCAGTGAGCACCTGATGACAACTAGGGAATGTAAAAGCAGGCTAATTTTGGCCCAACAGACATTGCTATGTAAAAGCTTGACACCTTTTGTGGTTTCTCCTCCAACAACTGAAGCACTGTCAATCAACTGTCAGTCGGTCAACAAAAACTTATATTGAGCACCTTAATGTGAAGTGCCGAGGAAACAGAAAAGGGTAAATTTATGTCTGTCCTTTAGAACATACCAAGAAACACTAAGGTTACTGGGGTTGGGCTCAAAAGATAAAGAATTATTTGAAAATAAGATGTAAAACACACCCATCCAGGGTCTTGCTGAGCACAGAGGAGGGGCCCTGGCACCTGGTCCATCTACCCAGAGGAAGCGACCCCTGAGCGGAGTGTTGGAAGGAGTTGGGTAAAACGGGGAGAGGGGCTGCACATGCTAAAAGAATTGGAGGGAGAAAGGCCAGAGTGGGAGCCACCACAGGTGTGGAGACACGGGGATTACTGGACGATGCTACCGCATAAAATTCAAGGTGAGGACAGTCAGAAAGGAATCTGGAAAGGGGGGGCAGGGGCCACGTCCTGCAAAGCTCCTCAGGCATGCTTGGGAGCGGGCTGCACGCTGCAGGTGACAGGGTGACAGGGGAGCCCTGGGGGCTTCCATCCGAAGCCCAAGCAAACCTCCACAGCAGGGCTGTTGAGTGCTCGAAAGAGCTGGAAGCTGGGAGGCGGAGGAACAATGGTGGGGAGGGGACGCAATAGACAGACATGTAGGAAGTGAACAAAAATACAAGAGAATTTTAGTTCTTATGCTGGGTGATGGGTTATCGGCTGTTTAGGGAAGAGGACGTTCTGGTTGACTGGGTGGGACGGGGAGAAGGATGGGTGGTCAGGGAGGGAGTGCTGTGTGACTCCCAAGTTTCTGGGTGACTGGGTGGACGGCAGTGCCGCCAGCTGAGATTAGGAACATGGAGGCAAGAATAACCGAACTGAGGTGGCGGGAAGAAGATGAGTTTGACTCAGCACATTCTGAATTTGAGATGCCTCCGGGTGAACAGCTATCTCACGGACTCAGGGGAGAGGTGGTTGTTAAAAGCATTCAGTTGGATGAAATCTCCCGTGATCGGGAGGGGTGACGTGTCAAGGGCAGCGGAGAAATTCTGGGAGTGAAAGTGTTCACTGGATTTGGCCACTTAAAGGTCACTGGTGACCTGAGGGACAGCCCATGAGTGGAGCAGTGGGGAGAGAAGGCAGATGGAGGTGGGTGGAGGAGTACACGTGGGAAGCAAAGAAGCTAGAAAATCAAATAGACATCACTTTTTCAAGAAGCGTTACTGAGAAGGGAAGGCAAGAGAGGCAGCAGG
>NW_005359590.1:1241557-1273932 GCF_000412655.1 Myotis brandtii
CTTCCTTCCTTCCTTCCTTCCTTCCTTCCAAGGAAGCCTGGCCTGTTGTGTATGTTCTGACTGAAGAGCAGAGGGTAAAGGTAAGAGAAAGAAGTTACAGCAGAGACCTGGAGGAAGGATGGGGGCAGAACAGACGGGCCGGGGTAGAGAAAGTACAGTTGAATAGTTCATGCCGGAATAACCTAAATTTCCTCGCTGAAGTAAGGAGATGGTGGTCAGAGCAAGGAGATTACTTACACACAGGGTCAAGGGGCCTCCGACTTACATGATGGCTCGACTTATGATTTCTTGACTATGGTGTGAAAGCAATATGCTTTCAACAGAGACTGAACTTTGAATTTTGAATGATTCCCCCCACCCCCCCACCCCCATCTTCTCTCGTGATGCTGGACAGTGGTGGTGAGCCACAGGGTCACACAATGGACACTCTGTGTCCACTGTGTCACCAGCATTTTTTCTTTTTTGCTTTAGTTCAAGGCTTCAAGCACGCTCCAGGCCGTGTTCAGGCTTCTAGCTGTGTTCACTAACGCTGGGGACCCAAGCATCCATTCTGTTTTCCACTTTCAGTATAGTAGTCAAAAAATCATGAGATATTCGACACTTCATCAAAAAAACAGGCTTTGTGTTGGATGATTCCGCCTCACTGAAGGCCAGTGTTAAGTGTTCTGAGCACATTTTAAGGTGGGCCAGGCTGCGCTAGGATATTCGGTAAGTTAGGTGTATTGAATGCATCTTGACTTAACAATATTTTCACCTTACAATGGGGTTGACTGGGAAGGAGAAAAGCTTTCTCAAATTAAGAGTAAATAAGATCAAGGCCATGGAAACACCAAAAGCAGGCTGGCAAACTCCACATTCCAGCATGTTTAGAATGGAGAGCAGTTTTCTTCCGCGTTAACTATAAGCCAGCCGCGTCTATGAAGACAGCACGGGTATCACACTCTTAAGTGTTAGACTTATATTTTGCGCATCATGAAGGGTTTCACCGGCCACAAAACATCTGGGTTCCCATTTCTTGAAGCAGCGCGTGTAGCCGCCCAATGACGTAGAAGCATGCTCTCTAGAGAAAACACTTTAGAATTTGAAAACAGTGCCTACCCAAGATGGGAAGTAAGCCTCCGGCTCGAAGTATTTTCCTTGGTGCTTATCCCTTTTGAAGTTCCCAAGGTCAGCCTGCAGGGCAAAGGCTGCCAGCAGGAAATAGGCCTCCTCGCGGAGCACACACTGAGAATGAAGCACTTGTTTTTTCAGGTGCCAGTAATAATAGAATCTTGCTGCTCTGTCACTAGGAAAATACAAGAAAACACATTTTGATGGTACAATCCAATGGCATGTAAACAGAACCCAAATCCTGCTATCCATCTGCTGACAAGGGCTCTTCTGTTTCGGCTCCCTGCTCTCCCCCTCTCCTTCCCCACTCACTGAGAAAAGGGGAGGTTGTAGGAACACCTGATCGCTGCCTCACTGAATTCGGAGTCAGACTACCCTGGCTGCAAAAATCACATTCCCTAAGACCTGTAACATTCGATTCATTCAGAGACTGGAAAAACGGTCGGGATCCTTCCACTCTAATACGGTAAGTATTTCATTAAACAAGTATGACAATAGAAGCCTAGGTATTGGTTGCAGTGAAATAATTTCGTTACAATAATGCTGTGCACATAATATAAATAAGGACAAATCCGAGGAGACAACCCAACCCTGGCTTTAATGTTTTGCTATTCTTTTTTTGTTTTTCAGCTTGAGCACATTACAAATACTCTAAGGCCCTTTTAAAGATGTTTGTTTATGAGACTGCCTAGAAAAAAAAATTCACTACAAAAGGTGTGATTTCTTTTTCCTCTTTCAGAATGAATGAACTGAAAAATGCTTCTCTTAAATCTTTTTTTAAAAAATTATTATTAAGTGGGTGTTACTTTATGGGTGTGTTTTTAATAGGCACATGTTATGACAACCATGATACTCCTCAAAAATGGAAATACTAGCAGTGCACTCATTGCAATCCGCTGAGGTCAGAAATAAATATAGTCCCCATTAAACATGTTGAGCAAGAAGTGCTGACTGGGAAAAACATGGTCTAGCTCCAGAAGATGTCACAGGCACATAGGACGCCTCTGTGATCAAAGTAGAAATGCAAGAGAACACGTAGGTGTATAGTTAATGTGCTTATTTGCCTCCTTATTATTGTAGGTTGAATGTTTTTAGCTGAGATTCATAGTTCATTAGCTGATGATAATGAAAACATATGGGCTTATTTTTACCAAGATCATGTTTAAGTATCAAGAGTTTAAAAATAAAGCATTTGACAAAAACAAACAAAAGAGAATAAAAATAAAGCATTTATGTAATTTTTTTCCCCTTGGCACAGAGTACTTTTCAGAGCACTTCTTTTTATAATGCTGATCACACAGTGTTTGGACTAGTTCATCCCAGGGGGAAAGGGCAGAAGTATTGGGATAAATTAAACATTCACTAGCCCCAGGCGGTTAATGCCATACTTAGTCGGTAAAGTGCATTCCATACTTAGTAGGTAAATTGAGTAAAATCTTTATATAAATCGAGAATAACTAAAAATTTTCTCAGTCTTTAAAAAAATTCTTTATGGACTAATATATTTTACTTTGTAATGTGCCTATGGCGATGATATAAATATTAAGAGCGAATTTCACATGTAACTCACTAGCCAAATGTATCTGTTGTCTGTTACATGGGGTTTCTCAAAGTTTAATAGGAAATAAGTAAAACTCAGAGTTCCCATTTTTAGTATTTTCTATCAGCCAACAGGATCACCTCTGAAAGTTTCCAGCACTGACTCCTCCTAAGCAAAGGGTAAACTTGCTTTTAAAACAGTGAACTCTGAGTTTGTATCATGGGCATAGTATTGTTCATGCAGCTACGTCCAGACAAAGAATCAATTACCTGCCCTTGCCAAACCGCATCTAAGATTCTCACAGGATGACTCCACTGGGCATAATCTTAGCTTTAAAGGTACTGCCAAGAACAGAAGCAAGACCCCCACAGTGAAAAGAAAACCAGGCTGTAAACACCCATGCGTTTTTATAGGAGAGAGTTCTTGCTGCTGCCCCACTCCCCGCCCCCCTCAATGAAAAGGAATATAATCCTTTCATCAATTTCTCTACTCTTCACAAAAATTCGAGTTCCTTCTTGAATAAAGTATCTTTTTGGTGACTTATTTGTTATTGAAAATATGGAATGCAGCCCTAGCCGGTTTGGCTCAGTGGATAGAGCGTCGGCCTGCAGACCGAAGGGTCCCAGGTTTGATTCCAGCCAAGGGCACATGCTTGGGTTGCGGGCTCGGTCCAATGTGCAGGAGGCAGCCAATCAATGATTCCCTCTTATCATTGATGCTTCTATCTCTCTCTTCTCCCTTCCTCTCTGAAATAAATAAAACTATATTAAAAAAAAAGAAAAGAAAATGTGGAGTACAGAGGATGTGAGTCAGCTGTATTGCTAACATTTTCATCAATAGCCTAACATAGTCATTCACTTACTTAACAAGTATTTATTGAGTGTACACTGTACTTTTATTGTAGGACCTGAGGATACATGCACATGCAAAAAGATTTAAAAAATAAAATAAAACCCCTTGCCCTGGCCAATTTGGCTCAATGGATAGAGCGTCGGGCAGGCCTGAGGACTGAAGGGGTGGAGGTTCAATTCTGGTCAAGGACATGTACCTCAGTTGCAGGCTCAGTCCCCAGCCCCGATTGGGACGCATGTGGGAGGCAACCAACTGATGTGTCTCTTTCACATTAACGTTCTCTCTCTCTGTCTCTCCCCCTTCCTTCCATTCTCTCTAAAAATCAATGGAAAAATATCCTCAGGTGAGGATTAACAAAAAATAAATAAATAAAATAAAAATAAAACCTATGAGACAGGCTGGCTGGTGTGGCTCAGTGATTGAGCATCAACATATGAACCAGGCAGTCACGGTTCAATTCCAGGTCAGGGCACATGCCCGGGTTGCGGGCTCGATCCCCAGTAGGGGGTGTGCAGGAAGCAGCCAATCAATGATTCTCATCATTGATATTTCTGTCTCTCTCTCCCTCTCCCTTCATCTTAGAAATCAAATATATATATATTTTCCTGCTCTTACAGAATTTATATTCTAGCAGTGGAGACAGACAAACATGAGTACTTGATTTGGTCATAGGTACTTTCGCTGGTTTGTTTGTGTGGGAAGATGAGTGCCATGGGAAAGACAGGTTCAGACTCTCTCCCTGTCCTCATACCTGATCAGTTTGCCGTTTTCCACATAGTACTGTACTCGGAAGTGGATAATCATAGGAGGTCCAAACTGGTCAATACCCTAAAACAAAGTCACATAAAAAACAATCTATTTTCAGTTGCTTCAACAGTGGATTTCAAAAGTAATCACTTACTACTATTTATAAGCTACTTTCTAAACACTGAAAGGTTTTATCTACTCCTGGTGAGTGTGGCCTTGCAGCGGGCAGACAGTTGTCCCATATGGATACCAGATTCATGCACAACCAGGAAGTCATAAAGCATCATTACTGTATCTGATACTCATTCACTGTAATGCCAATGACAACAGAAGGGGAGATAAAAATAAATGCCAGTGGAAATTTCTAGCTGAGATCCAGCTCCTTTCTCAGCTCTGTCCCCTGTGGTGACCATTTGCTCCTCATTACAAATGTTCTCTTGTTCCTCTGACATTCCACATACCAAATTCTAATATGCTGTTTGTTTATTTAGACATTCGTGCTCCTTACTTTGTAGTTAGCTTTGAAGTGGCCTTCCAGTTTATTCCAAGAATTCTTACATACAAATTGGAGGCTCTAGGATCAGACACTGGGGATTTATTCCTGACTTAGGAGGGTGATCCTGAAAACACGAGGTAAATCCCCGTGAGTGCTCCCCCGTGTAAATAAAGGCACCAGCACAATAAAGTAACGAAGTATCAAATGTAAGGATAGTAAAAGTAGATTCAGAAGTTGCTAATACTATTTAGAACAACAGTTTGGACAACTCACACAGCCACAAGAGAGAACATGTACTTTTCCATACTTTTCATTTCAACGCTTTATCCCATGATTATTGAAAAGGTATTATCCAGGATTACTTAAACAGATATTCCAAATCTAGTTGTATGCTATAAGCTATTCATACTTCATTAAGGTGACATTTTAGAACTTTGAAAATGCATTTCCCTTTTCCATTCTCGACTGTATAAAATGTTGTTGACAATATTTTTAATGTAGGATGGCTAAAATAAACCTTTTAAGAAATCAAAATAATTTTGCTCATAAATGTAATCTCACCCAAGAGAATTCGTATTGTCGTACCTTGCTGGCCTCTTTCTTCCATTCTTTTGGACAATACTTATAAAGCTTCTGTGACAGCTCCATATACACATGCTCATTATCTGCACATTAAAAAGAGGAGACAATGTGATAAAAATGTTTAATTTTTTTTTAAAAGAAAAGAATACACAAAGAAACAGGTTTTTCAAAGAAAGCCTCAAGATTTATGAATATACTCTGAATTCACATACTACCAAGATAATGCAACAAGATACTAAGACATAAGTCCTGTGGGCTAGACAATGATGAGGGCCTTTATGAATTATTTTGCTTTTTGTAATACCGCACACATACGATTAATATAGTTTCCGACTTGTACTTAGTTTCGAGGGTCAATACGGCTTACAGTCTGACTTCCAACACTGGACGTTACTTGGTTTTACCAAAACATGCTTTTGTTTAGCTCTCAGAAGACTCTTCCCACACGGGCACGATAATGAAACAGTGCAGATACACCATCCTCACTGCTGTGTAAGAAATCAGATAACGCTGATAATAATCACACATTTTCAAGTGGGGGGCCTGACCCGGGCTTCATGAAGAGCAATCCTCGAGTATTCTCCCCGTACAACACAGCGTGACAAAATGATGAACCATTACTCACGCTGCCTTTGGGACTGATCTTGTGGGAAGAGGAGAAGAATCTTATGCAAAACAAGAATGAATGCCAAAAGATTTCTTCAAGACGAACAGAAAATGAGACTGCTAAAAACCCATGTCAAAGCAATCTAAACATGTGAAAACAAGCTAATAAAAAATATAGAAGTTTTTCAGACTTCTCAAAGAGACTCTTTTAAGAGAGATTTATTTCACAAGAAAAGCCTTCAGCATTCCTATCTTGTACAAAAGTTCTTAATCTTTTTCTTTTTTTTTCCTTAAAAGCTTATTTCTTTTTCTCTAATCCTCTCCAAGGGGGCGGGCTCATGGGAAGCTCCACTTAAAAATGTCCTCCTTCTGAAAGGGAAGTGTATTTCTTGGACCACTCCAGGGATGACATACGTGACCACACTGTCACTCCTGGCTGAATGCTGGGGTTCGACTGGGAAAGTGCCAGAAGAGAACAGGGAGGGTGAAGCCACTCTTTGTCTATAACTGGCAATATTAAATAACCAATGTGAATGACAGGGAGAGGAAAAAGGTCCCAGAGAAAGAAAGAGATGTTTCTTAACTTATCAGACTGATTAACACCATCGCTCATCTCGCCCACGTTACCGATTAAACACGAAATGGACAAGATCAGACAACCTTCCCGTTGAACCTGATTTGTTTGGCTTGAGTTCCCGTCTGAAGCAGCAGCCCAATGAGTAGAACCGAGACTGCTCACCATACAGCACATGCACGGGTTTCAAATGCCACTGCCCCTGCCATCTGACAGTCTGACCAGACCTTCATTCTTTAAGAATTCTCATGCACACACCAGTCCTGCAGAGCAGGTGGCACAGTAGTTTCCATTCGACATGTGAGAAAACTGAAACGGGGGAAGTTAAGCGACATGTCTAAAGCCACATAGTTAGCAAGTTGCAGAACCAGAATTAGAACCAGGTCATCAGATTCCTGTTCCAGCGTTCTTTCGCCATGTTACAATCTCTCTTTTAAAAAGAACACCTTAAAGTCCCTTCTTTTGAATCCGAAGGAAGGTGTAAACTGGTTTTATTAGACTGACTTGTTCAACAACAAAGATCAACAGTCTGCTTATGTAGTAAGAAGAATGAACCTCAGTACAGAGTAAACGTGAAGTTATTCAGGACCCACAGGGTGCCTTATTTCCTCCCAGACCCCGTCTTGAAAGAATGAATGAGGTATGTACTAACGCTGGGATGGAGCTGAGCATTTGTGTTTTTATTGCTTTAACTACCATGGGAAGAAAGTGAAGAGCAAATGGTTGATTCGTGGGTTCCTGACATGTTCCCTGCTCTGGCCTCACCTAAAAACACTGACAACAGCTCACATTTGGGAGAAGAGCCTTGCTTACCAGTTGATCATGACACACTTTCCAATCTGACAGATCTAAGCGTTTTATGGTACTAACCATTTTCTCAAGATATCATAGCCTTTACACTAAACCAATTCCTGTAGCAAAAAAATAATTCATATTCAAGTGTAAATATAACAACATTTCACAAACAATTCTCCTTGAAAAACTGAACAAAGATATGAAAGGTTTTTGGTATTTAGAAGATTAAATTAGAGGGATTTTTTTAAAAAAAATTTATTTTAGAGAGAGAAAGGGAGAGAAAGACCTTAGTGTAAGAGAGAAACATTGATCGGTTCTGACTGAAGCTCAAACCAATTGAGCCACACCAGACAGGGCCTAGAGAAATTTAAATTACTATTTGAAAGAAGAAAGCTTATAAGGAATGGCCACAGGTAAACCCTGGGACCTTAACTCTAATTGGCTAAGATGGTAGAGTTGAGAAGCCCCTTCCTCAACAATCTTCTCCACATAAAATATACAGAGGAAACTGATCCCATATCTCAAAGCTATAGATTCTGACTGGAGAAAAGAGAAGGGGTAAGGAGGAACAAACAGGAAATAAGAGTAAATTAACAGGGCACTTTGTTATACAGTCAACAGCAAGTGAACCTGAATAGAGGAAAGTCAGTTTTATTGTGTCTACATTTCTTTTCATGCCAAAAATTCTAAAACAAATTAAATTACTAATATAGCCAAGCTAATTTCCTATTAGCTCCAGCTGCTCCCTCTGTGCAGGGAAACAAAAATCAAGCTTGGTTCAGTAAAACATAAAAGAGTAAACACATAAAATCCAGACTCCTAAAGAGGAAAGAATTTTTAAGTTCAAACTACAATAAATACATGATCTAAGATTCGAAATCTTATAAAAAATACATAAGACTTCAGTTTAAAAAATGAATACTAGACTAAAAATGATGATCAGTTTACAGGTATTTTTGGAATCACAATTTCATAACATATGCCCAACTTAAGTGACAGGTATAAAATGTCATTTCCTTTGGCATAGTTGGCTGAATCCATCAGAGATGCGGATAAGACTTACTCTGTATAACACTGAGTCCAAAGAGGTGACAGTCCTTTAGCCTGAGTAGGTCACACACCTGGACCAGCAACTGGTGACACAGAATTTTAACCTATAGGGGGGAAAAAATACAACTTGAGATAATAATTTAACCAAGTCCACATAGTGAGCCACAACTGGGCAATTTAATGCATCCTAAACCAGTGATGGCGAACCTTTTGAGCTCGGCGTGTCAGCATTTTGAAAAACCCTAACTTAACTCTGGTGCCGTGTCACATATAGAAATTTTTTGATATTTGCAACCATAGTAAAACAAAGATTTATATTTTTGATATTTATTTTATATATGTAAATGCCATTTAACAAAGAAAAATCAACCAAAAAAATGAGTTCGCGTGTCACCTCTGACACGCGTGTCATAGGTTCGCCATCACTGTCCTAAACAGATTCCTGGAAAGGATAAGCTGACACTAGCAAAACAACTGTTGGGTTTATTGAAAGTGTCTACTTTGCCCTGTCCAGTCTGGCTCAGTGGATAGAGCACTGGCCTGAGGACTGAAGGGTCCCAGGTTTGATTCTGGTCAAGGGCACATGCCCAGGTTGCGGGCTCAATCCCCATTAGAGAGTGTGCAGGAGGCAACCAATCAATGATTCCCTCTCATCACTCACTGATGTTTCTATCTCTCTCTCCCTCTCCCTTCCTCTCTGAAATCAATAAAAAAATATATACAGTAGGTTTTCGTGTTATGTTGGAGATCCCTTCCTTCGGCGTGACATAATGTGATTTTCACCGTAAATCAGAACCCACCTACGTAAGCACCTACGTCACTCACATGGAGCACATACACAGCAGTAATGAAGTGAGACAGTAAAAAAAATTTAAAAGAAAGATAACAATTCCTGACCTTTACTTGTGGTAAATAAATAATAAAAAACATAAAGCACATATGTACATACGTATATATATATATATATATATATATATATATATGAGGCTCAGTGCACGAAAATTGTGCAAGAGGCAAGAGTAGGCCTTCCTTCCCCCAGCTGCTGGCACTAGCTTCCCTCTGGCACCCAAGACCTGGGCTTCCCTCCAGTCGCCGGCAGGCACCTGGGACCCAGGCTTCCCTCACAGCCCAGGCTTCGTCCAGAAGGTCATCTGGAAGGACGTCCAGCCTAATTAGCATATTATGCTTTTATTATTATAGATATATACAAAATCAACCACTTTAATCTGTGGCTGAGTTTCAATAATGATTATCACAATACAGATTTTTACACATGGTAATAAAGTCCCAATGCAATCTGTAGAAAACTCATAAATCTTATGATACTTGGGCAAGGCCTTAGCCTAAACCCATTATGGTATGCGATAAATATTTCGGAAGGAACCCAAAACAGCCTCCTCATATTATCAAATTTGGCAAGTATAAGGAAAGTTTTCCTCGTGACGGCCTTAGCAAAATACTCATATATTGTACAATACATGAATGCCTAGCTCTTATTTATCTTAATTAATCATTTTATTGTCTTATACTTTAAGGTACCTAAATCAGGTCCCCTTTCTGAATTCTAGTATAAATCAAACATCATAAAACCACATTAATTTGAAACCCTGGGAGTAAATTATTCTGAAAAGTCACATGTTGAATGATAAAACAATCCTTAAAAGATATAGTTTTAAGGCTTTCAAATATTTAATGAAGTGTTTTGGGAGATAGAAATTGTGCTGAGTATACCTTGTTGAATTCAGAATGACGAAAGCTCATTAGAGTTGGAATTGACTTTAAGAGACCCAACTGGTCAACTGCTTCATTTTATAGAAATAAAAAAATAAGATCCAGAAAGCTTAAGGTCAAGTGACAAAGGCAGCAATTCACAACTTTGCTAATTTGTGTACTGTAATATGATTATTCTATCTAATAAGGAGGGAATATGCTAATTGACTGCCACATCCTCAAAGATGGTGGTGTCCACAGCCAGAAGATGGCAGTGCCCAGTCCCCTCAGCACCCCCAGCCGCCCAGATCTAGCCCAAAGCACAGGCAAGCCTTGGATGGCGGCTGCCCAGCCACCCAGGGCCGCCCGAGGCTCAGGTAACCAGGGCTGGCCAAGGCTTGTGCTGCCGGCAGTGGCAGCAGCAGAGGTGTGATGGGGCGTTGCCTTCCCCTGATCGCTGGGTTGCCTCCCGCCCCTCAGGGTTCCCGGACTGTGAGAGGGGGCAGACCGGGTTGAGGGACCCCCCCCCCTCCAGTGCATGAATTTTCATGCACCAGGCCTCTAGTACGTATATATTAAAATATGTGCAATGTGACAGTTTATCATTTCAGCTCTATCTATTATGGGTGGCATTTCACTTCTTGTTTGTACTATAACTTGCAAATGATATTATCATATTATCATCGTCTTCAATGATAATATGACAATTATAGTTTTAATTACTATAAATTCTAAATTAGTTCATTCTGAATTAACGACTTTTTATCATTACCTTAATATGTAACTCAGATTCGGAGAATAAAAAGATGCTGAAATTCCTTGATAACTGACAGCCAAACAGTTCAGAATAGTGAAAATGACAAACGGAGTGAGAAAAATAGGCTTGTTACTCTTTTCCACATCCATTACTAGCCGGCAACTCATCTACAGCACCTTATCCGCTGGAAAGCGCAAAAGGTCTTTATGTTAAGGCCAGAGACAAATTCAGGGGCTTAGGAAAGGTGTCCTGTTTATACTCAGGACATACAGTAGGCTCTCCGTAAATATTTGATGAATGAAAGCCAGGAGTCTGATTTCCCTGTGCGCTCCATTTGATCTGTCCCACGACTCCAGACTCCTTTCTGACCACCGAGTAGACAGACCATGTAGTAAATGGGAAAATGTGTGAATGCAAACCCACCAACACCACTGGGAGAACACATGTACCACTGGGAAACCATCATCCTCTTCATTCATTAAAAGGACTTTGGATTTGGGGTTCTATAGCACCATAATTCCACTTTACAAATACGCTTCAATAAGCAGACTGGTAGAGGGAAAAGTATCAGATGTTACATAAAACTGAACTATATACTACAAATTTGAGACTTAGAATGCAATACAGCCTAGGGCACCTTTAATTCTTAGTTTTGACTGTAACTAAAAATGTCATACACAGAGCTTTTAGGATAAAATGTGCTGAAAAGTTCACAGAAAAATTCTTAAACCACAAACTGTCCATAACCATAACCTAGGTTGTATTGTGTAACTGCTGTTCAAATAATGCTGTACATTTCCTCCATACTTCCCATATAATTATTATTATTGTTGTTCTGCATGTTAAAATCAAGCACTTGGGAGCCTGCTGATAAAGCTCTTTAACAACTACCAGGTAAGCACAGTGTTCTTGTTTAAAAACTGCAATTAGCAACGCTGTGCTCTGAAGTCTCACCTGCCCTGAGAACAAGCTTGGGCTTAGTATGAGTCTTCTACGGCAACACGTTAGCTGTTGTGAGATTGTTCATTATTTAATCTTCAGGAGCAATGGGAACTTTAAAAAGTGCTATAGAGTATGAGGTTTTAAGAATTAAGGCATTATCTAAAAATATACTCTACATGGAAGTTTTTGATAAAAACAGTATTTGATCCTAAACATCAATGGTTTGTTTTGAGCAGAAATGTTTAAAATATGTTCCAGAAAAGAAACCAAAAAAGTTCTTCACTCTGGTCTTAGTGAAGAGGTACAAGCTCTTGGTCACAATTTACATCACTCAAAAATTTTGTGGCTCTTACATTTGGCATGATTTTATTTCCCAAATTTTCCAAGTTTCCACATTTAATATTTATCTGCTGATTAAAATAATTTAAAACAGCCCCTATCAATTTAACTCGTGGAGAATTCGGAATGATGAAGACACTAAACTTATCCCACCTGCAGAAGATAACATTCTATCAACTATGCTTCAGGGAGTAAACTGTCTTTGCTTAAAACACTATTTAAAAATGATAAAAAAAATTAGACCATTAATGAAATAGATTTTGCTACAGTTAATTTGTGATACCACAACTCTACAGACATCAACTGCTATTTTCTGGCAACTTTGAATGGGGGTTGCTGGCAGTGAGGAGTTCCCACACTCCTTAGCCCAGGCCCTCCCTCTAGCTTGATAGAGAGGAATCTGAACATGGCAAAGGGATCTACACACCCTGGAAGAAGAATAGGCCTAACAGAGTTCAGACTCTCCCTGTGAGTTTCATTAACAAGGCGCCCCAGCTGAAATGGGCAAACAGCTCAGAGTGCCTGGGCACTGTGCTTTATGCAGGTTCTATCTTTAAATCCTTGCAATGACCCTGTGAGGAGAGTAAGATTATCTCCTTAAAGATGAGGAAACTGAAGCAAAAAATGAACTTGCCCAAGGTGCAGAGCAAGTCGGGGACTATGGATTTTTACCTAGGTCCCTGTCACTCAAACCCTCCTCAGTTATGACAACATATGGCGCACAGTCCTGACGATCCTGTAGGAACTATTATACTAATTTTGCAGAAGAAGGGAATTAAAGAAGTGCAAAATTAATCTCTGAGTAAGAACTGAAAGTAATAATACCAGCTATCATCTATGTATGAGAAATTATGCTATGTGTTAACCCTTAATTCTCACAATCACTCAGTACCACTGGCAACTAGTCCCAATTTATAATTGGTGAAGATGTTGAAGCTGAGGGAGGTTTAATCAACTTTCCAAACATGGGATTTGAATTCAGGTCAGTGTGTGTTCAGTACATTCACAAAGTTCAGTACTTTTCACTACCATACTGCCCCTCAATGATTCTTCATAAAGGGAAGGCAGAAAGGGAGTTAATATAAATCAAATGCCTACTATGTGCTGAGTACTGGGCAAGTTGCTTTTGCAAGTGAGGAAGGTGAATGAGCTTAAGAAACTTGTCCAAAGGTCACAAAACTAGTAAAATGTAGAGTCAAAATATGAATAATCTTACATTTCTCAACAATGATGATAATTATATTACTAACAACTTACATTTACTCTGCCTTTACTATGTATTCTCAGGACAAGGCTATTAACACAATGTCAAAAACACAATTTGACACTATGTTAAGATCAATGGTGCCAGTAGTAAGGTCTTTGATGATATTAGGGTATGAAGGTCTTTGACTGTCTGGCTTGACTTTAAAATATCTATAGCACCAGTTTAGGGGATCTTGTTAAATGCAGATTCCTGAGTCCTACCCTAGACTTACTACATCAGCATCTCCAAGGAGTGGAGTACAATGGTCTGAATATTTAAGGAGCTCACCAAATAATTCTGATGTACGTTAAAATTTTAAAGCCACTGATGTACAACAATTAACAGATTGACTGTCTTCCAATCTGTTCTCTACAATTATCTTCCTCACCTGAGATTTTAGTACAAATTAATTTCCTAGAAAATTATAGTCAGCTTTTAGTATTTCTTATGAAGTCAGATTAATCTTCCTTCCACTTAACTGAGGTCAGTAAACTTTTGTTCCATATCATGTATGTGTGTATATACATACACATGAACTCATGTGTACAGATTCCACCAGGTAAAATGATAGAAATGGAATTGAGAGAAGTATCTTAAGTGCTTATGCTATATGATTATGCATATTTTTAAAATTTAGTGGGTACATTTTTATATAACTGTGTAAAAGAACTGAAATAGCATACTCACATATATAAATTACATTTTAATATATTTTGCCAGTGTCCACAGTGAAATAGAGATATGTTGCCAATTTTTATTAGTTTTTAAAAACCAAATGCTGCAAAAATAATAGTCTGTCATTTCACACATCAAAAATAGCACAGGTACCCTGAGTACCTCATCAATAGAAATTCTGCCCAACAGATGATAAAGTTAACTCAATAGGCAGGTTTGATTTTCAGACAACCCCTACAAGCAAAAACAAGGCTGCATTAGTAAATCAAGAAACTGTAGTGATTGTTAGGATAAAACCAAAACAGTTAATAAGCAAGAAACTTTCCCCATCTAAACTGCTTAATGAGGCTATTTAAATGTCATATATATTCAGTATGACATTTAGAAATATTCTTTTATACAGTAATTGGGTTAAAATATAGTAGCATATAGCAAAACAAAACAAAACAAAAAAAACTAATTCAAGGCAAGCGCTAAGGCAATTTTCCCCCTTAATTCCATCAGAATATAATCAATGAAAATTGATAATAAGGAGAGGAACTGAAAAATGCTAGGCATGCTATTGATTACCATAAAACTGTTTGGCAGTCTCTACCAAAGCTAAACGTATGTATACCTTGGGATCCACGATTCCACTCTTGGATATAAGCCCAGAAATGTATGCATATATGCATACACATAAAATGTTCCTAACATTTTTATTCATAATAGTCCAAAATTTAAAATAACCCAATACCCATCAACAATAGTTAAAGATATTGGCATATTCACACAACAGAATATTATACAACAATGAAAAAGAAAGAATTACTGTTACATGCAATAAAATAGATGAATTTCACAGGACAAATGTTGAGTGAAAGAAGCCAAATAGAAAAGAGAACATATCGCATAATGTCAGTGGCGTGGAGTTCCGAAACAAGCAAGATTACTCTACGGCGATAGAGGTGGGAATGGCTGTTACCCTTTGGGTGGAGATTATTGACTAGGAAGAGTCACAAAAGGTCTTTCTGGGGTGCTGGCAATGGACTGTATCTCAAGTTGGATAATGGTTACAAGGATGTATACACTTGTAAAAATTCACCGAGCTGCATGCTTGAGATTCCTATACTTTGTTACATGTAAATTATAACTCAATTAAAAAAAATAATGTCATATTCCTTAATGTCCAGGTGAACTAAAGAGAATTAACTTTGACTCATGAAGCACAAGCAACAGTTCAATGTTCATAAGCACAACCTATTCAGGAAATTGGCTAGACTTAGGCTACTATTAAAACAATGATCAAAATACATTAAAAAGCTAGCAATTTATTACTATTTCATGTGTGCAGGTACAACTCAAAAGTATTTAAAAAGCAAATTCATATTATATATAAATATAAATTATATTTCAATCGAAAGTTTAAAAATAGCAGTGTTTGTTTTTCTATAATATAGTAGCCAAAATTCTCTAATTGCACCCTAGGTGAGAGGCTATTGAAGTCAGCTGCACTTCAGCCATAATTCAGAGTTCATACCTGTGTGGACTACTTTAGCACCCCAACCCGCCAGATTAATGATCTCATTCTGTAATAACTTCACCCCTTAATTAACCAAGTCAGAACGTGAATGTGGTCACGGGTGGGAACACAATTATTTAAACATTTCTAAGATGGGATCCACTCACATTGATGATGATGTTCAGAGACTTGTCATTGGGAAGGAAAATGCACACACTCCGGCGGTCTTGCATGACTCTGTTGTTACGGAAGTTCAGTTTGTTCATTGTGTGGGGGCCTCTCTAGCGGTCAGCGCTGGGCTCCGAGTCCCCGGCAACGCCGCTGCTTCCGAGAACGCCACAGCCAAACTCCGCTCCTCATCACACACTCTGTAGGAGAAGCACCATGATGTGCCACGATGGAGGTTTCACAGCTATAAAACAAAAAGCCCAAATCAGGCATGAATAAAGGCGGTGAGATTGGTGAGGAGAGACAGGGAGATGAGCAGCACAGGGACGGCGTGCCTCATAGCTAGGGCTGCCTCGTAGAATAAATGAACTCCCTGAAATTCAGTCTACATCTCGCCCACTAACGACTGCCTTAAAACTTTCATTCGCAATCAGGAATTAAACGTAAAGCCCTCACATCCCAGAGCTGCCTTTGAGGCGTTTTCAGCCTCACAGGACAGATAACAAAGGGCGTGGAAAAGAAGCAAAATGACAAAATAGCAACGACAACAACAAAATTCTCAAACTCTTTTCTTCTGTTACAAACTCAAATAAATGTCTTGGCTCTGGCATGACATTCCTTCTTCAACCACTTTGGTCTGGCTTTCACCTCCTCCACGTCACCCGCCTGGCTGGACAAAGAAGCCAGGGACCTCCAGGCCACCAGCAGTATCCGAGGAGGTGTAACGAATGTCTCTATGACGTTTTCCACGGCTGCTATGCCTTCCTTGCAACGTGTTTCTCCCTTTTATGGCACT
Organism: Myotis brandtii; assembly: GCF_000412655.1. NCBI lineage: Eukaryota > Metazoa > Chordata > Mammalia > Chiroptera > Vespertilionidae > Myotis > Myotis brandtii. Next base: position 1,258,044 of record NW_005359590.1, read on the forward strand.
GTTCTCTCCTAATTCTCTAACTTGACAATGCAAACAATTTTTCTATTTGTTATTTCACCAACCAATAAAATACAAAGAAACAACAAGACAGTATATATCAAACTGCTAGTATGTTTGTATACAAAAGAAATGTGGATTTTGGATATTTCTGACATCTAATCAGTTTATTCAACATGTTAATTTTATTTTTTTAACTTCTCTCAGATTTTCAATGTATATGATTTTATTTCCAAGCAATGAAAATTTTCTCTCCAATTTTCAATAATTGTCTTTTTATTTCTGTTTCATGTCTCATTGCATTGGCAAGGCCTTGCAGAATAATTTTAAAACAGTGGTGGATATTTTCTACTTTTAAGGAGTGTGTCTAATACTTCACACCTTATTGCTAATATAACACTAGCCAACGAAGATATGTTAAGACTAGTTGCCTCTCAAACCATTAGCAATATTTATATTGTTCCTTTTTTTAATACCGTTATATTTACATTGTTCCTATATTTGTGAGAAGCATCAATGAAGATATGTTAAGACTAGTTGCCTCTCAAACCACTAGCAATATTTATATTGTTCCTTTTTTAATGCCGTTATATTTACATTGTTCCTATATTTGTGAGAAGCAAAAGAGAATTTCCAGGAATAGAGAACTGTTTTACCAGGCAGAGAGTTATAACCATATAGCTTTAATAGAAAAGCTATTATCAGTGCTCACATAAATCAAAGTATAAATGAGACAGAATCTTGGTCGATTTGCTTCTTAAGTTTAAATGTCCATCTGTAATCAGCAGGAGGGTGGGAGAGAATATACTCTTAGATGACACATGAATAAATATAAAATAGTATTTCCTTTTAAAGTATAAATGCCCAGCCAGGGTGGCTCAGTGGTTGAGCACTGACTCATGAACCAAGAGGTCACTGGTTCAATTCCCGGTCGGTCAGGGCACATGCCTAGGCTGCAGGCTCCATCCCCAGTAGGGTCGTACAGGAGGCAGTCGACAGATGTTTCTCTCTAATCGATGTTTCTATCTCTCTCCTTTCCCCTCTCTCTCTAAAATCAATAAAAAAAGATACTTAAAGTATAAATAATATACTATCCAAAAGGGAGCTACTCAAACTAAGTAAACACAAATGGTAATCTTATTTATAGTATTCCCTCCCTGGGACGGTGACCAAAAGCTCCCTTAGCAGTATTCTGCTTTTCCTAAAGGATAATAGCGATTGTTTCCCATTAGGTTGTAGCCAGCGCATCACCCGACAGGGTCACTGGAGGTCCCTGCTGCAGTTCTCTCCAGGAAGGGAGGGTTGACCCATGTGTTCTATGACTACAAACTCACCGCACCCGAATCCAATCACCGATTTAAATCATGCACACTTTTAGTTCAGCAGCTCCAAAGCACCCATCGTAGGACCAGTGCTGGCTGCAGCGGGGTCACCTGGACATTTGTAATAAATACAGATCCTGAGCACAGTGACATTTCTACTCAGTCAGAATCTCCAGGGTCAGGGACCAGAAACCTTAATCTTCTAAAAAAGCTCCCCAGCTATTTCTGATATACAGTCACATTTAGAAATCACACTTCAGTTAACAGAAGGAAGCACAGGGTTGGATATAATGCCTCCATAGTACACATCAGGAAGTACACATGTGAAGTATAAGTTCCTAAAACAGGTCACATGTATATGTACACTCAGAACATTTTCCTGAAAAATGTTACTCGGTGATCTAGGAAAAAGTAAATTGGCGAAGCAGGGTACCCTCTATATACTCTCTCAGAGAAATTCAGAAATAGTAGTTGAAAGCTCTGATAAGTCCTGCAGGCAACTTTTTAAATTCATTCAACTTAATATTTCTCAAACTTCCTTGGGCAGAGAATATTCCCCCACCCACCACACACCTATTAAGGTCTTGTAGAATAAAATTCTTAGGCATACTGCTTAAGAAACACAATTCTAAAATGATTTCCTTGTCAAGTATTACATTTCATGGCAAATTTCCCCCTCTGTATTAATACATTACAATCCTCTCTGCCATTAAAATCTTTTAAGAAATTATAAGCTATGCTTAAATGCATCTTATTTAAATTCAAACACTTAAGTGATATTAATCCCAGTATATTTCTTCTTATTTAAATCTACACTTCAAATTGAGTTCCTCCTATAATTTTCCAGTTCTAATTAAACCAATTAACCAGCGGTATTTCTCCTGACCTACTTTCTAGAATGAAAAGAAAAACGTAGGGGAAAAAATATATTCTGAGGTTTAGGATGTTTCCAATGCTTCGTTAATTATAAAATTTCATTTGAGTACAATTTTTATTTATTTCTTTGTTCAAATAATGCAGTAAAAAAAACCCCACAAACTAAAAGAGGTTTACTGAAGAAAATCTAACAAAAGCAGAGTATTTAAGAAGCAGTAATGTTTCATTGCTGCTTTTTCTAGAAAGCTTTGAGGATGGCAAACTAAAAAAGCCCTAAAAGAGAGATAGGATTAAGTTTTTACTTTACCCAGAACTGCATTAAAGCTGATTAAAAGGTTCAGCTGAAATAGCAAAATTACCAGATCTCTAATATGCTCCGGTATAAAATTTAATCTTAAATTGGACAGTCCTGGGGGAAAGAATTAGAATAAATTGATACCAATCTGAATTGTAGAAATAAGCCTTTTATCCACTGGCCACTTACTCTGTGTCCTAAATTTCAGCTCATTCCTGGGGGTGGGGTGGGGGGCACATTTCCTATTCCAGGGCAGCCTTTTTTCTGTCCAATGTTCTTAGGGTACATTATCTACAAAGAATAAACCATGTCATAATATCATTTCCCAGGCAACAACAAACAGCTTTACTAGTGGTCAAACTCTACCTTGCCATCTTTATTAATACCCAACTTACAAATGTTAAGCTATAAGATTCCCATACTTGGATTTTAAAGTCATATTATTATAAAGCCCTTATTTCCTGAGACGCACCATTGGTTACAAAGTTACTTCATTTCTTTTAAGAATCAGGAAGCCATTACATAGTATGGACATTCAATAGTGATTTCCATTTTTTGGAAATTACCTTTAAAACTGGGTCACCTTGGAATAAAAGTATGGACTTTAGTTCATCCTACAGGGTAGGGCAAAAGTAGGTTTACAGTTGTGAGTACACGAAGCAGTGTTTATTCTTGTATTATTTATTAAGTATTATATTATTTTCCACAGGAACAACTGTAAAACTATTTTTGCCCCCCTCCCCGTAATATAGCAAGATTGGTTCATTAGTTGTGATAAATGTACCATAGCCATGAGAGAGGTTACATGTGGGGTATATAGGAACTCCCAGTACTATCTTTGCAACTCCTGTGTATGTAAAAGTAGTCTACAATAAAAAGTTTATTTTCAAAAAATTAAGTAAATGGAAATTTCCTACCCACATATTATAATCTCAGTTTGAATGGAGGCAAAGAGAATTCTCAACTTTGAGATTGTCAACCTAAAAAAACTTGAAAGGATGGTAATTTGATAAGAAGATTATTATAAGGCAATCCAAAATACCTCCAGACACTGCCAAATGTTCCCACGTGCAAAATCACCCATAGTGAGAACAGATACTGTACAGCAAGCATGTCAAACTCACGGCCCATGGGCTGCATGCGGCCCACAATGTATATTTTTGCAGCCCAGCCAATATAATGGAATGTAAGAAACGTTTTAATAAAAATTTTGTAACTTAATTTTTACAATATCCTGTTATACATAATTATTAATAACGAACTACAACGTTCGCTAATGACTGATTACTATAATTGTGTTGCATTCATTTCCCTTACACGCCTTATGCGCAGGTGCACCATTTCTCTCCACTAATACTAGCAGTGAATATTTTAGCAGCCGATTGCCACATCATTAGTCGTGGACTGACTTGTTTGGTGTGCGAAACAGGAAATATTTTGAACAAGAAAAATAGGTTTATTTGCGTTATGCTTATTAATTTGTGCAGTTATTCAGTGTCTGGTAAGTTAATGTTCAAGAAAAAATATTAACTTTTATTAAAATATTCTATTATTTTTGTTAACGATTACTCATTTATTTCAGCCCTTTGTATTCAGCATGTCTCTATCGAAATAAACCTACGTTTCTATGAAAATTGAAGCTTTTGTTTTTTTGCGGCCCACATAAACTTATTTGGCCCGTGTTAGCCTTAGATTTTCACATGCTTGCTATACAGGTTTCCACAGAGAGTCATTATGAGCTCCTTTCTACCATCCAGCTGTTTTGTAAGGACAGGAGGTCCTCAAATGTTTCATTCGATGTCCTTTTCATTACAACATTGCTGAGAAAAAAAAACTGATTCCCAGTGGGGGCCACTGTCTGTGTGGAGTTTGCATTCTCCCCAAGGGTTTCCTGCGTAGGTTTTCTCTGGATACTCATGTCCTCCCACATCCCAAAGATGTGCACATGAAGTAAACTGGCCTGTCTACATCATCCCAGTCTCAGTGAGTGTGGGTGGGGGTGAGTGGCCCTCTGATGGAAGGGCATCCTGTTCAGGGTGGGTGCCCACCTTGTGCCATTGCTCTAGTAGATAAATAAGGGACTGCCAAAAGCTTAAGATCACCTCTCTTATGGTTGGATGTCAGGTGTTTAGAGACAATATGAATAGAATATTGATTAAGAAGACAGACTTAACTTCCCCAATCAGTCAAACCTGGGTTTTAACCTGGATTCTACAATATTGGCTATATAACCTTGGGCAAGTAACCTAATCTCTGAGCCTGATTCTTCAGCTGTAAAATCTATACTATTGGCCTCCTAGGATTATTGGAAAGATTACATGAGAGAATGGTCATAAAAAGAAATTTCAATCGTTGTACTGTTGATATTTGGCTCTGTTGACTAATGAGTTTGCCGACCACTGCTCTAGTAGATAAATAAGGGACTGCCAAAAGCTAAGATCACCTCTGTTATGGTTGGATGTCAGGTGTTTAGAGACAATATGAATAGAATATTGATTAAGAAGACAGACTTAACTTCCCCAATCAGTCAAACCTGGGTTTTAACCTGGATTCTACAATATTAGCTATATAACCTTGGGCAAGTAACCTTATCTCTGAGCCTGATTCTTCAGCTGTAAAATCTATACTATTGGCCTCCTAGGATTATTGGAAAGATTACATGAGAGAATGGTCATAAAGTATTAGCTATCAGGCTGTTGAGGGAAGGCTCATGAAAGTAACAGTCATGAGTTGCCAGGTCATGAGAAGGCACATCTGCAATTAATCAGCAAGAACACTGTACATATCACCTGGAGCTCTAGAACTTAGAGCCAGATGCAGCGACTGGACTAAACTTTGTGGGGGGGGGTACTACTTTGGGGTTGGGAAGTTAAATGTATTGTTTGTTGTAAATGGAACAGTTACATTGTTAGGTGGTGACTCCTTTGAAATTTCATTTATGAAATTTATGAAAAAGAGAAAGTGTGTATGACTACGTATGTTCAAATGTGCGCTGGCTGACCAAAGAACGGAATGTAGAGGACATCTGTTTTAATCTACTTGGCACCATCTTTCCATTGGAGAGTGCTCCTCTCCCCTTCTGGCTATCAATCAGAGCGTTTCCTACAGTGGATGGGTGGAGAGATGATGGAGGGTACAGATGTGACCCAGGGCTGGCCTAACAGGTACCCTACTCTCCAGTCACAGTGCTTGGTGGAAAGGGTGCACATATGACCCAAGCAAAGTGGGAATTCCTCCGTGAAATCTGTTATACAGATGTTGGGATGGAGAGGGCTGCTCCCCTTTTTGGATTCCTATTTGTGCAAAGAATAGGAGCCTGGGGTTGCTGGCTCATATTCCAGTAAGAATTTTCCTGGAGAAGGAAGACATCGCAGAGGAAAGTGAAGTTCAGAAAGCATCCTGATCACATCATTTAACTCCTGTATCCAGCTGTGCCCGAAGCCAGAAACCTTTCCCAGGAATTCCCAGATAGTGGCCCATAAATTACCTGTCCTCTTCCGCTCATCCTGCCACTTGCGACCCAGTCCTCTCTAACAGAGCCTGCTCAAACCAGAAGCTCATTTACTGCTTGACACGCTAATTCATTAATTCATTGAAAGTTTACTATCACTGGCGACGAAGATTGACATTGACGTGGAAAAAAAACCACAATGCTCTAAGGTTTAAAGTTTCTCTCCATTCTACAACAAAGTAGAATAATCACTATGATGAATATACATCATTAGCAAAGACCTTCTGGGTAGAAAAACAGCTGAGTAACTGAAAAGTTTAGGTGACTGAGTTGCTTGCTGTTCAGACACCACCGTTCTCTAGGAGCACTGCACACAGCAAGTAACTTCTGGGAAAATGCATAAATTCATGTAATGCAAACAAAGCACAAGACAATTAATTCATGACAAATTTTCAGCAACAAGAGAATATCGCATCTTGAATACTAATTTGTGGGTGAGCGGTGCTGTCTTAGTAAAGACCACCAAGTTTTTTTACAGAATGTGCGGAATGTGCTTTTACTGTGTTGTCCATTTGTCATACATTATAGTGGTGACCCAGGGCTGGCCTAACAGGTACCCTACTCTCCAGTCACAGTGCTTGGTGGAAAGGGTGCACATATGACCCAAGCAAAGTGGGAATTCCTCCGTGAAATCTGTTATACAGATGTTGGGATGTAGAGGGCTGCTCCCCTTTTTGAATTCCTATTTGTGCGAAGAATATGAGCCTGGGGTTGCTGGCAATCATCTTTCCACGGTAAGAATTTTCCTGGAGAAGGAAGACATCACAGAGGCAAGTGAAGCTCAGAAAGAATCCTGATCACATCATTTAACTCCTGTATCCAGCTGTGCCCGAAGCCAGAAACCTTTCCCAGGAATTCCCAGATAGTGGCCCATAAATTACCTGTCCTCTTCCGCTCATCCTGCCACTTGCGACCCAGTCCTCTCTAACAGAGCCTGCTCAAACCAGAAGCTCATTTACTGCTTGACACGCTAATTCATTAATTCATTGAAAGTTTACTATCACTGGCGACGAAGATTGACATTGACGTGGAAAAAAAACCACAATGCTCTAAGGTTTAAAGTTTCTCTCCATTCTACAACAAAGTAGAATAATCACTATGATGAATATACATCATTAGCAAAGACCTTCTGGGTAGAAAAACAGCTGAGTAACTGAAAAGTTTAGGTGACTGAGTTGCTTGCTGTTCAGACACCACCGTTCTCTAGGAGCACTGCACACAGCAAGTAACTTCTGGGAAAATGCATAAATTCATGTAATGCAAACAAAGCACAAGACAATTAATTCATGACAAATTTTCAGCAACAAGAGAATATCGCATCTTGAATACTAATTTGTGGGTGAGCGGTGCTGTCTTAGTAAAGACCACCAAGTTTTTTTACAGAATGTGCGGAATGTGCTTTTACTGTGTTGTCCATTTGTCATACATTATAGTGGCTGCAAAAAAAAATGGCATTTTCCCAAAGTTTTGTTTAAGTTAACTCAACCAATCACTTTCTCTAGCTTTGGCAACAGTTTGCACTCTGTGGTACCCTGACTCCTCGGCTCCCCAGTGCTGCCCTTCTCTGGCTTTTTTTCCTGCCATGACCATACTCACTTGATTCACTCTGTTACAGAAGCAAAGCAAAGGGTAATGGGAACAGTGGTACTCGGGGCAATGAAACCACATTTCTCCAAAGAAATTAAAAACACATTTCTCCAAAGCACAGTTCTGGTATGCTCTCTCTAAACTGAACAGCAATAAGCATAACTCTGTTAATCAACAATTACAGTGGCTTCCATGCTGGAGTTCATAAAAAGAAATAATGGGGGTCTTCAGAGTTATTTTAAATATTTCAAAATGCCCGGTAAAATTGGCACATTTCCCCATGGTGACACCTCAGAGGAAATTAAAATATCATTTGCTTAAGTAACTTCATATCATTTTTAAATGCTTATTTTGATAGCACATTTAGTTTGACTGCCAGATTTGAAAAATGAAAACAAATGACATCATTTATTTTGCTAGACAATCTTTCCAAACACAAGACCCAAGGAAGGTGAAGGAGAGGAAGGCTAACAAAAGTGATCCTCAGTGGTCGGAAAGGTTGGGATAGATTTAGTTGCTAGATGTGTATACATTTTAGAAACCATCTTAGTAAGAAAAAAAAAATCCATCCTTCTGCCTAGTCTATCATTCTGGTGGCTTTCTCCTCTACCATAGCTCCTCACTGTGCTCTCACCTGGGTTTCTAAATGCGCTTGTCTCGTCCTGTTCTTTAAATCTGCCACCCCCACAATGCTGGCAGCGTGACCTCGTGTAAATGCACCTCCCACCTTGCATGTCACACCCAGCTCACATCCTTAGTGCTACAGCACTTGCACAGGATAACACCTACCCTCCAAGCACAGCAATCTTCCACCGCCGGGTCCCATCCAGCCTCCGTGTGGCCATTCTACAACTCATGCTTTGTACTCCTGCAACCCTCTTCCTCAAGGTCCCTGAACAAGTCTTGCTCTCATATGTCTATGCTTTTGACCACGCTGCTTCCTCTGCCCAGAATATCCTCCCTTGCCTATTATCTCACCCACCACCCACCTCCCCAAGAACAAAGTATCTTGGTCCACCCTGGAGAACTCAAGCCACTGAAGCATGCCTCCCCATCGGTGGGCAGCTGATTAACAGGAGAAAATAAAATTTTAATACATGTGCACAGGGAATTCACATGCACATGAAAATTTCAAGGACAGCGAGGTAAAACTGGATGACTGCATGATTTGCAGATAATTTAGGAAGAGTGGAGCATACATGACAGGTTATTTTTTTGTTAGGCAACCAGGAAATAATGGGACATGGGGGAGGGGGGAAGGAAAGGACAGTTAATAGGCTCTTGCTGGGAGTCTTCTGTCTAACGCTTTCTCCTGCGCTCTTATCATCGTTGTACTTGCTGGCCAGTCTGTCTCCCCACAGAGGACTGGAATCCCCTCAAGGACACCATCCATCAGCATCTTTATGCCTTTCATGCCTGGGGGAGTCCTAGGTCTGTGAGAGGCACCCAATAAGATGTGTTGAATAAATTATTTGGAAACTCATCAGAAATGTGAATACATTTCCTGGCAATTAAGATTAAAATCATGTTCTTTAAGAAGCACTCCCCCAGCCCACAGCTTCTTGAATATTTTCTGCATGTTATTTACAGGGGAAAGGGGTATATTTTTTCTTGTCTTTAAATTTAGCAGACAAACATAATGGAAGAATACTATTCTCCAACACTGCCAGCAAAATAGTTTCTAGGAAAGTCTCCATGTATATCAGGTTCAGCCAACTGGTGTAAAAGCAAACATAGAAAAAGATATATTGGTTGGGATGTGGTAAGTTGAAAGTAACAAAAATAGTCAACTCAAAGTTAGACTCTGGAGCCAAGCTGCCTCTGAGTCAGCTATTTACTAGCTGTATGACCTCAGACAGTTCCCTCACCTCTCTACACCTCAGCTTCCATATCTGCAAAATGGAAATAACAGCAATATCTATTTTACCGGATGTTGTAAGGCAAACACTATGTAAGTGCCAACTATTAGTAGTTACACTAGTCAAAATGATATAAGGGGAATTTAGAAAAACCAAAGTAACTGGAAGCCTAGAAGAAGGATGGGTGTGGGCTTGTGGTTTGATGTGTAGCTCATGATGTCATCCAGGGCCTACTTTCTTTCTGGTACCTTGAAATCACTGCACTTTAAGGCTGGCGCCTCTGAGAGTGGTCACATCAACAAGAGTACTGAAACTCACCCTGCTGGATGGCTCAGATCATAAGCCGCCCATCACTGGGGGATGGAATTGTTAGATCAGCTTTTGCAGCCCAGGGCCTGCCTCTAGAGCTATAGCTAGAGTTGGGATTAACTCTCCTGAAGTACATGGACATCAAAACAAAAACCTGGGTACCCTTGGAAAGTCGGGAGATGAGGGGAAATGCTAGGTAGACAACAAGAACAAAGGCAATGATAAAATTCATGAGTTTTAAACCAGAGAAACTACTTCTGGTCAAGATGGCAGGTAGGTAAATGTGGTACTTGTCTCCTCCCACAACCACATCAAAATTACAATTAAACTACAGAACAACTATCATTCAGAACTGCCGGAAATCTGGCTGAATAGAAGTCCTACAACTAGGAAATTGAAGAAGGAGTCATATTGAGATTGGTAGGTAGGGCAGAGATGGGGAATGGGTTGGTTCCACACCCACAGGTGGTGGATAAAAATTGGAAGGGATATCTTGACTGCAGAGGACTCCCCTGAGAAGGGTGATCCCAGACCCACACCAGGAATTCCACCCAGGGTTCCAGTACCAGGAAGAGAAATTCCCATAACTTCTGGCTGTAAAAACCAGTGGGGATTGAGGCTAAGGGAGGCTGAGGCTGCTGGAGTCCCAGGCAGTTCCTCTTAAAGGTCCAGTGCATGGACTCCATCCCTCTGAGTTCCAGTGCTGGGGCAGCAGCTCTAAAGGAACCAGGGGCATCAGGGCAAGACCCCAGAGGTGGGGTAGTGGGAGGGGGAGAAGCTTTCTCCCAGAAAGAAGTGCTGGCAGAGGCCATTGTTCCTTTGATGAATCCTCCCCCACAGAGCTGGCAGGCAAGTGCCATATCTGAGACTTCATCAACCTGGCTCACACTGTTTGCCCAGCCCTGGTGATTCCCTGAGGCCCTCTCCACCCAACTTTCAGGCCCACCCAAGCTGTTTCTAATGGCTTTTCCATACATATGGCTTGCTGTGGCTCAAGCTTCAGAATTTCCTAAAACCTCTCAAACAAGCAGCATTTGGCCTCAGGGTGACCCACATCTCTTGCTAAGTGACCCAGGCCCAGCACTAGCAAGCAGCTGGCTTTGGCTCACACCTTGGCCTTGCCTGGTACCCTCCATTCAAGGAGGGGTGGACTCAGTGGGCATCAGAGCTCTGCTGAAATAAGTCCTGCTCTGCACAGCTGATCCACATCAGTGGTCACAGCCAGGCTTGCAGCTGACTGGCCTGGGGCAAATCCCTCCTACTGACATGCCAACAGCAATCAAGGCTCAACTACAAGAGAAGGGTGTATATATAGCCCACACAGGGGGCATACCTCAAGTTCCGAGTTTGGATGGTCAGGGAGGCTTTGCCACTGGATCCTATAGAACACCTACTATATTAGGCCCCTCTACCAAACCCTGGAGACTTAGCAGCTCAACCTAATACATAGAAACAAACACAGGGAGGCAAAAAAAAAAAATGTCCAAAATGAGAGAACAGAACAAAACTTCAGAAAAATAATTAAACAAAATAGAGGCAAGCAATCTACTAGAAGCAGAGTTCAAAAAACACTGGTTATAAGGATGCTCAATGAACTTAGGGGAAGAGTAGATGAACTTGTGAGAACTTCAACAAAAAGATAGGAAACATAAAAATGGAACTAGAAACCATGAAAAAGAACCAGTCAGAAATACATTAACTGAAAGTAGATGAAAGAGAAGATCAAATCAGAGATTTGGAAGATAAAGAAGCAGAAAACACCCAAGCGGAACAGCAAAAAGAAAAAAATAATTTTTAAAAAATGAGGATAGTATAGGGAGCCTCTGGGACAACTTCAAGCATACCAACATTTGCAACACGGGGGTGGCAGAAGGAAAAAAGAGAGAACAAAGAATTGAAAGCCTATGTGAAAAAAATAATGACGGAAAACTTCCCTAACCTGATGAAGGAAATAGACATACAAGTCCAGGAAGCACAGAGTCCCAAACAAGAGATGTGAGGGTGGTTGTGGGAAATGGATGAAAAGGTGAAGGAATTAATTAAGAAGTCCAAATTGGTTGCTTCAGAATAGTCATGGAGATGTAAAGTACAGCACAGGGAATATAATGTAGTCAATAATATTCTAATAGCTATGTTTGTCTTCAGATAGGTGTGAAATTTATCAGGATAATCACTTAGTAAATTATGTAATGTCTAATCACTAGGGTGTACACCTGAAACTAATATAATAATGTATGTCAACAGTAATTGAAAATTTTAAAATTGATTGTAGAATGGTTTTTATAAATAAATAAACCAGAGAAACTATTTTTTTTACAGCCATCTGTATTCAAAAGTCATATTAGGTTTAGTAACCAGGCACAAAAATTCCTTTCAACCAAGATGAATTTCTAGCAGTACATCGCCAACAAAAAGTGCTGTTCTCAGGGAAAATCCTTCGACTTAGAAGCATCTGCTTCTAATTTCCACAAAGAAATCTTTGATTCCTTCATTCATGGGACTTGCACTCAACTCCCTGACACAGAAACTACAGTTTTCTAGATAATAATTTTGCTGTGAAATTCTCATTATCTGGCAATAATATCTAAAATATTAACATTAACTTTACTTATGTTTCCCATGAAACATTTCTTTCCAAAGAGTGCATAATGCCTTTAACAAAGATTGAATTAAACATTCGGAAAGTTGCTAGCTTTCTTGCAACATTGCACAAGGATTTTCTCATGTCATTGAATGGCTCTTAACAACAACAATCATGATGAGATGCAATGTACAAACTGGAAATGGGAAAGTCCATTGGCAATACAATATATAATTAAAATATAGTGCATTAGAACAATTCAGCAGTGAACATTAATGTACCACAGCTACATATTGACCAATATAAATCTCAAAAACAATGTTTAGCAAAGAAAACAAGAAGCAGAAGAATATGGATACGGTACGATTCCTTTCTATGAACAGAAAGTTCAAAAACAGGCAACTATAAAAGATGATTCAATTAGGGCTATATATACTAGTATATGGTAAGACTATAAAGAAAGGCAAAGGAATGATTAACCTCAAAACTGCAATAGTGGTGCTGAAGGGGCCGCATGGGGGGAGGGGTCTTTGGAAAAAGGCAGGCGCTTCGAAGATGCTAGAGAAATATTCTTTTTCTTAAGTTTGGTAGTAAATACAATGGTGTTCTTTTAATACTATTATTGTTTAAAATGTACAGAGATATAATAATCATTCTTCAATGTGTGTACTTCACAACTTGAAAAAGTAAAACAAATCAGATATATTGATGCTGAAAATGCTATAACCATGATTAAACTTAAAAAGATACAGAAGATAGGATAAGTATGAAATCAACTATAACACATTAAAATAATCCTTATTAAATATTATCTTGCCTAATACACAATTATTTCCATGGCCCTAAACTGAAAAAAAGAAGGTCTTAGATATTTTGGTGGTTAATGAATTCTTATGGGAGTTTTTACAATTTAGTGGCATGTGTATATATTAATTCCTGGCTTTCTATTTACTACTAAATGGAAAAGTAATATAATAAAGTGCTATGGAATCAAAACTTGACCACTGAATCAGATCTTAGAGATGATCTGGTCCAACCCCTTAATTTTATAGGTGAAGAAACTGACCCTTTGAGCCAATGACCCGGCAAGAGAACACCAGTTAGTTTTAGGCAGGCACCTGGTGTGCTGTTCCTTCCAGGATTTTTCTTCTCTAAATTCTATTAAAAAATTCCCACAGGTAGGAAACTGAATCTAGACTCTTTTCAGAAAGTTCATGTTTTATGTATTTAGATATTAAAGTCAAGAGACATGCTAAATGATATACTAAAGTAAACATACCCAAATGTTACTAAAACCTGCCTCCTACCCTGGTAGTTGTACAATCACATGCAAAAAAACAAAAAAGTTTATGAAGCCAGGAAAAAACTTTAAGGTGCAAGGAATCCAATTTTTACCCCACACACATAAAATTATGGGACACACCCAAAAAAGTAGCGTTGGCAGCGGAACACACCCTCACATATACACATACTGTGCATGTGCCAAATGTGTAGAAAGGGGTGAAGTGAGACTCAAGGTGCAGGCACTCTACAGTAAAAGATCAAAAGCACACTCTACACACTTCAAAGTAAAAGACTCCTCTGGACATTCTAACAAGGCTTTATATTGCTATAAAAGTCCTCATTGAACACCCTTTTGGGGGGTTTGCTGTGAATACATAAGTTAAAGACAAAGTTGTCTCATAAACTTATGAAAACATCCGAAAATATCAATTTAAAAAGTCAGAGAAAAAAATGTTTATTTTAATCATAAGAAAACCCTAGAACTTTGATTTACAGTTTTAAAAGCCCTGGAGAAAAATGATGAAAATGTTTGTTTTAGATAAGTCTTCTTTAATTATAGCTTCACAAAAATATTTAATGTTGTTATTGTCATGTAGGGATTCAACTCCAACCCATTAAGACACATATATCCAAACAAAGAATTGGATGAAGATTAACCAGAGACCAACAGTCCTAAGGATCACGCAGGCCCCCCCCCCCCCACACACACAACCCCCATTCCCTTGGGACATCATCAAATCATTAGTCAATCTATTCTAAAGAGATGGAGGTAATTTGTGTTATTCGAGAAACATGAATCTAAGACTGTTAAGGCGACTGTGGGGAACATTACTGGGATCCAGGGGGAATCTTCAGTCAGAAGCTGGCTCTCTCCTACCTGTCATCCAGTATTTAATTCCCATAGATTACTTCTGAAAGATAACTATGTACCATAAATTTGACAATTCCATCAAGTGTGAAATCTCATTTTCAAGTGGTACTTATGCAGTAACGTTCTATTTCCCATATACCAATTCACAGTCTTCTTTGTGGAACTCTTCTCAACAGGGGTTTTGAAATAAGATACAAAACAAGGTCAACTCAATTGTTACCTATGGATATTCCAAAGATAATAGAAATAAAAGCCATTTAACAGTGAACCTCTGAGCTCCCTGGTGTGTGAAGTCAACAAAATCCAATACTGAGTCACTGAATAGCCCAGTCAAGTTGCCTCCTTTTGACCTGCCTGCTCATTGGATTTTCTGGTTCTCTGATGTACATCCCCCCTGCATATTGCTAAAAGACAGCATTCCTTCTTATAGTAGTCATCCTCTAATGCTTTGAGGGAGACTTAAAGTCTGGTTTTTAAGGGTGTGGAGGAAGGAAATCAGAATTACACCTTACCCTAAGCTAACAGGGCTAATCCTCCATGAAAAATGGAACCACAGCTCAATCTTGAAGGTTAGAGTTAAAAACAAACACGCCAATCAAACGAAAAATAGAAACCACCCTACCCCTGCTCAGCACAGCTTTTTCAGATGGCTCTAATCATGCTGGGGAAGCCAGTCGGGAGGCTGACCTATGGACTTCTATCCTGGAGAAATCAGAGGGGCAGCCTCATTCCAAGCCAGCTGTCCCTCACGACAGGACCACTGCCAACACCAACCGGGCATCACTGCATCATACTCCCTGACTCCTCCCACAAGAAGGCTAGATCCTACCAGCATTTGCCTCGAAATCATACCTCAGATCCAAAACTATTCAAGTATTCAAAAAGCACTCAGGAGTGACCATTTTCCTTCATGACCTTCACATCCGGAAGAGTCAATTAAGAAAACATGGTGTTGATCCTAGTCATGAATTTTCTAAGGAAATCTGGATAACAATTCGTTTTCAGATAAGATTTGCAAAGTTATAAGTTATCCACTGGCTTTTCATGGGGCTGGTGAGGGAGGTAACCAGTTGAGAGACAACCAGTAGATGTGTCTCTCTCACATCGATGTTTCTCTCTCTCCCCCTTTCCTTCCTTCCACTCTCTCTGAAAAGCAATGGAAAAATATCCTCAGGTGAGGATTAATAAAAAACACACAAAAAACCCCCCAAAAATCTACAGCTAATATTACACTTAATGGTGAAAGATTAAATGGTTTTCCCCTAATGGTGTAAGGATGCCTGCTCTCACTACTCATTTTCAAAGTCAAAGGACTTACTATCTGATTTTCAGACTTATTCTAAAGGGTACATACTGTATTCAAAACAGTATAATATTGTAATATATATATATATATA
>NW_005359590.1:1274039-1291660 GCF_000412655.1 Myotis brandtii
AATAGAAGAAAGAGTCCAGAATTAGAACCATACACAGTCATTTGATTTTTGAGAAAGGTGCCATGGTAAAAATTTACCTGATTAAAGACTTCAACCCAGAATACATAAATAGCTCTTACAACTAACAGAAGACATCTCTTAAAAATATGGAGGAAAGAGCTAAACAGTCACTTGTGTTAGGATGAACGACCCCTAATCTCTCCTGCTTGGACATGTTTTCTGAAATATATATTGTTATAAGCCATTTCCCATAGCTTGTGGCAGACGACCCAGTGCCTGCGGAAGCAAGATAAGAACTCCCCTCTGCCTGACCGACCCATACACTCTCCTCCTTGACCAGCTTGTGCCCTCCCCTAGGCTTGACTTACTCGTGCACCCACGTCCTGACCCTATAAGAGAACCTAATCATCCCTCAGGGCTGACACTGACACACTGGTCTCCACCTGCTGTGAGAGAATGCAATAAAACTTCTTAAACTCTCACGGCATCTCTTGGCCTAGCTCCTTTCAGTGTGGACCTAACAACTTCATCAAAGAAAATATATAAATGGCAAATAATCATTTGAAATTATGCTCAACATTAGTCAATAGAAAAATAAAAAATCGTATAGTGAGATACCACTATAACCCTATATAATAAAAGGGTAATATGCAAATTGACCCTAATGGCGGAATGACCAGAACACCCACTCAACAAGTCACTATGAGGCACACTGACTACCTCTTGGTCCCTTTCCCCAGCCGACAGGCTCCGATCGCCTGATGGCAAATGGGAATCCAGGGTGAGTGGCCGGGGGAGAGGAGCGGGGAACAGGGCCGATGAGCGGGTGGAACGGCCGACCTCTTGGTTCCTCCCCCCTGGCCAGCAGGCTCCAATCTCCCAATGGCAAATGGGGAACCGGGGGTGGGTGGCAGCAGGGAGTAAGGCCAGCTGCGGGCAGCCAGGGAAGATGGCCCTGATCCCAGGCCAGGCCTAGGGACTGTACCCGCACATGAATTTCATGTGTTGGGCCTCTAGTGTTTAAAATAAAAAGACTGGTAATACCAAGTCTTGGTGAGAGTTTGGAGCAACTGGAACTCTTAGACACTGCTGGAGGAAAGTTAAATGATATAGCCACTTTGGATAACAATTTGACAGTTTCTTATGAAGTTAAACATTCATTTCTCATACAACTCAGATATCTCATTCTTAGGTATTTGCCCAAGATAAATGAAAAAATATGTCTACCAAAAACTAACACATGAATATTCATAGTAACTCCACTCATAGTAGCTTCAAACTGAAAATAATCCAAATATCCATTAATAATAGGTAAGTGAATAAACAAATTGTGACAGCTGAATACTACCCAAAAATGAAAAGGAACTACTGGTACTGCAACAAAATGTACTTATGGAAGGAAGGAAGGAAGGAAGGAAGGAAGGAAGGAAGAAAGGGAGGGAGGGAGGGAGGGAGGGAGGGAAGGAGGGAAAAAGGAATAGAAAGAAAAGGAGAAGGGAAAAGGAAAAAGAGGGAGGAAGGAAGAGGAAGGAAGGAAGAAAGGGAGGGAGGGAGGGAGGGAGGGAGGGAAATACATTATGTTAAGTAAAGGAAGCCAGATACAAAAGCAAGGCACAAAAGATTACATGTTATGTGATTCTATTTATATGAAACTAGAGGCCCAGTGCACAAAATTCATGCATGGGTGTGGTCCCTAGGCCTGGTTGGCGATTAAAGCTCGAGCGTCTGGCATGGAAGGGCAGGTCCCAGCTGACCTTTGGGCCCTGGGCTGCACCTGGGCCCCGGGGCCCCCACACACTCCCCTCCGCCTGAGTCACCGTGCCCGAGTCCCCACGCAGAGATGTGGTGAGCACAGCTGGATGCTGCGAGCCAGGCGGGCAGCATGCTCTCTCCCGGCCGGCCTCACAGACCGGCTCCTGCATGAACCCGTGGGGAGCCTGACTGTGCCCTGCAGTCCCAATGGCTGTGGCCTGGCTCACCCGGAAGATGCCATGCAGATGCAGGGCGGGCTCCTCACAGGCACCCCACACCTGAGTGCAGGGGCTTCCCTGGCGCACGAACCCTGGTGTCCTGGGGAAGGGTAGCAGGGGGAGTGACAGCAAACCCAGGGAACCCCCCGCATTCTCACCTCACCTCTGTCCCCATCACCCCCACCCCCAGGTAGCTGGCAAGAGGTCGCAGCCCCCTGCCAGGGCGCCACAGGGGGTTAGTCACCGCCACCCATCCCCAGTTCCCCATCCCAGCCTGGGCCCAGCCCCAATCGGCGATCAGGGCCTGCTGGCTCCCTCAGCCCCGCCGCTGGCTGCCACTGGCTGACATCTGCAGGGTGACTGGCAGGGCAATCGGGCCCGCTTGCACCCTCCTTGGCCTGGCGCCACCCGCTCATCTGCTCCACCATCTTGTCATGGTCCCATTTTTGTCGGGCCCATCGGGGCAGGCAGTGCCTCCACTACCACTCACTCCCAGCGCAGCGTAGCTGACGCCCACCATGTTCCGCGCCACCTGGTGGTCAGCTCATATTATAGTGAGCAGTGGAACTCCTAGTCACCTGGTAGAATTCCCAGTCGAAGGACTGCCCAAGGGGACAATTTGCTATTAGGCTTTTATTATATAGGATTCTATAACAGTCAGTAGTGTCAAGAATGGGGAGGGGGGGTAAGGGGGAAAGGAAAGAAAAGAGGAAGTGAGGGTGGAGAAGAGGTTTGACCAAAAAGTGGCTGTAGAAAAACAAAAGATTCATGTTATGTGATTCTATTTATATGAAACTAGAGGCCCAGTGCACAAAATTCATGCATGGGTGTGGTCCCTAGGCCTGGTTGGCGATTAAAGCTCGAGCGTCTGGCATGGAAGGGCAGGTCCCAGCTGACCTTTGGGCCCTGGGCTGCACCTGGGCCCCGGGGCCCCCACACACTCCCCTCCGCCTGAGTCACCGTGCCCGAGTCCCCACGCAGAGATGTGGTGAGCACAGCTGGATGCTGCGAGCCAGGCGGGCAGCATGCTCTCTCCCGGCCGGCCTCACAGACCGGCTCCTGCATGAACCCGTGGGGAGCCTGACTGTGCCCTGCAGTCCCAATGGCTGTGGCCTGGCTCACCCGGAAGATGCCATGCAGATGCAGGGCGGGCTCCTCACAGGCACCCCACACCTGAGTGCAGGGGCTTCCCTGGCGCACGAACCCTGGTGTCCTGGGGAAGGGTAGCAGGGGGAGTGACAGCAAACCCAGGGAACACCCCGCATTCTCACCTCACCTCTGTCCCCATCACCCCCACCCCCAGGTAGCTGGCAAGAGGTCGCAGCCCCCTGCCAGGGCGCCACAGGGGGTTAGTCACCGCCACCCATCCCCAGTTCCCCATCCCAGCCTGGGCCCAGCCCCAATCGGCGATCAGGGCCTGCTGGCTCCCTCAGCCCCGCCGCTGGCTGCCACTGGCTGACATCTGCAGGGTGACTGGCAGGGCAATCGGGCCCGCTTGCACCCTCCTTGGCCTGGCGCCACCCGCTCATCTGCTCCACCATCTTGTCATGGTCCCATTTTTGTCGGGCCCATCGGGGCAGGCAGTGCCTCCACTACCACTCACTCCCAGCGCAGCGTAGCTGACGCCCACCATGTTCCGCGCCACCTGGTGGTCAGCTCATATTATAGTGAGCAGTGGAACTCCTAGTCACCTGGTAGAATTCCCAGTCGAAGGACTGCCCAAGGGGACAATTTGCTATTAGGCTTTTATTATATAGGATTCTATAACAGGCAGTAGTGTCAAGAATGGGGAGGGGGGGTAAGGGGGAAAGGAAAGAAAAGAGGAAGTGAGGGTGGAGAAGAGGTTTGACCAAAAAGTGGCTGTAGAAAAATTTTTGGTAAGGTAACAACGTTCTATATCTTGACTGTGACACTGCTTACATGATTCTATACATTTGTCAAAAGTCACCAAACTATCTACTTAAAACTTATGAACTTTATTTTATTTTTTAAAAATATATTTTATTGATTTTTTTACAGAGAGGAAGGGAAAGGGATAGAGAGTTAGAAACATCGATGAGAGAGAAACATCGATCAGCTGCCTTCTGCACACCCCCTACTGGGGATGTGCCCGCAACCAAGGTACATGCCCTTGACCGAAATCGAACCTGGGACCCTTGAGTCCGCAGGCCGATGCTCTATTCACTGAGCCAAACCGGTTAGGGCTGAACTTTATTTTTATTGTATGTAATTTATATCATAAAAAATCTGATATTAAAAAAACTTTAATGAGGCCAAATATTCATTATATATTAAGTAACACATTACCTCAAGCTCTATGCTGCATGACAAGGACATAAGCACACGTGATAAATATCACCTAACTGACAAAAACCATGGCTGCATAAAGTTTAAACCAGACCTCAGAATTAAAATGTAGGAATTCATGGTGATGTGGAAAAAGATTATAACTTTAAAGAATACTAAGTAAAGCCTGGCCAGTGTGGCTCAGTGGTTGACCGTCAACCCAGGAACCAAGAGGTCTCTGGTTCTATTCCCCGTCAGGGCATATGTCCAGGTTGTGCACTCAATCCCCAGTAGGGGGCATACAGGAGGCAGCCAATCAATGAGTCTCATTATTGATGTTTCTATCTCTCCCTCTCCCTCCCTTTCTGAAATCAATAAAAATATATTTTTAAAAACCCCACAAACTGAATAGCAGAGTTTTAAATAAGTGGTACTTCACTTGTCACATGGTATAATTGTTCATTTGTCTGTCTGTCCTCCCTCATCAACCAGGCTCTAGGATAGGTCTATGCCTTGTTTCAGCATTGAATTTCCAGCAAAATGCTTGGTGCATTAATGACTGTTGAATTAAAGAATGAATTGCAGATGTTCTCATGCTAATGTTGGTTTCATTTGCAAAATCCACATGTAAGTAAAACTTCCTATAGAAAGGGCCATGGTAGATACACTTCCATAAAACACTAGCACTAATTCCAATTTAAAAATTACAAAGTTCTAAATGTGAAATCATTTAATAACATCTTTTTTGTTGTTAAGCCTCACCCAAGGGCATTTTCCCCCCCATTGATTTTTACAGAGAGAAAAACACTGATGTGAGAGACACATCGATTGGTTGCCTGCTGCATGAGCTTCTTCCAGGGCCAGGGATAGAGCCTGCAACCAAGGAACGTGCCCTGGACCGGAATCAAACCTGAGCCCTTGACTGGACTTGAACCCAAGTCCTTTCAGTCCTGGGGCCAATGATCTAACCACTGAGCACAAAGCAGTGGTTCTCAACCTTCCTAATGCCGCGACCCTTTAATATAGTTCTTCATGTTGTGGTGACCCCCAACCATAAAATTATTTTCGTTGCTACTTCATAACTGTAATTTTGCTACTGTTATGAATTGTAATGTAAATATCTGATATGCAGGATGTATTTAGGTGACCCCTGTGAAAGGGTCGTTCGACCCCCAAAGGGGTCGAGACCCACAGGTTGAGAACTGCTGAGCTAGGGCAAAACACCTTTATTTTAATTTCACTAACCAAGCCTACAATTAAGAAACTTTTTCAAGGTAACCGCTGCTCTGAACAGAGGATTGATAGTGTGAAATTTTATGCATATCTTGCTTATTTAAGATAAAATCTAGTAATCTGGAATTTTGTGCCATGTTAAATGCATTATCATGGGAAGTACAATATGTTTGAAAAGATGACCCTGTGTAGTTCAGACTAACACAAAAATTCTCTGGTAAAATCAATGTAAATTAATGAAGGAACACAAGTTGATTCAGTATCTGTGAAAAACTAAAATACACTTTAAAAGGCACTAAAAAAAAAAATCAGTGTTGCACCATACTTTGCAAATTCTCTAGAAATATTTTATCGACGGGTTAACTGTGACTGGTGGCAAGAAAACAAGCACAGGCCTCACAGTTAGAAGAGTATCATGTTCTGGTTTTGTCACAAACTGTCAAATAAAGGTGTTAAATCATACACGTCATTTAACCTCACCTGTAAAATACAGACTATTACTTTGAGGATCAAATAAAAAATTTTTTGTAGTTTCAAATTCCTTTTAAAACTATGAAATGTCTTATACATACAAATTATGAGGATGCTGGAAAATCTAGTTGAAGGAAATAATCCCACCCTGTTTGGCTCAGTAGATAGAGCATTGGTCCACGGACTGAAGAGTCCTGGGTTCAAGTCCAGTCAAGGACACCTACCTCGGTTGCAGGCTCAATCTCTAGCCCCTGTGGGGGTGAGTGAGGAAGGCAACCAATGGATGTGTCTCCCACATCAATGTTTCTCTTTCTCTGTCTTTTCCCCTCCCTTCCACTCTCTCTAATAATCAATGGAAAAATACCCTCGGGTGAAGATTAACAACAACAACAAAAAAAATCACAGATAATTTATATTGTTGCGCTCTATGTTAATAATTAAAATCCAATCTTTTAAAAATTATTTTTTAATCTTAACCAGAGGATATGTTGTTGTTTTTTTAATTGATTTTAGAGAGAGAGAAAATCTATGTGAGAAACATCTAGCGTTTGCCTCCCATCCATCCCAACTGGGGATTGAACTGCAACTAGGTATGTGCCCTGACCGGGAATCGAACTGCAACCTTATGGTGTATGGAACAATGCTCCAATCAACTGAGCCACCTTGCCAGGGCAAAAATCCAATTTTTACTTAGGGTCTTGTGAGAGTTTAAGGAACAAAACTTGTATCTTTCATAGCCTTTTGAGTATTTAAGCAACAAAGTATGTTTTTTCCATGCCAACATTAAATCTGAATATATATTACTGTTATGGGAAGAGTTATATTTTATTTATATGTCAGACTTGGGAGATAGGCATCGGAGTTTTCGTAAGCACACTTCTGTCACTTCTTTTACGGGTCAAATGCCTCACTGACTTGCTCTAGTTCTAAATCTAGATGACGAGTCTGTCACCTTAGCTAGATCAGAATAAAATAAAGCTGTAATACTGTTGGGCTTAACAGTCAAGAGCCAACCGTTTTCTAGGAACTATGGAAGAATTCAGGAGCGGTAGATGGTTGGGGGGGCAATTATTAAAGAAAATTTTATGTTATAAATTAGATAACTTCTACTAGCTTATCCTGCTAGGTTTTATTCTACATCAAAATTCATTAAAAATAAGTAAATAAAATTCATGAAAATATCTCTTTCCATTTCTCTAGGCACTGGTAAAAGTAAAATACTTTAGTATAATACAAATCATCAGTTCAACATCCTTTTTTGCAGATTAAAAATATTTTATTTGGAATTTATTTTAAATTCTACATGACACTTGACATTTCTTAAAAAGTATTCCCTGATCTCATTTCCTTAAATTTCCTTAAAATCACATTTGGAAATCTTGAGTTTATTTAAAAACTTCCTTACTTATGTTAATTTTTGTGAATCTCCTTCTATAATTACAAGTAACATGAGTTTAACAGAAATTTCAAAAATGGCATGACTGCAGCTGATCTTTGTTTCAGTTTGACACTAAACTATTCAAAAAATTAACTTTAACACTATATTTAGATGGGTTTAGTTAAGTATAGAATTCTATATATTTTGGGGGGGGGGAATACTTAGAGCATTTCTGATTGTTGTGATAAAATACGTGCAACCACACAAAATTCCACTCTAATTTTTGGTTTGCTCACATATATCACCAACTTTACTGCTAAGGTTTTCTTATGACACCATTATTTACATCACTCCAAGATCAGACTGATAAACTATTAATCTTTTTCAGTCATGGGCTTAGAAGTATAAAATAAAGGTACTATCCACTAGTTACTCTTCAAGAAATAAGTTTATTTTTTATAACCTATTTTTGAGAGCCATAAGAAAAGTCCTTATTGCAAACACCCTTTTGAAAATTATAGTTTCATAAAATAAAAGTTGATTTGCAAGTTAGCTATATCTGAAATTTCTAGCCCAATTTCCCTTTTGTTTACATATTTAAACAGAGTGCAACTCAGGTACCAAGCAAAAGGCAGTAAACTCTAGAGCTATAAATTATAATTATTTCTTAATCACTAACGCAATGAGTATTGTCAATGGTAAATTATTTGGAAAAGTTTTAAAACACTTATTTTTGTTATAGAAATTAACTGTTAATCTATTTGTTTCTAAGGTTAAATTTTTACATTCTGAATATTTTCCAAACTGCTATGGAATTATGAGAAAGTCAAGGAGTTTGGAATTTAGTCATGTTATACTCCTACAGCCCCCACCCTCAGACCAGAGTGCTCTTTCTTTCATAAGGGTTCAGAACACCCCCTACTTTTCAGTAATAATTGTTCAAAATGAACAATGATATACCCTGTTATTAATATCTGCCTTTCCAGCTAAGAGGTAAAAAGCTTCAGGAAAGCAGTTACTACCATGCCTGTCAAGTTCATACTTTCTCCAGGTGTTCTGTAGAAAACTATCTGTCAAATGAATGGGGGAAAAATAAGACATTTAAGACAGTATGAGCCATTAGAAAGAAGCATATCTAAAATAATAAAGTGGTATATACAGTAATGACTCATTTACTTGGAAGTTTCATCCACTAACTGAATCAGAGAATTTGCAATAAATGAGGTGTTTAGTAAATTAATACTTAGATTACATAAATGTTACTGCGAAGCTACAAAGGAATGGATGCAGTAAATTAAGAAAGCCCTATTGAGGAAGTGCTAGATTTTACACAAGATTTTTATTTTTCAACTAGAGGCCCAGTGCACAAAATTCGTGCACAGGAGGGGGGGGTACCCTCAGCCTGGCCTGCACCCTCTTGCAATCCGGGATCCCTCCCACAATTCGGGACCACTGGCTCCTAACCGCTCGCCTGCCTGCCTGCCTCATTGCCCCTAACCACTCTGCCTGCCTGCCTCATCGCTCCTAACCCCCCTGCCTGCCTGCCTGCCTGATCACCCCTAACTGCTCGCCTGCCTGCCTGATCGCCCCTAACCCCTCTGCCTGCCTGCCTGATCGCCCCTAACAGCTTACATGCCTGCCTGATCGCCTCTAACCCCTCTGCCTCGGCCCCTGCTGCCGTGGCTTCATCTGGAAGGACGTCCAGAAGGTCATTCAGCTGTCCGGTCTAATTAGCATATTATGCTTTTATTATTATAGACTCTTCCATAGCATCATTATAAAAACAGATTACCGTCCACTAGAAGCTAAATCTAAACCATAGACAATCTGGTAAATCTAAAATAAACCTGCTAGGCACTAGTAAATTATAAGATACAATCATTGCCCTCATGAAACTTATAATACAGTTGGGGAGCTAGAAAAGATATATAAAAAGATGTGTGTACAGGAGCATGTGCTACGTTCCAATGAAGTGACACAGGCAACATGCAGCTCAGGTCAGTGGACAGACAGGAAGCGTGACCCAGACTAAGTGTGTATGTGCCAGTTGGGACAATGGGGAGAATAACTGGGCTAGACTTAGGGAGCCTTGTGATGACATTGGAAAATAAGTCAAGTACAACATGGGGATAGCAAACTCATCTGCCTACAGGAGCAGGTAACAAAGGAGTGAAGCCTGCAGGATGCAAAGTGCCAACAGCCACTTGGTCTCAATGTTGGGGTCAAGAGGATCTCTGCTGGGGACTGTGGGCGACTACAGAACTCTAACTCTAACTCTCTCTCTCTCTCTCTCTCTCTCTCTCTCTCTCTCTCTTTCTCCCCTCCCTCCCCGCCAACATATAAAAGGGGAAGCTGGGCCTGCCAGCTTGGCTCAGTATTTGAGCTTTGACCTATGAACCAGGAGATTTCAGTTCAATTCCCAATCAGGGCATATACCCTGGTTACAGACTCGATCCCCAGTGTGGGGCATGCAGAAGGCAGCCAATCAATGATTCTCTCCCATCATTGAGATATATATATGTATATATATATATATCCCTTCCTCTCTGAAATCAATAAAAATATATTTTAAAAAATAAATAAATAAAAGGGGAAGTTAGTACATTGCTGCAAAACATCATTGTCACACCTTCCAGTTTTTCAAAAGAAGGTGTAAAATTAAAAACTTTCAATGTAGCCCTTGCTGGTTTGGCTCAGTGGATAGAGCATCGGCCTCCTGACCAAAGAGTCTCGGGTTCAATTCCGGTCAAGGGCATGTACCTTGGTTGCAGGCTTTCCCAGCCCGGGGCCCTGGTCCAGGCTTGTGCAGGAGGCAACCAATAGATGTGTTTCTCTCACATCGATGTTTCTCTCTGTCTTTCCCTCTCTCTTCTACTCTCCCTAAAAATCAATGGAACAATATCCTCGGGTGAGAATTAACAAAATAATTTTTAATGTAAAATTTCTCAATTTTTAATGTTGGCAAATAAATGTTTGTAATGCTGTGTTAAAAACCAAAACATGTCTGCAGCCAATCTTCCTGGTGGGCCACAGCCTTGCAACTCTGGTCTGGAATGTTGAACTCCACACTAAGAGACCTGGACTTCATCCTGCACTCACAGACTTAAAAGACTTCACATGCATTTCAAAACTTGCTCAGTTTTACACCTCTGCACACTCCAATGTTGACCGTGTAAAATGCTGAGCACTGCCAAATTATTTCACATTGGCCTTGTGTATTTCTGTTACAAGCCAATTACGTTCATTGAACTAGCTGTGGAGTGACTTATAAGTTTCAGCTGAAAAAGCATTCAGAATGATACCAATAAAACAGTGTTGACAGAGCAGTACCTAAGAGAATGCTGGCATGATGTGCATAAGCCACAACACACTGGCGCTCCACTTCTCAAAAAACGTGCCATAATCCACTGCCAATGAAAGCCCTTGCTCTCTCCAGCATTTTTCCATAATTATCAACTTTCTAAAAACTATTACTATACTTTATTACCAAACAACACTCAAACACATGTAACAAAGTTTTAATTCTACAATCACTGTAAGCTTTTAACCACCCAAAAACAATATTTAAGCATTAAAGGCCTACGAGTTAGCATTTTAATCAGCTTAGGGAAAGAAAAGGTAATTAGTATCAGAGGCTTGCTGATTCGTTCCGATGATAGTATTATAGAAAGTTAGCATTATAATTCAAAGGTAATTCCCGGGAGGGAAAATTCCTGGTGCATAATTATGACATAAAATACAGAGCTATGAAAATTGCTTAATCACATGCTTTGAAATAATATTCACAATGAAAGTCATCCACAAAGTTAAAAAGAAAGATGAAGCAAGCAATGTGTCTATGACTTCATTTGCTCTGGCTCTGGAGAACCCCAGCCCTGAGCCATCTAACCCTGAAGGCTTCCAGACTTGTGGGCACTGCCATGTGTGCGGGGGGAAATCAGCTCAAACCCAGCACCACTGCGGAAACAGAAGCCAACCCAAAGCACATGAAGCACTGGGGCTCTGCTGTATCCTTTTCAAATAAAGGATCAGTGGCTTGAACTAGAAAACAAAACAAACAGGAAAGTCTTAACAAAGGCACATGATTCCAATATATAGTTCTTATCCAAAGGGATACAATTTTAAAAAAAGAAAAAAAAGAAGAGAACCTGCTTTAGGACTTTTTTCTATTTCGAAGAAACAGACTACAATCCACACACTAGAGTTTTACCAATAATAACTCAGGGGAAGCTGAGAGGCTCCCCATTCCTGTCAGAGCCTGTTGAAGACCCTCATGGCCCCCAGCATTCCAAAGTCCCACCCTACATTCTATCAGACACGTTAAATGTACTCACATCCAATGAATAGTAATGAGAAGTTGAACTGAAAATCAGAATTATGTTTCATAAGCTCTTTTAAAAAAAATTTTTTTTAAATTTATTTCAGAGAAGGAAGGGAGAGGGAGAGAGAGATAAAAACATCAATGATGAGGGAGAATCACTGATTGGCTGCCTTCTGTAAGCCCCCTACTGGGGATCAAATCCACAACTTGGGCATGGGCCCTGACCGGGAATCAAACCTTGACCTCCTGGTTCGTGGGTAGATGCTCAACCACTGAGCCCACACCTGTCGGGCTCATAAGCTTTTCATTCTCTCTTTAGTCCACTCCAATGAGGTTTTTGTCTGCAATCCTCCACTGATACAGCTCAGGTGACCTGTCATGGCTCAGGTCAATGTCACCAATGACTTCCATTGCTAAACCCAAGGAGCACCTCTTAGTCCTCATCTTACTTGACCTCTAAGCAGCCCATGGCACCATTGATTCACTCTCTTCTCCCTGAGGCACTTACTTTAACCTCAAGAATATTCTTCTAATTTCCCTCCTATCCTCTGGCTGCTCCTTCTCAGTTTCTTTACTTCCTCCTTATCAGCTCAACCCCTCAAGGCTGAAGCACCTCTGGCTCAGCCCAACTACCTCATCACAGAAAAATTAGTCATAGTTCCTTCTCCCCACGGTGTGGGTCAACAGAATTAACAATGTCTTCTAAAAATGACACTGTTAGTTAGGACATGGAGACAATTATGTCCACTATGTTAGAAATGTGTGCTTAAGTCCTTAGGCTTAAGATATTCTCTTACGAGTTTTCTTTTCTTCTCCAGAAACTGTAAATGCTGATATGATCCAAAGCTTGATCCATGGACTGCTTTCCCTGTCTACACACATTCCCCAAGTTATCTCATCCGAGTGCTGTGGGTGACTTCCAAATTTATATCTGCAACCCAGACCTATTCTTTAAACTCTTGATTCCTATATCCAACAACCTCCTCAGCTTCTCCACTTGGAAGATGAACATAACATGTTTAAAACAGCTCGTTGTTGTTTCCCAAACCAGCTCTTCCATGAGATCCCTATCTCAGTTCATGGCAACTCCATAATTACACAAAAAGCCCCGGTGTTATCCTTACTCTGATCTCTCGTTCTCATACTCCTCATACAGTTGGCCAGGTACAACCTACAAAATAAGTCTTGGTCATTTCTCTTCCCTTCCTCCACTGCTATTGGCATCTCTCAATGGATCACTGCAACAGCGGCTAACCGGTATCCCAGGGCCCACCCTTGACCACCCTGCTCCATTTTCCTGTCTCAACACTGTAGCCAGCGATTCTATTCAAATGAAAGGCAAATCACCTTACTCCGCTGCACACAACTCCCCAGTGATTCCCCATTTCACTCATGGCTCACCCCACAGGCCCTACACGATTTGCTCTCCAAACCTGTGACCTCATCTACCACTGCTTTGTGGCCTCTCTAACTGGTCCTGGAACACACCAGGCTCACTTCCACCTGAGGCCTTTGACAGTCCCGCTGCTGGCACACACCTTCCCCAGGTGTCTTTGTGTGGCTACCTTCCTCCCTCAAGTCACCTCAGTGAGGCCAACCTGACCACACTACAGTAAGTCCTCATTTAATGTTGTCAATAGACATATAAGCAAAGACATATAATGAACTCAATTTACTATAAGGTAACTGATATAAACAAGTTAAGTCCCTATGGCATCTCATCAACATTATAACGAAATGACATTAAACAAAACATCATTATTCGAGAATCTGCTGTGCTTCAAATTACCAATGCTCCCGCTTCCTACCTCCTATACTCCTATAAAATTTGTTTTGTTATGTTTACTGTTTCAAAATTTGCTCAGTTTTAGGATTTAAGGTCCCCGAAGGCAGGACTTTTTTACTTTGTTCATTGATGTATCTCTGGGGCCTAGATCACTGCCTGGCACATAGGAGGCATACATTATATGGAATAAATGAATTTAATTAAACATTTAGTAATTCCAATTTCATAGTTTTCTTTTAATATTTGAGACCTTTACCAGATCATGAATATTTTTGTTGTTCTTAAAAAAACTCATTTGTACTTGAAGACAAGAAAGGTCTCAGCCTGAGCTCATGACCCAACACAAAGCCAGGGGCCCAGGGCAGCTAGGAACATCCTACCTGGGCCCTTGCTGATTCTGCTCCCTAAAACCAGGGCTCCACTTAGTACGTATCTGAAACTCTAATACCTTCCCACACACGTATTTTGTTCTCCCACCGAGACAAGAAACACATTGGTAGGACTTGCACAAAGTATTCAACGTAGACGTGAATACGCCACAGATGTAAAACCTGTTTTTTGATGGACTTAAGTGAACATTTTTAAAGCATTAAGTTTATTAAAAGTTCAAGATATTACACAACACATAACAGGGAACAGGATTATCTGGGATAGGTCCCCCCTTTTAATGCACAGATCAGAATGACACATCTAATCATTCTGAAGGAACCCATGTCTATGTTGGCTGAGCTTGTAATTATGCTGTTTAGATGTAAATGTGTCTTTCTAATGTGCTTAAGTTTGTTTTTCTTAAACACTTCCTTTGAAACTTCCAGACTATTAATTTCCTTTGAACGAATGGTTTAAAATCTTAAGCTCTGGGCCCCATAACAGAAAATTATAAAGGGGACTGACCCATATTATACAAACTGCCAATGGTGGGAGACGGAGCTGGGAGGCATAAACAATTGCCTTATACTGTACCAGTAACAGTGGCTTTCTTTTAAAGGGCTCATGAAACCTACAGGGTACAGGAGCAAAAGACATGGGCCGCTGGTACTCTTTAATTTTAAAACTACTTTGCATAACATTAGTCATCATAAAGAGAATTTCTAAATCTGTAGATTTACTTTTTGGCATCTGGAAATAAATAATTATCCAGTAGGCAGAAGCTGGGCAACTGAAATAGCTAGAAATTAAGACGAGAATTAGGAAAAATAATTCGATCAATTAGCGATCAGTGAAATGGGCCAGCTGTTCTTGATGCAGCAATACAGACTGTAACAGAGAAATACTAGATTTTGTTGCCTACTGACTGCCATCAATGAACAGAGTACGGGGTGGGGGGCGGGGGGGAGGGAGAGGCAAAAGCAGGTTTACAGTTGTTTGAATGGAAAATATTACGATAATTAATAAATAATAATACAAGAATGAACTCTTGTGTTTCGCATACTCACAACTGTAACCCTACTTTTGCCCCACCCTTTATAATAAAATCTTGTCAACAGCCGCTTATTAATAAAAGCCTAGAGCAGTGGTCAGCAAACTGCGGCCCCTTGAGTGTGGCTCTTCCACAAAATACCATGTGTGGGCGCCCACGTACAGTGCGATTGAAGCTTCGTGGCCACACTCAAGGGGCCAAAGAGCCGCATGTGGCTCGCGAGCCACAGTTTGCTGACCACTGGGCCCTAGAAGAAGCCCAAGAAATCTTGAAATCCTTCTATACATCATTTCTGTCTGTCTTAGGTGATAAGAGCTAACATTACTTTTTACTCTGTGTGAGGCCATGCTAATTGCTTTACATGCACTACTATTTCATTTCATAATCAAAACAACACTGTGGGGTAGTTACTTTTATTGTCTCCGTTTAACAGGTGAGGAAAAAAGGTTCAGAGAGGTTAAGTAACTTCCCCAAGGTTGCACACTGCAGGACAGTGGGGCCTGGACCTGGGCCCCAGAGGACTGATCTGAAAGATCTCATTCAGACTCTCATATTTCACTGCCTCTCTCCCATGTTGTCTTCATAGCCCGTGCCTCTTTTCTGTAGTAACTTCAGTGAGCAACTTGTCAGAACTGTGGCCCTATAGTGAACACATTTTTTTTATTTTCTGAGATTGAACATGCTACGTTTTTGCTGTTATAAGCAGTATTTCATTTGAGCAGAATCTATGTACTACCCATTTATAAAACGTCTGCTATTTTGCCTGTTTTTCACCGTTCTAATGAGCCTCGGTTGAAATTCTGAGCCTTTTCTTGAACCATGTAAACGTCCTTTTCCTCTTTAGGGAAACATGAAAGAAATGATCTATAGCAATAGTTATCCTTCCCAAGCACTTTGTTTTATCTATTTGATTTCTCAGTGAAGTCATAATCCTGTGTTTTACAATAAGTGCTTCCTGGGGACCGCCACAGCCTTCAGCACCAGAATGTCACTGTTGTTTTAGGCTGAGACCGGATGTTTCCAGGGATATTTGAGAATTAAAATAACTTGGGGAGAGGGGCTGGAGGAGGGGAAGGAGGCATAATGGCAGGAAGAGGCAAAAAAAGAAATCATTTTTGCAACATTTTCTTAAAAATGAACTATTTTAAAAGTATTTAGAAAGCAGGCCTCTAGGGTCCACATCCTAGATCATTTATGCATCAATGAAGCAGTGAGTCAGGAGGGACCTACGTGGCACTCACAAATTAAGGTCTCACTGGAGAGCCCTAGAAGAGAGGGAGAAAGGAGAAAGGGGGGCGGGGGAAGTAAGTCCCAAGGGTTGTATATGGGGTAGAGGTAGAGCAGGCTGGAGGAGGTAAAATTCTGCCTCGCTGGGCTACACCTCTATTTTCTCTGGGCAGGTCTAAGTCTATCTGCCCACAGGACACCTCTGTGTGAGTCAGAAAAGGGTTCCCTGTCCTCCAGGCTGGTGGACAGGGTTTCAGCGCTCAGATGGCACTAGAAAATAAGTCCCAAGGGTTGTATATGGGGTAGAGGTAGAGCAGGCTGGAGGAGGTAAAATTCTGCCTCGCTGGGCTACACCTCTATTTTCTCTGGGCAGGTCTAAGTCTATCTGCCCACAGGACACCTCTGTGTGAGTCAGAAAAGGGTTCCCTGTCCTCCAGGCTGGTGGACAGGGTTTCAGCGCTCAGATGGCACTAGTCAAGATTAGACAGACTGTCACTCTGTATGAGTCACTCAATCTCAAGGGACCTCAATCCCTCTAAAGGTGATGGGGCTAGCTAACTCCTTAGGGTCCCCTCCCTCTTCCCAGTTCTCAATTGAAATCTGGCAATATCCAGTGGCATATTGCAAACTGAGGCCCTGAAACACTAGGATTCTGTGGACTGAGTTGAGCCTTTAGTGTTTTCGTGATATTGCATTTTTCCCCCTCTCACATTTCTAAAGTATTTTTTCTCTTTTCATCTTAATATACTCTTCCTTCAACTCCAAAGAGCTTGTTTTTCTTGAGCCATCAAAAGTTCACACCCAACTACATCAGCCCCAAACTACTCAAATGTCCATCAATAGGATGGATAAATTGGGTATCTTCATTCACAGAAATAAAAAAGAACTACTGCTACCTGTATCAATTTGGACATGACACTATGTTGAGCCAAAGAAGACACAAAACAGAGCTCATATTGGATTTCATTTAAATGCAGTCCAAGAACAGGTTAAAACCAACCCTGGCAATAAAGGGCAGAACAGTGGTTACCCTTGCATCGGGGAGTCTGACTAAGGGAGAGGCTTCTGGGGCTGGAAATGTTCTGTTTCTTGATTTGGATGCTGGGTCCCTGGGTATGATCACGTTTTGCTTACACTTCTGATCTGTGCGTTTTTCTGGTTTATGTAACTAACTATTCGATAACAAGTTCATTCAAAGAAATTATGCCATGGGAAATTATGCCCCCCCCCAAAAAAAAACACACACAAAAGCAATCTACTAAAACTAGACAGCTACCTACAGGGAGAAAAATAATCCCTTTTCATTTAATGTTAAGTAGACAGAGAACCACCTGAGAAGCTAAGTAGAAACTTCATTACTATCCTAATATATTAATCCAGAATTTGCTTGATTTTTATAATGATTTCCTCCTTCACATGAAACTGTGGCAAAAAGTTAGTCTAAAATATTGCTTTTCCCTGCCTTCATATACAAGTAAAACACTATTATTCTAAGCTCTATTATATATATATATATATATATAGAGAGA
>NW_005359590.1:1291862-1296109 GCF_000412655.1 Myotis brandtii
CACTGACCACCAGGGGGCAGCTCCTGTGTTGAGCATCTGCCCCCTGGTGGTCAGTGCGCATCATAGCGACCCGTCATTCTGCAGTTTGGTCGATTTGCATATTAGTCTTTTATTATATAGGATACCCCAGGATAATCAATTCAGAATATTGAGGTTCTTAATAGATGCTTTGGCCAGAATTATCCTAATTAATCACATTACCGAAATCACCTAGATAACACCCACATCTCCACCTAGTTTCTTGCTATACAGCTCCAACTCCACAGGTGGGGAAAGTCATTCAAGAAGATGCTGTGTTACAGAAAACTACACGGACACTCCTACAAACCCCACCTTCTTCCTTCAGCCTGTATGTGTTCCTCTGTGAATTTATTTCAGCACCACCTTTTTCTCTTCCTCGGGTAATACAATCAGCTGTCAGATCAGTAATTTCTTTCACCTTCCCAGTGTTCAATAATCCCTCTTTGATCAATGTGGTACACTGCACAATCACTCCATTTGATACACATAAAAAGTGATAGTACACAAACTTGCATTAGAAGTAATCATTTCACTAATTCATATAAGGTAACTAGAAGCACAGCTTGCTTGTTTTCACTCAAAACTCCGTGGTAACTTCTGCCATCAGTACTTCTGCAGAGCCCCTATGGTCCCAGAGCATGGGGGTAGGTAGCTGTATTTCTCCCAAATGCTAGGGCACAAATTAAATGTTTGAAGAATCATTAGAGCTTAGCCAAAAAAAAAAAATGTTTCCAGTCTTTGAAGTGGGAAGTGGAGTGGGGTGAGGTGGGGTGGGGAGACACAATCATAAGCATCCAGTCCCTGAACACTACTGAACACCAAACTAGTGGTTCAACACAAATGCAGGCAAAGTTTCCATGATAAATACCACTTAGCACTATTTCCTGTTGAATACAGACCTTATAGAGAACCTTAATTCTAATCCTTTTTTCTCAGCTAAAGAGATCTTAATCTTTAATTCCCACTTTTAAATAGAAAGTTCTCCCGACTTCAGGCTTGTTTTAAATACTCATCCTTCTAAGTTTAGATTTTCCTTGCAATTCAATGCCCAGCATTCTACTTCCTCCTTCCTCTCAAATTATCCCTTTAACTTGTTTTTACTTATTTTTACAGGCCCCCAAAGCCTCTTCCTCAGGATAATGTGCTATTCAAAAAGCCTTCTCCACCACCCCTATATCAAACTTTAACTACAGAGGCCAACAATACCATTTTTCCTGTTTGTGTTCTAGGAAAGATACCGTTTAACTAAAATTTCACCACTCATAAAGCTCCTTCCCTAAATCTTTCCTACCCACCCCCTCCTACGCTTGATTGCTTTATACACAATCACAATGTAATCAAACTCCCAAAATATGTAATTATATCATCATACAAAGACTTCCCAAAATATATATAATTTTAAGTGTGTAACACACACCCTTTGTAACTTTGATGCTGGGACTACAGGCTGAAAAATGCTGGAGTTTTCTTGTAAGTTGTGTGCATTGTTTCTCGTTGGCATGGAGGAGAGGGGAATAAGAAGATCATCATACTAGGACCAATTGCTGAATCAGAAAACACAATTTTTGTTCCAGGAGGATTCTACTGAAGGTTGTAAACACACTTAAAACTTTTTTTTTTTCTTTAAAAGAGGAGAGCTGAAATTGGCATACTGTAAACACACTTAAAACTTTTTTTTCTTTAAAAGAGGAGAGCTGAAATTGGCATAACTGAAAGCCAAACCTATGCATTGCCCATCAGGACACACAATACTGAATACCTCGTTTCCCCACTTACGAAATAGGCTCCATCTCCCAAACCAGAGCATTTATGAGGTTTGTATTAATGAGTAATTGGAAAAACCCATCTCTGCGTAAACGCAGAAAGCTTTCTGTTCTTTGGAATGCCTAAAACAATATGAAAATGACTTTAGAACAGGCCCGTGAAATTCAGCTCTGAACCCAGAAAACCACCGAAAGGATAATTTGTGCATGCCATCTGGGATCCAGGCAGCCTCGTCAACAGAAGGGGAAACTTGTTGAGATCATCCAAATCTAAAATTCACATACATTTTTACATCTGGACTGAATTAATCTTTTCTTGGTACTGGCTTTCATGTAATAAAATAATTGTTTGCAGGTTTTTGTTGTGTTTTTTTTTTTTTTTGGTAAACCCGTAGTCTTAGACATCAAAATGTGCAACATCCAAGTTGAAAACTACAAAGAATTCCTTTATCAAAAAAGTTAGTTGTGCGACAGGACTCATTTACACTAAACTCTGAACTTGACAGCTCAGTCAAAAACAATTCCGTTTGAAACTTTCATTTCAAGCATCTGCCACAAAAGAAGGCTACACAGCCTATTATGTCATTGGTTCTGAAAGCCAAAACCTTTATAAGTGAAGTTAAAAGTGGAAACAAAGTACAGAAACTAGCAAAGCTCTACCACCTCCCCTTCCCCCCAGATTCGGCTAGCCTAGTTGAATGAGTTTTTAAAGAACTTGTAGATAAAAATTATTACCTAACAGACATTTTGCTTTCAAAAGCAGTCTTATCCTGGCCTGTATTATTTTCCTATGGAGCTAGGAGCATCTTAAATCTTCCAGTTGAAATTATGTATTTGAAGCTGGTAGGTTACCCCTGTTGACCTCCTAAAAGGAGGGGGTGCAAATAGAGAAAGATTTCCCTGTTCCTTAAAATGTTTTGAGCACTGCAAGAGCTTCGGCTAACTGGCTAACTGTGGTCCATAAGTGTCAGATCTCAGGCATTCTTACAAGCTAATTCAAAGGGGGGGGGGCGGGGGCAGAGGGGGAAATTAGTTCATATTACAGTCAGTCTGCTTTCTGGAGAAGATACCCTGCAGACAACTTGATAGTAGATATCCCCTGGAGGACCCTCCTCATCCAATAACCCCAAAGGCCCATTTTAATATGAAATATAAGTCCAGTATGTTTACAAGTATACTAAAATGTCAGTTGTCTCATACTGTGGAGTATTTCCATTTTTAACATAACACAGTACTTTTGTTTCTCAAAACCACATCCAAGGAAAATGATTCAGTTCTAGAAGTTTTATACTACAGTACAAGGAAGAACAGCAAACGCATCTGTTTCCCTGCCTCTCACTTCTCGACTCCCCTCCCCCACTCTCCGTCCTGCAGGCTGTTTGTAGGTCTCCGTGGTTGTTAAAATTACTCTCTACAGTGGTCTCAAAATGCTGTCGATCCTGAAAAACTTCTTATCCTTGATCATCGCTGAGCCTAAATTTAGGCGCTGCTCTAAAGGAGAAAAATCCCAAAGTCAAAGAAAGTGTTTTTAATGACAGATGTACTACGGAAAATTTTCCCCACAAAGTTTTGATGCTGTGAAATATCAACTCCCTGAAATCACAGAAAGGAAATGACTTACATTCTTGGAAAATGAAGCCACTAGCAGCTTTCTCCAGCAGTATTTTCTAGTCCGTAAACTACACCCTGTGGCAAAGGGGAGTATTTCCTGCAAAAACTAAATTTAAAGAGATGCTTACAAAACCCATAAACAAACAACGTCTGGTCCCAGAGAAGAAGAGACTGAATCATACATGGAAAACCCGCCAAGAGATACTTTTTCTGAACATTTAAAAACAAAACAAAACATAAACACACACACACACACACACACACACAAAAAACTGGAGAGCAAGGGCTTGAAGTCAAAAGCAACCCGAGAACATTGCTGAAGTTTCCTTCCCCCCCCCCCCGCCCCCCGCTGTGGGCAATGCACAGCCCTAGGGAAATACTGGCAAAACAGATTTGTGCTAAAAAATAAAAACGAAAAGGGTGTCGAGAAGCTAATATTTCCCTGGACAAACAACTGCATGGCCTGAAAACCTGCCAGCTTTCACTCAAACTTTAAAATATGCTTATTTTGACAGCTTTCCATTTATTCGTGCCTTTAAGAAATCGCCCTCACCATCTGATTAAGCCGTCCCGGGACTCAAGGTGCTGCTACAGTCCCTGTGGACCTCACACTGGTGCCCCCCGCTGTCCATACCTGACAGTCCCTGGCCATCCCGGAGGAGAGGCTGGGGGTCCCCTCCGCCTGGGGCCGGGCCTGCGCGTCGCCAGCTCCTCCGGGAACCCAACATCTGCAGGCTGCGCCCCGCGCTCGCATCCCACCGAGGCCCCCTTCTGGCGCCGCCAAGCTCCAACTCAATCTCCGGCTCCCCCGACCAGGCACTTTCAGGGACGATGGGACAGATGCTGCGCGCC
>NW_005359590.1:1297104-1392936 GCF_000412655.1 Myotis brandtii
CTCTCCGCCCCCCGGGCCCCGCTCCCCGGGACGCTCCCTGCCCCGCTCAGTCGGGCTGGCCGGGGGTGGCTGTTTGGCCTCAGCATCATCTTACTAATTCGGAACGATGGAGGGCAGGCCACGCACAGAGGAGGCGTTTCCAGCGGAGGAGGCTTCGTGACTCCGAGCTTCCCGTCTGCCCTCCTGTCCCGCACCCACCTGCCCACCCATTCATGACTCGGGACGCCGCACCCCCGAGAGTTTTCTATTCTACGTGGGGCGCTGCGGCGGAAGCCAAGCCCCCGGCCAGCTCAGCCTCTCCCGTTCTTCAGGTGGACACAGCCTATGTCTGCTGTATTTTCGGTGCCTCTGACCCCTCAGAATTACATATTTGCCCGCTCCCGAGGGTGTCCGGAGAGAGCGACGGATGACGCAAAGGGCCAGGGGAAGATGTTTTTATGGCACTGAAATCGAGGATCTTTTTGCCATCTGTTGGGTCTGGGAAAGTGGCGAGCTAAGCCTCTCCTGTGAGCCTGCGCCCACTGGGACCTGCAGCGAGGGACCTGGAGACCATGGGAGAGAGACCCAGCCTCCGACCTGCCTCCCAGGCCCGCGACCACAGAAGCTCCTGGGCTGACTGTGGAGCCTGTAATCCCTGGGGGGGGGGGGGCAGTAATGCCGCACAGGGCCCCTCACCAACGGAGGGAAGGGGTGTATGTTCAGGGTATGACAACTGGGAGAGAGACAAGGAGACAGAGGAGGACCTGAGAAAGGACACTACCTAAAATCAGATTTATGCTGATCGAAGCCAACTTTAAAACTGCCCTGCTCTTTTAGTCAAAACATAAATACGTAAAACTAGTCTTTATTGGTTTAAAGCTGTGATTTGTCAACCTTTCTCATCTCATGGCACACATACATGAAATACTAAAATTCTGTCGCACACCAAAAAATATATTTTTTGCCAATTTAACAACAACAACAAAAAATAGGTGTAACTTTGATTCATTCACACCAGACAGCTATTGTTGTGTTGGCTGTTGTCACTTTGAGGAAAAAGAGGTCAATGCCCTGACTAAATAGTCAGGCATTGCATGTTTTAAAAAATTCTTGCAGCACCCTGGTTGAACATCGCTGGTTTAAAGTACGCCAGTCTGTGCACCTTGTTTTCTTGGCAAAGAAATTCAGTTTTGTGTTCATTACAACAGAAGCTCACTTGGAATAGTCTCATTCGCAGCACATTCATTTTAGGAGCCATGGCCTTAGAACTGAGTACATTGGGAAGTATGATCTTTTTTCACAATTGGCAATACGTGCCGAGCTTATTTCTGTTAGAGTGGTTTCTAAGGATATTGCACCTATGATTTGGAGTCATGATTTCATTATGGAAAAGACAAGAACTATGTTCCAATTGCTGCTTTTTAAATTAGTTGTAGTTAATTAAAAGCCTAAATTAAACATTGGTTAACAGTAGCTGATTACAGTGTAGGCATTTAAAAGTGGAGGATTGAACTTTTTCCTCTCATTTTTATCTGTTATATGAGCTCATATTGAACACTAGTTGGAAAGGTCTTAAATTAATTTGATGTCTAATGAGATAGTCCAGCACTTCATATATAAATATAAGTAAGAAAAATGAGCAATACGTTACTACTTTGGAAAACAGTTCCTAAATCTGATTTCTTTTCAGGCTTTGCGAATAAAAATCTAGCGAATAAAAAACAACATACTGTTAGCTTGGGAAACATTGCTGCAATATAATATAATTAGGCAACCCGAGGAGCAAAATATTTTTAAACAGCCTTTTTTAAAACATGTGTTTAAGATTGGGTTTATTGTCTAGAATTAGATTGTAGCAACATTTACTAAGTGAATATTTTTTTTATCATAATCATCATATTACCGAGACGAGGAAGCAGAGGACCTGAGCATTCACATTGTAGTACAGCATGAATACTACAATAAACATAGATTGTTACATAATACTTAGTAAACTAAGTACTTTAAAACTCTTGCCATTGGTTTTATAAACCCCTGAAACATCATAAAATTCTGAAAGGAATGCTTTGGAAAACAACACCTACTATCACTTTCCCAGGTCCTCCCCCAGTCAGTGGGGCCAGGATTTGGTAACTGGTGCTGGAAAAAAACCTTTATTGCATTGTTGCCCTGGGAGTGTGCGCATGGCAGCTGTCACTCAATGACACACAGAGAGAAAAATAAAAGCAAATATGAAAGAAAACATAATTCCATTTAAGATGGAAGTGGAGCTGAGAAAGAATGGGTTGTTTTATTTTTGGGTTTGGTTTTTTGTTGTTGTTGTTAATCCTCACCCGAGATACTTTTCCCATTGATTTTTAGAGAGTAGAGGGGAAGGAGAGGGAGAGAGAGAGAGAGAGAGAGACACATGGATTGGTTGCATCTCACAGTCTCACCTTTGATTGGGAATTGAACCCAAGACCCTTCTGATCCTGGGGCCAACACCCTAACCACTGAGGCACACCAGCCAGGGCAAGAATGGGTTATTTTTATTTTTTAAAATATGTTTTTATTGACTTTTTTAGAGAGAGGAAGGGTGAGAGACAAGGGAGAGATAGAAACATCAATGAGAGAGAAACATCGATTGGCTGCCTCCTGTACGCCCCCTACTGGGGATTGAACCTACAACCCAGGCATGTGACCTGACTGGGGAATGGAACCAGTGACCTCTTGGTGCATGGTTTGACACTCCACCACTGAACCACACTGGCCAGGCAAGAATGGGTTGTTTTAGATATTTATCACAGGAAACATTTTTCTGTGTTTAAAAAATGTAATTTTGTAAGCAAAATTATATTTTATGATTTTTTTGACGTTGAGATATAGTTTTATTTTCATTGGTATGAGATATTTTCCTAAATATGAAACAATGCCCATCAGTGAAAAATCATTCTAAACACATCTTAAACTATTACTTTTTCCATGGCATATAAATATCTATATAATAAAGCCTAAGCGACTGTTAAGGTGGACCAACCAGAACAACTGGTCCTATGATGCACACTGACCACCAGGGGGCAGACACTCAACACAGGAACTGCCCCCCTGGTGGTCAGTGCGCTCCCATAGGGGGAGCGCTGCTCAGCCAGAAGCCAGGCTCACAGCTGGCAAGCACAGTGGCGGTGGCGGGAGTCTCTCCTGCCTCCACAGCAGAGCTAAGGAGCAGCAAGCAGGCGGGTGGTAAGGAGCGAGGGGTCCTGGACTGCAAGAGGGTGCAGGCCGGGCTGAGGGACCCTCCCCTCCAGTGCACTAATTTCATGTACCCGGCCTCTAGTCATAACTATAATTTTCTTTTGGCTTTCTTAGGAAGCAGTTATTCATTCCATGAATTTATCAAATACACCCATATACCAGGCACAGAGTTAGATTCTGGGATTCAAAGATAAAAATATTGCTGAGTCTTATAGTCGTTTGAGGGACCAGGTGTGGAAGTAAGCAGTTATAATAGACTTTAATGCCTGGTATGGTAAAAATCTGCAGGAGAAATAGTGGGAAGGCTTAGGACCTTCAGGGAGGGTACCAGACATTCCCTATCAACTAGATGGGAAGGGTAAACAAAAGTTTGCCTGGGAACCAGTTGGTTGAGGTGGTAGTTCTCTGTATATTGGGATCACCTGGGGGCTTTCAAAAGCTATGGATGCCTGTGTCCCACGAGTGTGATTTCATTGGTCTGGGACGTGACCTGACTTGGTAATGTTTTCAAGATCCCAGATTATTCTAAGTGGAGACACATGTGGGAACCATGGGCTATGGTATCTCAGGTAAAAGGCACAGAATAAACAAGTGCACAGAGACACTTTTAAAGTACAGTGGCCATAGCCTCATTTTGTAATTCAAGAGGCTTAATCCTTGGTGGGTGATATGTACTCGCATTTTGATATAAGGAACACAATTATATAGAAAATGAAGAGAAGTGAATTGCTATAATTCACATTCCTTTACCAGTATTTTCCGAAGACCAAATAGTATGTTGAGAATTAAGGTTACTTCAATGTATTAGAAGAAAAAACTTTTGTTCTTTTTCATCTTTTATACATAATTGAAGGTTATTTGGGACTCAGAGTATGTTTCAATGCTAAAATATAAGTTCTAGTCAGAGAGAGAAGTCAGTAATTTGACATACTGGCTTTTAAAGAATACTTTCCCAAAATAAATACTGTTTATTTTGGCTGAAGAGCATAACAAAGAAATTAGGTTCATTTCTCTTTTTGGTAATTACTGAAATTCATTTAGAAAGCAAAACAAGCCCAGCCAGTGTGGCTCAATGGTTGAGTGTCGACCTATGAACCAGGAGGTCACTGTTCAATCCCAGTCAAGGCACATGCATAGGCTATGAGCCATCCCTGGTAGTGGGTGTGCAGGAGGCAGCTGATCAATGATTGTCTCTCATCCTTGATATTTCTAGCTCTCTTTTCTTCTCCCTTCCTCTCTGAAATCAATACAAATATATTTTTTAAAAAAGAAAAAGAAAAACAAGATGCATTTAAGTCCTATTCTAAGGTCATAAATGTCCATTTAGCTAATGTATAGTATTTTGAAAGACAAAATAATCGCTTATGGAAGCTTCAAAATGCAGTGATGAAGTCCTAGTTTTTCATGGTCTAACATTTAAAATGTACTTTTTATTATTCGCAGTTGGTATATTACTGTGTTCTATAAAATAAAAACACAAAAAGAGAGTTACAGCTCCAGAAAAGTCAGGAGAATTTATTATCAGCCATTTAATTGGTCTCATTATTGTGTACCGCGAATCCCTAACCAGAAATACAAATCATTAATCCCTGTGCTGTGTAGAGCCAACACAGCACAAGGATTAATATTATGTACCAATCTAACTCTGGAAGATCTACCTTTACCCAAATTAGGGACACAGAGTTGCAAAAATTAAATTCAGCTCTCTTGGCCATCAAATGTTGAAGAAATATTTAAAAGTAGGATAACTTGATTATCCTGGGACAAAGTTTGGTTTGAATATAGCATGTTAAACGTTTATTACACGTATTTGAAGAGTTACTTTCTTTCCATTCTATTATAGTTTTAGTTTCACCATAAACATCACATTCCAGTTCTTTGAGGGCATTGATACCCCAGACAAAAGGTTTGATAAGACTGGGTGGGCCAGGCCAGGCCCTTCGCTCTTGAGGAGAGACAATTCTAAATGGTGCTGCTAAGATGTTAGCTGCAC
This sequence comes from Myotis brandtii, assembly GCF_000412655.1. Classification (NCBI taxonomy): domain Eukaryota; kingdom Metazoa; phylum Chordata; class Mammalia; order Chiroptera; family Vespertilionidae; genus Myotis; species Myotis brandtii. The sequence goes on from NW_005359590.1 coordinate 1,302,308, forward strand.
ACGGCAGGATAATGCCTACACTAGGTCTTGGTGTTGAAAGGCATGGTGACGCCCAGCTGGTGTGGCTCAGTGGTTGAGGGTCAACCGACCCATGAACCAGAAGGTCACAGTTCAATTCCAGGTCAGGACATATACCTGGGTTGTGGCTTGATCCCCAGTAGAGGGCATGCGAGCGATGATTCTCATCATTGATGTTTCTCTCTCTCCCTCCCCCTTCCTCTTTGAAATCAATAAAAACATATACAAAATAACTTCTATGTTAAAATCTGTTTTTTAAAAAGGCACAGTGTCAAAGGCAAGTGCTAGGTTGAGGGATACTGCTGCTAACTCAAATGTGGTGAGGAAATTAGTGTGAAAATTGTACAACTGTCTTATGCACAGGGTTTCCCATTATTGGAAAGAAGATTGAGGACAGGTAAAAGGGTCCTCATACAGGAAAATGTCTAGCAGGAGGGATGAGACAAGGGGTAGACCCCCAACAGTGTAAAACTTCAGGATGTGTGTGCCCTTTGTGTGCCTTTGTGGGCTAAGCTGATTTGCCAGCTCCAATTCCTTGGGGAGATAGAAGAGAAAGGAAAGGAAGTAGGAATCTGGAGATAAGCCGGTTAGTCTAAGGCCCCAGGCACACTCTGGTTCTATTTATCTGATAGTGATGTTCTAGGAAGAGTCACTTTCTGACACAAACAATAACATGTGTCACTGAAATTCTCGAAAGCATTTTATGACATTTTATCCACTTGTACCTCAGACACACTGAAGGGGAAGATGTGAACATCCAGCCTCCAGAACACAGGCTTGCAGCCGGGCCCACATGGCTTTCTTGAGAATAACAAAAAAAGTCCCACTTATAAAGAGGGTTTATGAAAGCTTCCATTTTGTTTTAATTTGGTTACCTTGAGTAGATTGTACGCATCACAAACATGCATGTAAGCTTGTTTTTAGTTGCGTAAAAGAGAATGGTGAAGAAAAGTGCAAATAGGATGTGCTAGTTTGGAATTTCACAGAAAGTTCCCTGAGGCTATAGGACTCTGGTGGTGGGGTCTCCAAGGGATACTCCAACCATCTCTGGTGGTTGGGATTTTGGTTATAACACAAGGTTCTGGCGTGCTGGTTGTATTAACTGACTGGATGAAAGGAAAAAAATACTTATGAACATTCACACTAGGTCCCTGTTTTACTCTCACCTGATCCTAGGTTAGAAACAAAATCTACATTCACTCTTGTTTGGCTTGGCTGTGGAACCAAATGCCAGAAAATCTTAAGAAATTCTTCCGTAGGCAAGGCAGTGGTCACATTTTCCTTTTCCAAGGGTAGCTTAATGATCCGTTCTATTAGCCTAAACAGAATTCTTATGCTCTAGTTCTTTGAAGAAAGCACACTGGTAATTAGACCATGGAGTTTGATTTAGAAATTAAGGATTGTGAGATTGTTCTCAAAGGCCTCAGCCCCAGATGTTCAGTTTTGAGAGGCCTGGCGCAAAAAGTGCTGTGTGGGAGCTCTCTGGCTTTGAAGATAAACTAGGGGTGGGTGGGAGGTAAGACCTTCTTAAACATGCTTCCTTTTAAAAATGTTATTATGTATTTGTGCTTCATATATGATTGAGCTAAACATTCTATGTGATCTCTTGAGCAGAAATACAGAATCAGCAAATCAGTGATTTCCTGTGCAGCCAATAGTTCTATATTGATTGGCTAATAATTTTTATCACTTACACGCTAATTTCTTAAAGGATAATAGGGATATATCTCTAATATATGATAATTTTATGTACATATAGACTTAATATGATATATAAATCAACATAAAATAGTTTGTTGTCACCTTACTTTTTCATAGCACTTTTCACTATCTGAAATTGTTTATGACTATGTCCACTTGTTTGTCAACTGTCTCTCCCTTTATTGTTTTTATTTTTTGAATTTTTATCAGAGTTTATTTGAGCCAAACTGACAGCAAATGCCAGGAAGCAAGATCTCAAGTGTTCCCTGTCTCTCCCTTTAGAGTTCGTGCTTCATGTGAGCACAGACCCAATCTCTTTAACTGCTGTGTTCCCCAGCATCTAGAACAGCATCTGGTACATATTTGTTAAATGAATAAATCCCAAAAATTGTGTGTAGGGAGGGTGTGTGTGTGTGTGTGTGTGTGTGTGTGCGTGCACATGAGCATACTGAGGGTGGGGTGGAGAAAAGAGAGAGGCACTGAGGTGACAATGGGAAAGGATTGACATATTTTGAGGTGCGTTTTGGACAGACATCCAGGTGATAATGAGAAAGGAACTATCCCTTAAGAAGACTTTTGGTTAATTTGAATGGGGCACCATACATCAGCCAGTTCATACAATGTTTAGATTTAAAGTATAAATATCTGCTATAATGATCACTATTCTGTATCAACTGATGTTCCTTAAAGTATATTTTATTTCTCTTTTCAGCCTTCCCCTACCTTTAACTACTCACCCTACAGCCTTTTGAGATACTAAGAAGACTGTTGGAGGGATTTCACAAGTACAATGAATGGATTTGGAATTCCTTGCCAACAAAGCGTTTTGATGAGCTATCCTTGGGAACAGAGTGGTTTGATTTGATCAAGAGGAAAATAGCCGGCCTTTCTTCCATTTGCTCAGTCCCCCCACCTCCATGCGAAGTTTAGCTGAGCCTGGTGTCGCCCAAAGCTGCTCCACCTCTGAACACATGGACTGGTAACTGCTTTGTCCACCACATCCACCCTTCTACCTTTCCCACCAGAGCGGGTTTTGACCTTGAGACTCTCAGTCACCGAACCCCTCCCAGTTCTTTCAGTTTATGAGCTGATTTTGGCTTCACTTATTTCCTTTTGCATTTAATACCTGGTCTCACTATTTTGAATATACTCTCCCTCCTAGTCTCATGCCCTTCTAATATCGTTTCTTAATGTTCCAAAAATTCAGGTCAATGCAATGGGCATTTTAGTGCATTTTGCTTTAGAGTCACTAAGGATGACTCAAGAAAATAAAATAAAGTAGTTGATTAGTCACATTCCCGGGACAACAGTTGCGGTGGCGGAGTAGTCACAGATGCTCAGTTAACCTTTTATTCATTCCTGGTTGGCTCCCTTTCCCTTTCACTACAGTGATGGCTCAGATTTGGTGGCTCTCTTCAAGACCCTCGTCCAGCTCTAAAACCCTGCCACCCTCAAGGCCCAACCTAGCTTCACTCAGTGGTGGTCACTGGCCCAAAAGGTTTATCAGCATTACCTCTTTGAATCCTCACAACTGCCCTTTGAGGGAGGCACTGCCATTACTTCTGGTTTACAGGTGCCCAAGATTTTAAAGAACCTAAGTGGTGGTGTATGGGTCTGAATTCAGGAGATCTGACTCCTCAACCTCATGCTTTCTCCCTACACTGTCTTGCTTCTGGTCAGAGTTGATCAGGCATTTTCTCACTAGGGCTTTGGTCTTCTCCATCTCCAAACTTCTATGCATCTCCCTCTTCCACCATTCTCTCCTGACTTTTCTCCGTCAATCTCCTCTTACCAAAGCTCTGTATCCCAAGCCCCCCTGGCGGTTCAAGGGTCTTTTCTAGCCTTCATTTATTCATTTAGCAAATATTTACTAAGTACCTGTTGTGTCCCAGAGAGGAAGCTCAAATTCTAATTATCCATTCTGCCTCTAAATAGACCATTCTCTCCTGACTCTTCTCGGCCAATCTACTCCTACCAAAGCTCTGTATCCCAAGCCCCACTGGTGGTTCAAGGGTCTTTTCTAGCCTTCTTTTATTCATTTAGCAAATACTTACTAAGTATCTATTCTGTCCCAGATGTTGGGGACACAGAGGTAAATAAGATATACTCTCCTACTCGGAAGCTCAAATTCTAATTATCCATTCTGCCTCTAAATATTCAATATCTAGCACCTGTCCTAGACCCTTCTTTCCAGCTACAGAGTGCTGACGTCACCGTACATTTCACACTGCCTCTGGCACCGACCCTGATAAGGTACAAGGTACATGTTTGATGGGTGGATAAATTATTTCAGGTAAGGTGATCAAGGTTTGGAAGTTTGTCCTTAGTCTTCTTTCTAAAACATGGGCATTTCAGGTGGGCTTTAGCTCTTATACCTTTTTGTCTGAGCAGACCTGGGAGGTTCTGAAAACCACTAGTTCACTTTAGCTGACATGTGTTCCCACCAAAGTTACCTGAAACTGGTACTCATCGTTTAAGCCTTGTAATCTATGATTGTGGAAAGACAGACACCATGGCCTTATTAAAGGAATTTCAGCATTTTCAAGGGGGGGCAGGGGGAGATATTTGTGAGACAAATTACTTTTCAAACCCGTATTTTGCTACTTCTAATCTAGTGGTTCTCAAAGGGAGTGTAATTTTGTCCCCAAAGGAACGTGACCCTGTCTGAAGACACGTTTGGTTGTCACAAGGGCCTGGGGAAGGGTGGGGGTGGGGGCACACAATGCTACTGTTGTGTCTAGTGGGTAGGGTCTAGAGATGCTGCTAAATATCCTACCATGTAGGGCATCTCATAGCAACAAGTCATTGCCGCCAGTCGAGAACCACTGGTCTAAAGGGAGAGCTTGACTGGCACATTCAGGTGCCCTGTGAGTTGGGTTAAAGGGAGGGTCTCATCTGGGAATGTGGCTGAGTCTGTTGAAGAAAGTTGCTGAAGGTGAAGGACCATTTGGGACCTATTGTGTGTAATATCTGGGCTCGGCTTCTCCATCTACTTTCCCCCTAATCTTACCTGGATCTTTTTGTTGGCCCCAAGACACTTGATGCACATTTTATGTCTTCCTGTATCACCTGGGAAAAATAAATAGGATAGTCCCTTTATCTGACAAAAGCATTTTTTGCATTGGTGTAATTCCTGCCTCTGGCTATAAAGCTTCTAATGTGGTAGAACACATCCTCTTTGTCAACAGAGGTCTTGCAACATGACTCAGTCCAAATTAAATGATAGTGAAGTTGAAGAAAGAAGAAACACTAAGGCTTTTCACTAAGCGAAGAGTCAACTTATTGAACTAAGGTCAGTCTTAAGGAAGAGTTATGTTAATAAATGATCAACTGTATAGTTTAACCAGTCATTAGCTCTCACAATGAATAAGAATTTTAATTACTTAAAAAGTTTTCTAAATTTTATTTTAAAGCAGTGTAATAGAAATGTATTTAATAGATTAAACAATGTATGTTTTAAGCTACTGCCAAACATATAGAAATAAATTTTGAAAGGATTGATAGGGCTATGAAAAATCATTTTCATAAATCATATTTATCACACTAATATTGACAAGCCATTTCCTTATCTTTATATTTCCATTACTCATATCACTAGCATTTATGATATGATAAAGAATATATGTGTATGTATTAAATATATACACATTTCCATGAAAGCAAAACCCAAGAAGAATAGGTATAAAAAGTACATCATAACTTGTTTCCTAAGCCCATTTCTTTTATGAATTACTTCTTCTACCTCTGTGATTTTCTAAATAAAAGTTATCTTTTAAAAAAAGTACAACATTAAGCACCTTTTCCAAATATTGCCTGATTTCCACTTAGGCTTATTAACTGATTTCTTTTAGGTAGTGGCTTCCAAACACTTAAATGCATCAGAACCATTTAAGAACTGGCGAATAGGGCAGGGGATCTCAAATTGAAATAACAGGAACAAACTCTCCAAATCATTCTGACACCCACTTGTGACCATATGGGCAGTTGCTCTATTAATGCTTATGCTAAAGTAAGCTATAAATGAAGAGGCGAGATTAAAGGTACTTTTGAAATGTGTAATTGGAGCCCCCAAAATGCTTTAAGTACTATAACTCTACCATCTCCTTCCAATGAATAAAAATGGGGGAGGGGGACTCCTCCGCTCTCCCTCCATGGAGCACGTGTGTGCCTTTCCCTTCCCTTGCCTTCCCTTCCCTCTCCCCTCCCAGCCCCAGGCACATTGCCACTAGCTTCCTCACTCCCAAGCTCCAAGGGCCCTTCCTTTACCTCTATAACTTGTTTCCTAAGCCCATTTCTTCTAGGAATTACTTTTCCTACCTTGTAATTTATCCAACAAATGTTCTCTTACAAAAATAAAAAATGGGGGCGGGGTGGGGGGTGACTGGGGGGAGAATGCGTTAAGATGTGATTAGTAATCTCTTCATCACAACAGCACATTGATGTCAGTGCATCCAATTCCAATTAGGGAAGGGTTGCTTATTTTTAATTTTCTGTGATGTGAATGTAGTAACTAAAACTGTGATGATTAATTTGGTCAATCAGAAGCCACTCGACTAAAGATAAAGCAATGGCACCTACCAGTCTTAATGAATAATATAATAATATAATTGCATCTAGTCCTCAGAAACTTGCACATCAATGTAATCGTGTATAAATGAATCACAGTCTTAACATTTCCATAAACATGCTGAAGGGCAGCTCTGAGAAAATGGGATACAGACCGACTGAATAGGATGTGCAAGCATCCCGATTTTACTTCTTCCCATTTCTTAGCTTTTTTCATTAAATGCTGCCTAATAAACATCTGTATATTTCATCCCCACTGCACCCACCCAATCACGGCTTTGCAAGGTGACACATCATAGATAAGTACGAGGTATCATGAATAGGTGCAATTTTGTTCTGTGAATGACAAGTGACTTCAAAAGAGTGGTTTCCAGGAATGCAATGCACTTAAAATAATGACAGTTGATTGCTTATTGATCATGTGTTGTAAGTTTATTATTTTATCTATCTATATATATATATATATCTTAAAGCCAAACAACTGGAATGTCGGAACAACCGGAACAATGGAATGACTGAAACGACTGGTGGCTATGACGCACACTGCGGCAGCCAATTGGCCTGATCGGGGGCCCGATCGGCTCTCCTCAACCTCCCACAGCCCCTCCTCCAGAGGGCCCAGCCCCCAATTGGCCCCCCCACCCCAATCGGGTGGAGCCAGCAGCCAACCTCCCGTCCTATCCTCCTCCTGACAGGCCCGGCCCCGATCCGCTGATTGGGGCCAGGCCGGCCGGACCCTACTCGTGCACAAATTCATGCACTGGGCCTCTAGTCTTTGATAAACTTATTCTCCTAATGATGCAGAAATGATTCCCTTTAAGAACCATTTAGTGATTACTATCTTACCAGAATATGGGTGATCAGATTTTGCAGTTTCCTTACATGTCTCTTATTTTTTTTATTGGATAATATATAGTTAATTTTTGTCTTCTTTTAAAAAGTTTGACAGGCAAGTAAGCTACTTTTAGGCCATCCTGATTCTTTTGAAAATTGATTTTAGGTTTTTAGAGTATATTTTTAGTTTTTATTTTTTTAATTTAAATTCTTTATTGTTTATTGTTACTTAAGTTTCTTTTTTCCTCCATTAACCTCTCCCTGGCTGCCCCCACCCTTCGGCTGTGGGCAGCTGAGGAAGATGGCCCTGATCGCAGGCCCCAGGCCTAGACCGTACCCGCACATGAATTTCATGTGCCGGGCCTCTAGTGTAATCATAATAGCCACCCTGTGAGATAAGTACCATCATAATTTCTATTTTTACAAACAAACCAGGGCACAAGTAACGTACCCAAATTTAAATAGCCCACTAATACTGGAGATTCTAAATAGTTAAAAAAAAAAAATAGAAAGTCACGTGAAAATAATGGAAACACCAAGATTTAATAAATTTAAAAAAATCTGACACTAGTATGTCTACTTTCTTAGCAGAATTCTGATTTTCAGGCAACAAGGTCTGCTATCAGCGTACTTTGAAAAGTACCCAAGCTATGTGCCCACTCATACGGATTCAAACCCGGATTTGCATACGGGACAGGAAGGGCTGGGGACAAAATTGTCAGCCCTCTTTCCGGTGGTAGATGTGTATAAGAATAATTATAAAGAATTACATGAGGTTATTTGTCAAGAAGGTGTCAACAGGGCAGCACTAGGTGATACCCCTTCCACTCTAACAGCCTAAGTTTGCCTGTGTCTAAAATTGATCAAACTAAAGGAAGAACGATCGAAGTTCTCAGGTAAGTTGCTATACCCTCTGCATCTATCAGCAACCCAGCTTTTTCCCTCCCAGTCTCCGGCGACTTCATTTGAGCCATACGCCTGGCATAAAGGAGAGAGTAAGACAGTGCAGGTTATTTATGGGGAAGTGACTGGCAGTTGCTGGAATCACCTTAGCTTTTAGTCTCTATGTTTTTGTTTATCATTGCTAGAGCCAGGTTGTAAAATCTAGCATGTGACAAGAGCCTCCTCCTCTGTCAGCTGTGGCTCCCCGAGCAGGAGCAGTGGCTGTCAGCCATGAGAGTCTCCACGAGGAATGTGAACAATGTGGAACCACCCACAGCGGGAGGCTCCCGGCTGAGTGGGGTGGCAGGGACCTAGTTACTATTCCCGCTGGCATTGAAGATTGGCCACCACGCTGTCTCACTCGGCTCCTTACTCCAGCAAAGAATTGGGCAAACTTTTGATTCCTGACATCTAAGAGTTCCCTATTACTTTTGCAACTTGGAGAACTCTTAAATAAATGTCCTCGTGTTTCAAGGAAAGCCACCCCTTAAAACCTTTTAGGAGATTTGGGGAGAGATGAGTTAAATTGGAATGAACCTTTAAAACTATTAGCTGGATTTGCGGAATATGTTCATAAAGATATAAAGATATCAACTTGTGTTGGGTATTTTATCTTTATCCTTACCTGAGATTGCCCCCACTATTAGTAATTCCTACTTCAAAATAAAATCCCTTTAGCTTTGTAACTTGTTATGCTAATTAACAGGAAGAAAATGTTTTCCATGTTCTCCATTTCCCTTTTGGGAAGTTCGTTTTTTAGCTACACAGCATTGCAAGTGTGTGTGTGGTAGAACAAAATGTGGTTACTAATTGTGCTGTTCTGTGCTGATAACATGCCATTTGCTTTATGTCAGTTTTTTCACCCCAGCAACTATTTCTAGCCAGTGGCATCACTCTTACATGTTACACTTCCAAAAAAAAAAAATTGCAAACGTGTGCTTCTAAAATAAAGGAATGACACATATATTTAACATCATTCATTTACATGCTAACTGGGGACACATCAATTATAGAGTAAAAACAGTTTTTAAAGGATTTTGATTTAGTGGCTGTTACTTAAAATGTTATCTTTTCCCTTAAATAGGAGAAATAATCATATAAAAATTTCCTCCTAATTATTTAAAAAAACCAAAAATTTATTTTTTAATGTAAAATACAATTACTATTTATTTTAAATGTTTATGAATGTGAGCAGATAGTTCAGAATGAGCCTGTCCTTTTCTTGCCTACAGTGCCTCAGTCTTTTCTTTCTCAGCCCCTTGGGGAAGGGTCTCTCCTTTTCCCCCTCTGCATCCTCATAGTGCAGAATCAGGACATATAGAACAATTACCATTCACCCTTGAACAACATGGGGATGCATGACACCAACCCTCTGGCATTTGAAAAATCCATGTATAACTTTTTATTTTTTTAATGTATATTTTTCAGAGAGGAAGGGAGAGGGAGATAGAAAAACATTAATGATGAGAGAGAATCATTGATTGGCTGCCTCCTGCACGCCCTACACTGGGGGTCAAGCCCATAACCCAGGCATGTGCCCTGACCAGGAATCAAACCTTGACCTCCTGGTTCATAGGTCAACGCTCAACCACTGAGCCTTGCCGGCTGGGCCATGTATAACTTTGACTCCCTCAAAACTTAACTCCCATAAGGGACTTGGAGCAGCTATGGTATTTGGTATCCACAGGGTGTCCTAGAACCAACACCCTGAGGATAATGAGGGAAGACTGTGTGAAAAATGGTGTAGAACAGTGCATACTGGACTCCACGAGCCATGGGACATGAGTATCTTGTAACAACGGGAAACCTTCCAGGGGTCACATCCCACATTCTGGCCTTTCCCCTTTAGATTTTATCTTTAAATTGGACATTTGTATTTGAGCTGCATTTTTTGCAGTTTTTAAACCACAGGCTTTATCTCTTTGGCCTCACAAAAACAGTACAGGGACTTTCTGAAATGTCTTCAGCAGAAGCCAGCATTTCACATGGCTGCTGCTTCATTGCTGCCCAGAGCAGGCCAGCAGCACATAGCCAGACAGAAAAACAGTCAACCTTAGACAAATGTGATGAATTAAAGCAATTTAGTCAGCGGGAGAGCTGAATAGAACTCTGGGGAAGAAGTGATTGGGAGCAGTCAGGCCAACCATCCGGCCTGCCTTCCTTATTCTGCAAATGTGAACGTAAATAGGTCAGAGTGAAGAGCTAGGTACATACCAGATGAACCTTTTTATTGTGTTCTTTAGCAGGAAAAAAAGATTTCCCTAGATAACATATCTGGAGAAGATCAATTGTAGCTGCTTAATTGAGCAGTTACTAGGTATGAGGCACTCTCCTAAGGGCCTTACACGTATTTTTAATTTAGTTCTTGTGCTTCCCACAAGTCTGTGAAGTAGGTAGCATTATTATTTTTTCTTGTTGTAATCACCTAGAAAAGATGAGGTAGCTAAGTCATACAGAAGTCCCTTGTCCTAAGATCTTTTTCCCCCCAACTTTATTGGGACATAATTGACAGATAACATTGCAAGTGCAATGACTTGATACACATATAGTGAAATGTTTACCACAATAGGATTAATTAAAACATCTAACCTTGTCTAAGGAAGTTCTAAAGCCAGGATTCAAACCCAAACAATCCACAGAGAATGAATGGTGTGGTAAAAGTAAGTTTACACTTGTAAGTACAGGAAACACAGAGTTTATTCTTGTATTATTATTTATAAACTAGAGGCCTGATGCATGAAATTCATGCAAGAGTAGTCCTTCCTTCCCCTGGCTGCCTGCACCACCTTCCCTCCAACACCCGGGACCTGGGCTTCCCTCTGCAGGGTGATCATGGGGTGATGGCTGGGCCCCCAACCAATCACATCGCACCTGCATTGGTTGGCCTGGCACCAGTGGATGTCATAGTGTGGTCCCGGATGGTCATCCGGATGGTCATTCCGCTATTCAGCCATTCGGTTGATTAGCATATTACGCTTTTATTATATAGGATTATTGTATTATTTTCCATGCAGACAACCGTAAACCTACTTTTGCCCCACCCCGTATGTTCTTGACAACTAAATATCATGTGCTGTGATAACCTTTATTAAACTGTTAAAGGAAATGAGAACATTTAAGCTCTTTTTCTAAATAAATCTGTATAAACTTGAATAACCAAAAGCTTTTACTTATATGCCAAAGATTTTGTTTGCCAGCACCTGGGCCCATGTAATTCAGAATGGCACTGGGCCCATGCACAGGGCCATGACAGACTTTGCTGGCCTGATCCTGGAAAGGACCCAAAGCTTAACACAAAGCACTGGTCAGGAGCCCCTGGGAGAATGACAATTGGAAACTAGACTCAGAATTTTAGAGCTGAAAGGAAACTTATAGATAATTGAATCTCACCTTTTCATTTTATAAATAAAAAAACTGAAGCTCTGAGAGACTAGCAGGTTATACATCACTAACTAGAGGCAGAGCCAGATTCGAGCCCAGGCTTTCTGCCTACTTTCGTTCGTGACAGCAAGCTGCCTCCAAATTCACGAGAGAGACTTTCCATTTCCTTTCTCAGTGTTTTCAGAAATGTCAAATCTAATACCCATGTATTTAAGTCATTTTATCTACATTTTTTATAGACATTGGTAAATGGAAATGTGTTTGGATTTCCCAAGTGTATTCAAGGTTCATGATTTTACATTTCCTACAAAGGGCAGGCTCAGCAACTTAATTTTCCTGGGCTAAGAGCTCTGATTAAAGCCTTTACCTTGACAAATAATTGGTTTTGAGGATAGGGGATAGAGATAATTCGGACATATGATAAGCATTTATCCATTTACTCAAACAGATGTATATGGCATGCCTATTGTGTTTTAGACACCATGCTAGGTATAGGTCAGCCAAATATAATTAGAGCATACTTCTATCCCTTTAGGAATAATTTCCCCTTTCTTTTCTATTAGCAAAGGATCTGCTATATTCTTGCTGCTCTTAAATTAGGCTGATGTCTCCCAAGGTGTATTAAGAGTACTGCTTGTGGTATGCCACATTATTTTAGACAGTATCAGATAAGCATTAAAAATAATAGTGGTGTTCATTTCAATGCATTTTAGAAAAACCAAAACAGCTCACAAGCCCATATTTAACAGATACTATAGCTTAGGACATGGCTAATCATGCTGCAGACTATATGAACTCCAGGCGTGATGCCCAGGCATGTTCTGTGAACCTTTGGTAATAACATTTCAAAAGTATGATGATATGGATTTTGGATTCTGCATGTATTGAATTTCTGTGTTCATCACTACATTTAAAAAATATACTTATTGAAAAAAAGGGAGAGGGAGAGAGAGATAGAAACATCAATGATGAGAGAGAACCATTGACCAGCCGCTTCCTGTATGTCCCACACTGGGATTGAGCCTGCAACCCAGGCAGGAATTAAACCGTGACTTCCTGGTTGATAGGTTGATGGTCAACCACTGAGCCACACCAACTGGCCATTAGTTTTTTGGTTTTTTTTAATGAAGAACTCCTCTCTAACATGAAACCACCATTAACCAGTGAGTGCCTCAATCAGGCTGGTCCCCTAGGCTTTGAGGAAACAACTCATATTTAGATAAATATCACTCCTTTCAGTATACTTCTGTGTCCCAGGTCCTTATCGGAGATATTAGAGGGACAGGATGTGTGTGAGGTGGAAAGAGCTGCCTGGGTATGTGAACTTTAGACAGACAAGAAACTATATTCCTAAAGCAACTGTGAATTTTCTGTGCCATCTTTCCCCTTCATGCTTTACAAAATATTCGTGAGATTAAAAGTTGTACTTTTCAAGCAACGCAGGAAATACCCCATCCTGGAGGCTCCCCCACTTGGAGGCTCATAATGCACATTTAATATTATTTAAGGCTCCTTGGTGTTGCACAAATTTCACTCAGTGTTTCCCAAACCTATAAAGTTGGATTTTCCCCACCACAGATCACCTGTTAATATCTATTGGAATGTGGTTTGGGAAGTGCATTATGCACGCTATTATTATTACTAATTGTAGTAAGTACACCAATAAGAATTTGTTCTGGCAAATATCCGGTAATCACTTTTGCTATTTTTTCTCACTCTTAGATCTATGGTATAAAACTGGTATTTTTATTCCCATTCAAAGATAAGTGCTATTAAGTACATAATCTGAGCTGAGTAACAAGCTACTGCCAGAGACAGGATTTAATCTAAAGCCCTAAAATTTGGAGACTTAGTTGGTAAAAATCCAAATAATCCCTAATTACCAGAATTTGTGTTGGCTGTTGTTAGAGAAAAGCAACGTCACAGTATATTACTCACATCCTCGTCTCCTATCCCCTGTCTCTCTTAACCACATTCCCGACCTAAGCATGAACAACCCCTAGCTAAGTGCTTTAAGGAATAGGAGGACTAAAGGGAAACAGCATCATTTCGCTTAAAGCTAAGCAGAGTTATCACTTTTTCTTCCATGATGACCATATAAACATTTGTGGGGGGGAAATGGAGTAAGAGACACACAGATCAAATATTCCTAAATTCAGAGAGTAAGAAGGCCTCCACCGGGAAATCTGTGAAGGTGTTTCTTTGAGAGTATCCCTCCAGTGCCCTGTAACTCCTCCCAATGTTGCACTCCGTCTGTGGGTTGCTGTCACCGCCACCAGGCAGGGATGCTAGGGGTGGTGGGTGGAATGACATCAGTAAAGATTCCTCTTACCCAAGGGAAGCAGAATGAGTACTCAAACGATGAACCAGTTTAATGCTGGAATTTCTCAGTTGCTCACCCTGGGTGATAAAAATATCTGTGCATTTTCTCTGCACTAGCTGGGCAAGTGTTCAGAATGAACCATCTTTTCTCAGCTGGGAGAAAATCAAAGTGCCTTTTCAACAAGCAGGACTACAACTCCTCATTCCTTCCAATGCCGCCAGTGGGGCCCTTAGTCCCAGGGTTTGAACTTGGTCTGTGCATATGGCACCAAAGTGTGGAAGTAACAGAAAGCCTGCACCACCAGATCGTTGTTGTTGGCAGTATGATGTAGGTATAGCTGACCATTATAAAGTCTCATTGTTATATTTTTCATTAGTTAACATTTACATGAAATCCCCCCATTCATTCGAATTTTCCTCCTTTGTTTACTTCTTCTCAGTTGGCACCGTGAAATAAAATTGGCTTGGGACTAGATGACGTGGGCTTGAATCCCAGCTTCACTTACTATCTATGTGATCTTAGGCAGTTTCCCTAACCTCTCTGAGCCTTCGCTTCTTCACCTATGAAATGGTGGCTATAACACTTTCTCAAAGGTTATGAGCATTGTATGATACGAAAAAATATGAAAATGCTTATCTCCTATCCAATATGTGGGAAGTTGGGTTCTTTGCTTTCTTCTCTTCTCCTCTGCCTGCATCCATCGCCTATGAGGAGGACTGTAGGAGAACCAGCTGGACGGTTGGCTGGAGGAAAAAGACCAAGTCTCTACCCCTGCCTACATCAAGTGATAGGTTATTATTAATTTTTTTCTTATTTTAATTGGCCAAAACAAGAAACAGCAGCTAAGCATTCCTTTCCTGCTTGCACAGACATCAAAGGGATTGTTTCAGGTTGATAAGTGGACTCTGGTCACTGTAGAATGCTTATGATCCTACTTGAATGGGTATAATTAAAAAGACAATAGTAAGTGTTGGCAAAGAGGTGGAGAAACTGGAACCCTGTTACATTGCTGGTGGGAATGTAAAATATGTTTCACTTTGAAAAATAATTGGGAAGTTGCTTAAGAAGTTAAACCTACCATCCCACCCAGCAATTTTGCTCTTAAGAATCTACCCATGTGGAAATGAAAACATATCCACATAAAGACATATGTGAATGTCCCTAGCAGCATTACTTATAATAGCAAAGATTGGAAACAATTCAAATGTCTATTAAGTGGTACATGGACAATGGAGTACTATTGAGCAATAACAAGGAACAAACTACTGATACAAGCTACAACACGGGTGAAACTCAAACATGTCATGGTAAGTGAATGAAGCCAGATGCAAAAGACTTTGCACGATTCTGTTCAAATGTACAGAAATGGCAAATCTGTAGAGACAGAATATTGGTTGTCACTTGGGACTGGGGGTAGGGATTGTGATTAACTAAAAATAAGCATAAGAGAACTTTTTTGGATGTTGGAAATGTTCTCAAACTAGATTGCAATAATGATTATACAACTCTATACATTTACTTAAAATCATTAAATTGTGCATGCAAAATGGATAAATTTGACATCAATTATACCTCAATAAAGTTCTTTAAAAAGCATGCTTATTATGTAATTCATGAGATGATCTCCATATCAATAGTAGCATTCAGAAGTTCTGGAGGATATCATAATCAGGCTGTGGTCTTGGACTTCAACACACATCTGTCTTTCAGTTCTGACATTCATTATTCTGTGACTGATGGTAAACAACCTCAGTGCTCCACCTTCCCCGTTGGGTAAGGCATGGAACAGTGAGCAAAGGGGAGGAGCAGGATTGGATGATGGGAGCCATGAGAGAGAGGGCACAGAGAGAAGGTGAGCAGGCCAGAAGCTACTTCTTTACCTACATCAAGCATGGAGATGGCAGGACACCTGCATGGCCGGACCTTTTGAGAACCAGGAACCAATATGCCCATCCTGCCATTTCCTGTCTTGGCCGTAGTCTCTCTTTGCCCCAACCTCTCCCATTTCTGCTTTTTCTTGATTTCCAATCTCCTCTGGGCTGTGCTTCTGCATCTATTAGTCCCTCAGTCATCTGTGCACCAATGTGTCCTATCTGGCTTGACCTTCTTCTGAAGTGTCTTAACCCCTGTATGCAACAGTTCAAACCAAGGAAATCCTATCTTGTAATCATTATTGTTCGGTTATGAATAGGTCTCATGGACAAACATATACCTAAGAAACTAAGATCATTAATTTTCAATTTACCTTATTGCGGAAAATGAATGTGGGCGAGAATCTCAAAGAGTAGTGACGTTTGACTAGTTTGGGACTTGATAATTCAATAATTCTCCCTTTCACTTAATCTAGTCTTCAGTATTTCAGAGTGAAATTATCAAGAGAGAGGGAGCACTGTTATCGTGCAGGTAAATGTGATCCATCCTTGATACTGATGATTATAATTCCATAGGCATTTATAGAATTGTGTGAGTCAACTAAATATCATAGAATTTGGTGCACAGTGCTTATTTAGAGTAAAGCTTATTTAAAATATATTTAAAGTGGAAAATGCTCTCCCAAAGCTATCTGCCAGTTGAATAATTTGGATTTTGAATTATATGGTGTGTTTTTTTTAAATAAGCAGCTTATGGTACTTTACAAATAATAGCTAAAATTACTGAGTTCGTGTGATGTTCCAGGCACCTTATTAATCTTCATAATGACTCTACCATATGAAATAGGGACAATAATTACCCTCATTTTACAAATGAGAAGAACAAGACATAGAAAGGGTCTTTGCTCAGTGACAGTGGATAAGCAGCACAATCCAGATCAGAACGATCAAGCCCAGATCTTTCTGACTCCGAACCCAGTGTCCTCAGTCACTACACTGAGCATCTAATAGACCTCATGATAAAATCTTGTAAAAACGGTCGCCTTCATTTTTACAAATGGGGAAGCCATAGGGGGACAAGGGCATCTGACTCATTCAGGAATAGGTAACGAGTCGGCTCCTTGAAGATTTGCTTTACAAAATAAACTGTTCACCAGGTTATTCTAAGACTTGAACAGAACGCTCTTCTCTGACAGGGTGCTCACCTGAATTCCAGCTACAGGTCCTCCAGTCAGCAGGGCATGTCAGACTCTTCAGCTGCTGGAAATCACTGGAGGAGCTGAAAATACAAGGGCCATTCATGTTTGAGTTAGAGCTAATTAACTAGCGCTTTGATTTGGTTACTTTTTAAATTTATTTTTTATTTTAAAAAATATTTTTATTGATTTCAGAGAGGAAGGGAGAGGGAGAGAGAGAGAGAGAGAGAGAGAGAGAGAGAGAAGAGAGAGAAACATCAATGAGAGAGAAACATCATTGATCTTGGCTGCCTCCTGCACACCCCACACTGGGGATTGAGCCCGCAACCCCAGCACGTGCCCTTGACTGGAATCAAACCCAGGACCCTTCAGTCCACTGGCTGATGCTCTATCCACTGAGCCAAAACAGCTAGGGCTGGTTGAATTTTTTTTTAAATAAGAGAACATTTATCTAGAAAATCACAGAGGTAGAAGTAATTTGTAGAAGAAATGGGCTTAGGAAACAAGTTATAGAGGCCAAGGAAGGGCCCTTGGAGCTCCAGAGTGAGAGTGAGGAAGGCAATGGTAAGGGGCCTTTGGGGAAGAAGAGGGAGGAGGGAGAAGATAAGGGGGAGGGGGAAGAGAAGAGGAAGGAGACGGGAAAGATGTGGAGTGCTCCCAGGAGGGGGAGAGCTCCTGGTTTGGTTTACATCGAATGCAAACATTTTGGCATTCATTCCACTGAGGAAAAGACAGAGGAGGTTATGGATGAAGAACATTATCACACAGCGGATAGAATGCATGTATATTTAAGTAACTAAAACTAGTCATTTGACTCAAGGTAAACCATTATATATCAAATTCCCTTATAAATCTCTCTTTGGTATGTTTCAGACATGAAGATGTGGCTGCTGCTAGAGTTACTGTGCAGAAAACCTCAGTCCTGACCCTGAGGATGAAAAGCAAAGACAAAGTCACACAAACAAGCCTGTAACACACTGCAATCCTTCCCACTTCCCCTCTATAGTTCTCTGATCATGAGTTCAAGTAGACTTGTATTTTCCTTCAATAAGAGAAATCTAGAAACCCTTTCATCTGATTGACAATCTAATACAAAATAGGATAATTGTTTTCCAGGCCTTGGTATATAACCAATAGCAACTCCGTTTATTGAGAGCCCACTATAGAGAAGGCACTGTACTTGGCATTTTCACATTTATTGTTTCTAATCCTGATAAGTTGGCAGTTAGGTTTTCTTATTCCTATATTCGGGAAAACACAAAACAAAAATGGAACCAAGGGAGATTAGAAAATTCTGTCTGACTCGAAATTCCTGTGCTTTTCATAATACGCTCTTGCTCTTCCTCAATCCTTGGAGCACCACCAAGAATTAGATGATTTTTTTTTTTGGCAGCTTGAACAAACAATTATCAGTTGCCTATTCAATGCCTAACCTGAACCTAGGATATGACAACCCCCAAGAATAAGGCACGAACGTTGTTCTTCAGGAGCTCATGATTCAGGAAAGAGAAAAGGAGAACAGAATTAAGTTTGAAGAACCGTAAGTGCTAGGGGAACGTAGAGAAGGACATGGTTATGAGGTGCTGAGAATGGAGAAGCCTCCTCGGATGAAGTGAGGCCCGGGTGAGCTGATAGAAGCAGAGAAGAGGGGAGCATTCTACAAAGGCCTGGACCTGGGAACGGACAAGCTGCATTGAAGAACAGAGAGGACCCCCACCTGGTGGATGTGCTGGGCTTTGTGCTGGGGAGCAAAGATAGTTGAATGCTATAGTGATTTGTCCTGTGGCAGCCCCCCGTGACCCTAAAGAAATGACATCCTAGTCAGGGTCCAGGGAGTAGCTATCCAGGTGCTGCTTCCTGCCATGGGCAGAAACATGTCTATTTTTTGAATCATTAAGAAAAAATGGTAAGGTGCATCCCAGAAGGGCTACAGGGCCAGTGTCAGTCACTTATTCTCTAACAAGGTAACAGTAGAAATTATCAAAGTTCTTCTGAATTAGCTCCTGCTAAATGGGAAACTAATATATACGTAACCACACCCAGCATCCACAAATTCACCCCGTTCTAAATATGCAGAACATTAGAAGTAATTTACCAAGACTTAAAAGTACTGATTTCTGGTCATGAACGTGCCCTCAAACTGCCCTGTTTCACTTCTTTTTAGCTCCTACTATGCTGGAGACACGTGGGCAGTACATGATGTTGTTTTAAAGTTAAGACAATGTTGCCATCTTTAATACAACAGGAGAGAGAGTGTCAACTGTCTTTAGAGTTTTCAAGCATAGTTTCTAGACACAGTGTAATTTTAAAATTACAATTTTCCTGCTAGCTGCAATACTTGAACATTTTCCGATGCGTTTAATTACACAGCTTTTAATTTGTGCGAGGCTGGGCTGAGCAATTATTTTAGTGAGTTTTAAGAAGGCTAGTTATGCTTCCAGACAAATTTTCCCATGCTCCCTCAGCTCTAATTTGGACAAAAAATCATTTTACTCACTGAGCATAAAAGTTTTAGCTCTCTCAGCGCTACAGTTTAGAGGGTGAGCAAGACATCCCTCTGGGCTCCTGGGGCTGGACTGAGGCCGCACGGGGATGCGCACATCCACTGGCTAAGCAGCGCCTGGCAGAGCCCCCAGGTGAAGGGGATATAGATTCACATGGGTAACACGCTCACACACACTCGCCTTACAAATGCATCTTGCTTTCAGGAAGGCGGCAGTACTAAAGGGCAGGAATGAAAGAGGCTGAAAGGGAAGGTTCAGAAACTGGAGAGTCCAATTTACCCTTCTGTTATGTCACTCAAGGGCTCCCAGACCTTGACATTTCTCTTATCTGAATCTGTGACTAGTATTGGCCTATGGCGTTCCCAATGAGTGCTACAGTTTCTACAGTGGCAAACACCAGGATGTTCACAGGAAATTATTTGAATCTATTTCCAGAACCACTAACCCACATTTCTTGCCTTCGGGGTGCTCTACAAGGCCTCCTCGCTTTCATTCATTTGTTCACTCACTCAGCATTTATTGAGCGTCTACGACAACCATGGTAAGCACAGTCCTTACATTGAGATTGCTCAGAGTCCAGGGGGCGAGACAGATACCTGGATAGACGGTACAGTGTGGAGTCCTGTGAGGTGGTCAGGAACTAGGTGCTCCAGTGATGGGCCGAGGACAGCAATGGTCAGGAAGTCTTCCAGGAAACGGAGGGCTGGGAAACTATGAAGGATGACTCGGAGTCCTCAGGGTGGAGAATATGTAAAGAGGATTCTAAACAGAGAAGCCGCGAGTCCAGAAGCACAAGGAAATGTGTGACCTTTGCAAAAATATGAAAGGTGACGGAGCTGAAAGGGGGCTGAGTCACCAGCCAGGGCTCTCGTTTTCACAATCTAATGAGTTCGAGTATTTGCACCTGTGGGATTCAGGAGCCCGGTTAAAAGGGCATTTTCTTGATCGGCTGTCAGGGACCGAGATGGCAGACTGGTTCGCCCTGCATTGCTCCCGAGACAGAGTCTGCCTGCAGCCAGTTGGTGATAAGACAAGAGCCTCTCATTTCCTTTCTCAGAGTCTGATCAGGAAAGCCGGCAAGATCATTTTGGCGTTGTTCTACCAATCACCTATCCTTTCCTCACATTCCGCACTCCTAAGGTGCTGCTTTCACAGGTACATAGCTGACAGCTGATTTTAAAATTTGATCTTTTATTTTTTTTATGTTTTTGAGGAGCAGGTATTGTTTATTTGCATTGTACATCCAAGAAAAATGAGCATCAAGTGACAAAGCCACAAACATGAGTCAGTGCAGAGAAAGAGACTGAAGGCCCCCACAGCTGGTGTGGATGGACCTTTAAGGTGCTGTGAGCAGGAGCAAATACCCCGGAGCCTGAGGACAGTGTGTGAGTTGGGGGCTGGGCAGCAGCAGAAGCTGGGTCAGGGACTGACTCAGAGTGAAGTTCACTCCAGGGCAGGAAATAACTACCCATGGAAACTATAAAAGGACCGGAGGCTCACAAACATACAATGAACCATGTTCTCCTATTTTCCTTCCTATAACCAAGGACCTGGAGTCAGGACTATTGCTGCCCTTTTCTCTCACCCCTGACCCTCAGCTGCTGCTGGGAGATTGACTTTCTTCTCTAGAGCTGCCCTTTGTGACCATTTTATCCTAATTTCATTGACATAGATGTGGTGAGGGTGAGAAATGGCCCGATTTGCACCCTGTTGGAATAACGTTGAACCTTGCTTCTCTCCCCAGACTGCCCACCTAAGCGGGTGCCCTCAGCACAGGGTGTGGAACCTGAGGCTTCAGCAATTTGGGTGAGGGTTACAGGGTGAGGAGAGGGATGCCCTTGAAGGCAAAGAATATAGAATTATGCAGGCAACAGTGAGTACAAAAATGAATAATGAAGAAAGAAATCAAAAACAGGTAATGAAGCCTTGGAGATGCGGGACTTTTGCTAAAATATCTTAAGGGGAGTTGCCAGTTATTGTTACACAGAAATGCTTCCTGGTTGCAATCTGGTCTTCCCTCCACACCTACAACGCCCTCGTCCCAGCCACTCCCAGCACTCCCAGGGTCCCGTGCAGCGAGGGGCGTGGGGCTGGCGCTGCACTGGCTCCGTGGCTCACCCAGATGTGGTACTGCCGGGAAGGCTGCAGGAGAATGACTTGGATATACTTCCTGGTTTGCCAGAAAGTCCCAGGTTATGCCTATTACCCTGTTTACATTTTAATAATCCCCTTCCCTTCTAAAAACAACAGTCAGGGTTTGCATAATAAATTAATTAGAGGGTCACCCTGTTCCTGTTGTTCACCTCTGTGACCACACAAGCTGGGTCCAGGCGGGAGGCTCTCAGGTCTAACTTTAGCATCTTCATTGCCTTTCTGAGCCAGCTGGACCTGACAGGATCTGCTTCCCAATCTTCAAGTGGCGGGTAATCACGCTGACCTACTTAGACTGGGCTACAAGGAAGGTTCTCGTTGTGTGCTTTTCTATCTTCGGAAGAGTCATTATTTTGGTATGTAAGTCTTCTTTCATTTACAGATCCAAGAATCTGTAAGTAATCCAGTAGATTTAGTCCTTTCTATTATACTTCATGAAGACTCACCCATCTTCTTCTTTTTTAAAATACATTTTTATTGATTTCAGAGAGGAAGGGAGAGGGGGGAGAGAGATAGAAACATCAATGATGAGTGAGAATCATTGGCTGGCTGCCTCCTGCACGCCCCACATTGGGAATCGAGCCAGCAACCCAGGCATGTGCCCTGACTGGGAATCAAACCGGTGACCTTTTGGTTCATAGGTTGACACTCAACCACTGAGCCACACTGGCTGGGTGACCCACCCATCCTCTTAAACAATCTACAGGGTGGAGTGGCATAACATGCAAGCCTAGTTAACATGATCACCTGGGTGCCTGTCCTTTGGGTGAAACATTGCATCTAAATGTGGGGTGGAGCCAAGACAGTGTTATTGGTCGATAGCCTGGCCTTGGGTCCCGCTGTGCCAGTTCATCACTGTTTGAGCAAACAAGCAGGGAAGCGAGGCAGAAAAGCTCCACCCCCACGGAAGCTGGTTTGCAGGCGGGACCAGTGCTCCCTTGTGGGCAGGCTACCCGATCCACCGCACCACTTCAGAGCCTTGGAGTCATACGTCAATCACACGACACCAGGCTTATTTTCCCTGCCAAAGTCACATGCGATGTGGAGGCAACATCAAAACGTTAAGGCTTAAAAGGCAGTTTCCTCTGAGTGCTGATTTGGGCCCGTAAACAGTGGCGTGGTTAGATGCCACTCTGTGTTTAAAGTAATTATATCCCGGCCTGGCATGTGGTGATGTGCAAGGTTGCCGCAAACAGAGTCGACTCTCAGCAAACTCTGGCGAGTCAGCTTCCCCCTGCATTTACTACTTCCTCTTCCAGAACTGTCTCTGGGAAAGTCAGAACTTGGGGACAATTTTGAGGGCACCGCCCAGCTCTGTAAGGCCGGTGCCAGCTTGCAACCAACAATATGTCTGTCTGCAAGATGGCTTGGGGACCTGGCCTGCAAGTAGCAGCTGTGGTCACTCATGTTCAGTGGAGCCCTTGGGCAATAGCCGAGGCCTGTGGGAGGGGCAGTGGCCTGGATCTGGCATTACCCTGTCTTGCCCAGTCCTACTGGGCCTGAGCAGCCACTGCTCAGCAAGGCAGAGGAATCCAGCCAGAGGGAGGCTGGTGGCGTGGGCAAGGCTTCGCGGGAAGGGTGACATCCGAGGAAGGAAGAGGTGATGACTCCCGCTGTGGGTCCAGAAGCCCTGCTTTGATGGGTCCAGGCTGGCTGGTGTCTAACTTTGTCCTAAGCAGAAGGTCACAGGGGCTCCTTTCTCCAGTTCCACTGTGGAATCGTACCGTTCTCAGGGACGAAGACCAAGTCACCACCCCTCTGCCCTATGTCTCGGCACAAGCATGTGCCACATCAGTGGAACTTTTCCAGTGTCTCCCTTTATCCTCACAGAACTTCCTTCATAAGTTGCTGCTGGCAACTCGGTTGCTGCTAATTAGCTGCCCTTGTTAGGCTTATTGTATCTAGTTGTACATTTTAGAGGAGACGTTCCCAGGCCAACTTAAGAGGAGAATTCACAGAACAAGCTGAGTGGAAACGGGTTTGGATGACCTCCACAGAGCAAGTCAAGCCAGTTTCCAGGGGGTTTGAATGCAGCGTTCCCAGGGAGGCAAGTTCAAGGCGAACGAGAGACCTCCAAGTGTCCTGGAGACCATTTAGTTCAGTCACTTCATTTGGTAAGTGAGGGACCTGGAGCTCATAGAGGTGAGCAAACCTGCCTTATCACGCAGCTGTTTGCTGGCCACCTCTGACAGTGGAGAGGATTTGGGCGACATGCTTGACTACAGAGGAAGTCCCTTTGGGGACAACTGGAATACAGTTGTCATAAGCAAAGGCCTTGCCTGTTTCTCTCAAGTTCATCTTTCTTTTCACCTCCTAACTTTTATTCGTGGAGTAATGTTATATCCCTAAAGGAGACACGTGGAATCCAGCTGTCGAGATTGTTTTGGATATTCCAAAAAGTATACAAAGCAGCTGATGCCATATCAGTAGGTGCAGTGGACCAGCTGTTGCAAAGGGCGAAGTTCCCCAAACATCTGGACTGATCTGTGTCCTAGGTTCCAGTTGCAAATTGTCCATTAGCTATAAACTTTTATGCTCTGAGTCTGAAGTATTCTCTGGTCTCCCATCTATCTCGGGCACTTTAGCAGTAGTTAGGGAAGGTACTGGGAGGTGGTGATGGGAGGGAGATTTGGGGAAGAAATCTTTCTTGTCATATTTATGACAATTTTCTCAAATGCTATTTTTTTCTTTATGTACTGGCTTCAAATTCATAAGAAGTGAAAGTCAGGATTATCTTTTCTTTCTTGTTTCCTTTCTCCCTCCCTCCCCCTTCTTTCCTTCCTTCTCTCCCTTACCTTCACCCTCTTCTTTGCCCTTGTCTTCCTTGTTCTTCTGTCCTCCTTTTCCTCCTCCATCACACCTCAAAGCCCAGCTGGGCTATTTAATAAGCAGTCAGTTGCCCACAGTAGATGATTGTGGAAGGGCTGCTGTAGCAGTTGGTCACTTATTGAGCTCTGGCCTCCTATGCATTTATTAAAAATAAGTGTTCCTTCATATTGCTCAGCTATTGTATAGATAAGTGATGGCGAACCTATGACACGTGTGTCAGAGGTAACACGTGAACTCATTTTTTTGGTTGATTTTTCTTTGTTAAATGGAATTTAAATATATAAAATAAATATCAAAAATATAAGTATTTGTTTTATTATGGTTGAAAATATCAAAAAACTTCTATATGTGACATGGCACCAGAGTTAAGTTAGGGTTTTTCAAAATGCTGACACGCTGAGCTCAAAAGGTTCGCCATCACTGGTATAGATACTGTGAATATTTGTGCTTTAATATAAATACAAGAAAACTCTTTGTTTTACAGAATCAAGACCCAGAAGTTTTAGTACATAACTCTGTCATGAGAAATCAGGTATTTGTTTCTTATTTTTCTTTTTAATCCTTACCTGAGACTATGTTTTCTATGAATTTGAGAAAGAGGAAGGGAGAAAGAAAGAAAGAAAGAAAGGAAGAAAGAAAGAAAGAAAGAAAGAAAGAAAGAAAGAAAGAAAGAGAGAAAGGAAGAGGGACAAAAACCTCAATCTGAGAAACAAACATTAATTGGATGTCTCCAGTATGTGCTCTGACCAGGGATGGAACTGGAGGGACTCCGCTTACTCCACAGATGACCTTTGAGCCACAGTGGCGCCCCATGTGGGGCCGGCCAGGGAAGGACCGAGGGAGGTTGGCTCCAGGGCATGTCTGCCCATCTCGCCCAGTCCTGCTCCACTGGCCACCTTCTAATTAATTTCCTTTCAATGTGCACAAACCCATGCACCAGAGCACTAGTAGTATAATAATCTATTATTCTTGTGTTACATGTAATGCCCAACTTCCACAGAATATAAGTTCTTTTTTAAAAAATATATATATTGTATTGATTTTTTTACAGAGAGGAAGGGAGAGGAATAGAGAGTTAGAAACATTGATGAGAGAGAAACATCGATCAGCTGCCTCCTGCAAACCCCCTACTGGGGATGTGCCTGCAACCAAGGTACATGCCCTTGACCTGAATCAAACCTGGGACCCTTTGGTCTGCAGGCCAACGCTCTATCCACTGAGCCAAACCAGTTAGGGCTATAAGTTCTATGAAGACAGTATATCCTGGCTCAGTGCAGGCATGTTCAAAAAAATACTTGTGGCCCTAGCCAGTTTGGCTCAGTGGATAGAGCATCATAACTGAAGGGTCCCGGGTTTGATTCTGGTCAAGGGCACGTACCTTGGTTGCAGGTTTCCCGCCCCTGGTTGGGGTGCATGCAGGAGGCAACCAATTGATATGTCTCTCTCACATTGATGTTTCTTTCTGTCTCTCCTTCTCCCTTCCACTCTCTCTAAAAATCAATGGAAAAATATCCTTGGGAGAGGATTAACAACAACAACAAAATACTTGTGAATAAATGGATCCTCATTATAATGCATTTGTACATTGCATGTTTTATTTAGTTTAAAGGGCATGGGTGTTCTAATTCCCTTAAATGTAGGTACCTATTGACCAGATGATTTTGTCCCCTTGTTCAGAGAATAAACAGGTTAAAGAAAAGTAAGTTAGGAAAGGTAGTTTAAGGTCCTCAAGTTCAGAGCTGCCTAATATCTATAAAAATAATTGTATAAAAATAATTATAATGATTAGCACTTATTGCTCTGTTATGATGTGCCAGGAATGTCCCAGCTACATTAACTCATTTAGTCCCTGTAACAACATGGAGGTTAAGTAACTTGCCCAAGGTCTCAAACATATACACAAATCATATTAAATGTTTTTTTACACAATAGGCATATATTCATGTTGGTGTTCTCACTGAAACACTGTCCTACCAGAGAGAGCTTTACCCAACCAGGATTCCCATACTGAGGAATATTGCAGGTGGGAGAATGGTTTTGGTTCCTCTTGGTCACCATTCTCTCTTCTCTCTACACTCCCTCTCCTACCCCCGCCACTGCTCTCCCTACCTTCCATCTTCCCTTCCCTTCTCCTGTTCCTCGCTTCCCCCCTTGCTGTTAGGTAGTAAAATCTCTGACAGAGCCACCTCTCTGTCAGGCTGTCATATACAAGGTCAGTGTTCCCACATTCCAAAGGCAGGTAGAAATGTGTGTGAACAATGACTCACTGTGTACATGTAAACGGTTCAATAATAGGCCTCACCTCAGCCTCCCATCCCCCGGAGAGTGAGGGGGCCAGCCCACAGCACCCCTATGATTTGGGAGAAGCTTCCTATGACAAATGGGAGAGCCATACCCATCATAACGCATGTCCTGGCTTTTTATTTCATGGGCATGAAAGGTGAATTTTCAAAAAAGGATAAGCATGAAATGAGTTCTTGACATGTCATGTCATACATAGTCATAGTAAGCATGTACAGTCACCTCTAGGTCATTCAGCAATCAGTTAGTTACCTTAGTGGTGGAATGTGTGGTCCCCTTGCTTCTCCAGGGGTTTGTTTACTTGTTTTTTTTGGTCCTGGGGATTAGGGTGGAAATGGGTTGGGCTGTTCTCTGCCTCCCTTCCAAACCCAGCCTAGACTGCATGGAAATGACCCCGTGCCTCAGTTCCCTTGAGCCTGTGTAAACCTAGCTGGGGACCAGTCCCACAACCAGCCTCCTTCGCTGATATAACACTGCTGCTGGGGAAAAATCAGCCCTTTCAGATTGGGGCTGTTATACATTTATGATCTTAAGTCTCACCTGGTCTTTAAGATTGCCTCACAATTATTTTGCTCATCCTCAGCTCCCTTTTCTATTCCCCTCAGCAGCTGTTCCAAACCTCTTCCCTACTTCCTCAGCCCCCTTACTCTATCGAAGCCAGTAGTTCTCAACCTTGGCAACCCACTAAAATCACCCCAAGACCTTTTAAAAACCCCAGTGCCCAGGCTGCATCCCAGACCAATTATATGAGCTTCTCTGGCAGTGGATCCACGCATCGGTATTTTTAAAGCTCCCCAGATGATTCCAGTGCACAGTGCATTGCTTTTAAGCACATAATTTCACTCCTGCTTCATCAGAAAAGGGGAGTCGGTAAAGCATAACTCTCTCAAATTCCGACCCGCTCACAAGCTTTTCCCCAGGCACCCTCACCCTGTCGTCCTTCCCTCCAGTCTCAGAGGCTGAGGCATCCCTCTCTTTCAAACTCTCTCCTTCATACTCGTGTCTTCCAAGATCTTCTAAGACCTGCTTGTATCTCCAGTCTCTCCCTCTCTACTGGATCTTTCCCTTCAGATTATAAGCAAGATTAAGACTCCCCCAACTTTGAAAAGGTGTCCCTGGAGCTTGTCATCTTTATATCTCCTGCCTCATACCCATCCACTCTCCACTCAGTTCTCTGTATTCTGGTAATATTTTCCCTGAACATCAAGCTTTCTTAGCTGCATGAACTCTTATTCATCCTATATAATAAAAGCCTAATATGCAAATTGTCCCCTCGACTGGGAGTTCTGTCTGGAGTTCAACCGCTTGCTATGATGTGCACTGACCACCAGGGGGCAGTGTGGAACATGGTGGGTGTTGGCATCTTGGCGCTGGCAGTGGAGACACTGCTGGCCCCGATGGGCCCCGACAAGAGTGGGACCAGGGCGGGATGGTGGAGCAGGTGAGTGGGTGGCACCAGGCCAAGGTGGATGGTCACCGGGCAGGAGCCAATCACCCCGCCAATCCGATGCCCCACTGATCTGATCGCAGGGTGACCAGCGGCAGTGGTGGGGGGCAGGGCTGCCACCAGGCTCCCTCAGCACCTGGGAGCCAGGTGGCAGTGGGATGATTGGTGGAGCAATCAGGCCCCACAGGCGGTGACCAGTGGCAGCAGCAGGGGGGGGGGGGAGGGGGAGGAGTAGGGAGTACCCAGCCAGCAGCTGCTAGAGACCCTACCAGTGCACGAATTTCGTGCACCAGGCTTCTAGTCTTTCATAATTGGGCTCAGTTGCTGCAGCCTCTATGAAAGGTTCCTAGATTCACTGGCTGGACAAAGACCCATCTATACCATCTAGTACATCTCATTGACATTCTTTATTTGTTTTTCTCTTCTCTTCTCTCAAATTTAAACTCCTCGAGGGCAGGGACCACATCATTTTCATCTTTTTCACATCTCCACATGTGTGTGGAGAGCAGGGCATCTGCCAGAACAATGACTCACTGTGTACATGTAAACGGTTCAATCAGAGGTCACACCTCAGCCAGAGTGAAGCCTCCCATCCCCCGGAGAGTGAGGGGGCCAGCCCACAGCGCTCCCATGATTTGGGAGAAGCTTCCTATGATAAACGGGAAAGCCATACCCATCATAAAGCATGCCCTGGCTTTTTATTTCATGGGCATGAGAGGTTGCTGGCTTTCTGTAAGCATTCACCTATGCTTGTTGAACTGAATTGCAAAACCATCTTCCCCCCAGCTTCTTGGGCAGAACGATGTGGTCAAACTTGCTATAGGTGAATTTCATTGAACCAGGACCCTGTGTTTTTATTTCCATGAATAACTGCCATAGAAATTATTTGGGATAATTATTGGGATGTTCTTTTGGATTTCATATTATGCCACAGAATAATGCCATTTTAACTTGTTTAGGATGAATTTTTAAACAAATCCAATACAGGAATCCTCTCATCAGCATTTCCACACTCTCCACAGCCATGGCCCCAACAACAATGATCTTTACTAATCAAAAGAAGCAACAATGTGGCTTGTACTTTATATACAGTTTTAGAAATTAAGATGAATACCCCAATGCAGTCCATTTTATTTTATTTACTTTTAAATCTTTATTGTTGAAAGTATTACATATGGCCCCTTTTTCTCCTATTGACCTCTATAGCCTGCCCCCATCCTCCCACCCCAGGCCTCCACCACCCTATTGTCTGTGTCCATGGATTATGCATATATGCATACAAGTTCCTTGGTTGGTTTCTTCACACCCACCCTGCCTTCCCTCTGAGATTCGACAGTCCACTTTATTTTAGAATCTAGCACCATTTCTTTGCGGAGACACAGCTGACTAAACTCCATAAAGCAACCAGAATAGGCTGAGCTTTTTTTTTTCTTTTTTAAAATATATTTTTATTTATTTCAGAGAAGAAGAGAGAGGGAGAGAGAGATAGAAACATCAATGATGAGAGAGAATCATTGATAGGCTGCCTTCTGCATGCTCCACACTGGGGATCAAGCCTGCAACCTGGGAGTATGCCCTGTCCGGGAATCGAACCGAGACCTCCTGCTTCATAGGTTGATGCTCAACCATTGAGCGTGCCCTGTCCGGGAATCGAACCGGGACCTCCTGCTTCATAGTTTGATGCTCAACCATTGAGCCACACCGGCCGGGCTAGGCTGAGCTTTTAGTGGCAGCAGCTTACTCCAGTTTTTCTGTTTCCTTTTGTTTTCTCTAAAATTCTCCTTCAAAAGTACAGGTTACTCCTCAGTCATAATCCAAATGCTAAATTAAACTCCCTCAATGGAGTAGCCAAGTCCCTACCCTGCCTGATTAATTAGCTGATAAATCTAAGAAACTCCTCAACCGTATGGCCCTTCCTCGTGCCAAGTTTTGTATAATTCATAGACTGCATGTATTCGTAAACATAAGAAAACACCTGTGAGCAATTAACCACATACCCTTGATTTAGAGGCCTTGGAAGTATGCTGATGGCCCTCAGACCGTTGGCACAGATCTATAATTATGTGAGGCCACAACCAAATCATCACAACGGTCAATTACAGGAAGGGTCATTCTTTCAATACAACATGATTCTGCCTCTAAAAATAACTCTGTCTGAGATTCAGAAAGAAGTATCCTTTAGAAGGGAGCTGCTTTACAGCAGCAACACATAGGGTTTGAAAAGGGACTAGTGCCTCAGGCCGTTTCTTTAAAATATGTATATAACCATGACAAGGAGAAAGGAAACCACCAAAACCAATTTTAAAAATTCACTAAATTTAAAACTGTGTTTAAAACTATCCACCTGGAAAATAGTGCATATCACTCTCTGTTTCTGTCTGGCCTAGAAACAATACCCACAGAGTTAATAAACCAAGTCTGCAACCAACCGAGAACGTAAAAA
Source organism: Myotis brandtii (assembly GCF_000412655.1). NCBI lineage: Eukaryota > Metazoa > Chordata > Mammalia > Chiroptera > Vespertilionidae > Myotis > Myotis brandtii. Next base: position 1,332,815 of record NW_005359590.1, read on the forward strand.
TCCCTCTCTTGAGCAGACAGTCTACTGTAGAATTACAAAACAAAATGATCTGCTTCTTTCTTCACTTTTCAAAAATAAATTCCTATCACCCTGCAGTGTATGCTATTTCATATCCTATGTGACTAGAATATTTAAAATTAAATCTCACAATATTGAAGAAAGCCATCCCTTTTCAGAACCAGTCTCAAAAAAACCCAAAGACCCTAACAACAAGAGTTCTTAACCAAGCGTACATAGGCTTCAGGAGCTATGAGCCTCCCCGCCAATTTTCAGAAAATTATGTGTGTACGGTATGCATATTTTCCAGGGAGGGGAGTGGGAGGTATGTATGGCTACACCATCTAATGCACTACATATATTGTAGCCTTAGTCGGGGTGTGCTGGAAGCATAAAATTTCCCCTGCATTTTGAAGATTTAGAGTGATTAAAAGAATGAATAAATACTGCATTTATAATTATTATACTGATTACTATTGAAATGATATTTTGTATGTATCAGACTAAAATATATTATTAAAACGAATCCCACCAGCTTTTATTTATTTATTTACTTATTTATTTATTTATTTATTTAAAATATGGCTACTAGAAAAACTAAAACTATAATGTAGCTCATACATTTCTATGGGATGGAAATGTGTCTATAGCTTTCATCAGTTTTTCAAAGGGCTCTTGTTCTTAAAGCCAAGAGGGTCTTAGTCATCTCTCATACCTCCAGATTCTGTATCCGAGGGCCTTGGCTGGAAACCAGCCCCAGGGGTCCTGACGCAGGCAAGGCTGCCCTTGGCTCACATTTGGAGACGTGCTGCCATGGAAACCTCTAACATTGCTGGTGTTTTCAGAGACAAGCAGTGACCCGCCCATCACTTTACCACTGGCACAGTCTGTAATCTCTCTCCCTCCAGTCTTAGAGGTGCACATATCAATGAATCTGCACTGCCTTCCGGGATGCTCCACCTCACACTGAATGTATTAGCACTTCTCACACCAATCCTGCTCCTCCTGCATGTTCTGTCTGGGTCACGGGCATCTTTGAACTCCTCCTCTCCTCATTCCCTGCCCATGCCAGCACCTGCAAACAGTCATTAAAGCCTATCAATCTATCTAACACGCCCTTCTGTGTTTCTTTGCACCACTGCCCTAGATTATTGTCATAACCTCTCACCTCACCTCCTTCCTTCAAATCATCTTCCTCACTGCTGTTAGAGTTAATGTTAAAATCCAAATCTGGTTATATTGTACCATTAAGTCTTCTTTATGGTCAAGAGAGTCCTCCCTAAACTGTATCAGTCCAGGTTTCATCTCTGCTATGCTCCCCCACCCATACTCCTCAGCCACACCAGACTTACAGTCTTTCATATCTGCAAGTCTTTGCACGTGTGCTTCCCTCTGCCTGAATGCCTTTTGTTCCCCTTCCCTCTCAAGACCCACATTATCAGCATCTCTCTGACAGCCACTTTTAGACCTTCATAGCACTTTACATATCTCTCCATTATGGTACATATCATACTGTATTGAATTGTTTGACTGTGAGCTCCCCTGAGTTATTCAGTTTTTGTCCTGGCTGCCAGATACTGCCGAACCTTATTTGATATCCAGAGAAATTCCAAGTAATCTTTCAAAAAGTAGAATTCTCTAACTTCTTAAGCTAGAGTTTAAAAGATCCTTAGAGACCTTCTAGATTACTCTCTAATTCCTTGAAGTGGAAACCAAAACTTTTAGAGGTTGCACAAGTTATCAATTATTGAGTGCCTGCTATCTCATTTCATCTTCGTGGTGACCTATGAAGTAGGCATTTCTATTAATACCCATTTTACAAAAGAAAAATGAGGCCTCAGAGAATTTAAGCCACGTGCCCAAGGTTACAAAGCTAATTGATTACCTGGCAAGGTTAGATAAGACTTCAGGTCTCCTTGTACTTGGTCTAATTGTCTTTCCCTTGTCTCACATGACTACTTACAATTTGGAGTGCTCCCTGAGTTATTTATCAGACACAAAGATGACATTTTATTGACTTTAAATAAATTTTTAATTACAATTGACATACAATATTACATTAGTTTCAGGTACACACCCCAGTGATTAGACATTATATAAGTTACTAAGTGATCATCACAATAAATCTAGTACACATCTGACACCATACATAGTTATTAGAATATTATTGACTATATTCCCTATGTGTACTTCACATCCCCATGACTATTCTGTAGCTACCAATTTGTACTTCTTAATGCCTTCACCTTTTCACCCATCCCCCCAAAACTCCTTTGATCTGGCAGCCATTAAAATGTTCTCTGCTAGCCTATTTCTGTTCTGCTTTATTTATTTTGTTTTTTAGATTCCACATCTAAGTGAAATCATATGACATTTGTCTTCCTCTGTCTGACTTATTTCACTCAGCACAATACCCTCTAGGGCCATCTATGATGTCATATTCCATTATATATATGCATCACTTCTTCTTTATTCATTCATCTTTTGACAAACACTTAGATTACTTCCACAAGTTGGCTATTGTAAATAATGCAGCAATGAACATCTGGATGTATATGTCTTTTTGATTTAGTGTTTTGAGTTTCATTGAATAAATACCCAGAAGTGGAATTGCTGGGTTCTTCTTTGTTTCTTATTATAAAGCCTTGTTTTTAAAGTCTATTTTGTTTGTTTGTTTCTATTTTCATAAAATATCTTTTGCCATCCCTTTACATTTAGTCTGTATGCATCTTTCAATCTGAAATGAGTCTCTGGTAGACAGCATATGTAAGGGTTTTGTTTTGTAATCCATTCAGCCTCCATATGTTTTTTTGATTGGAGCATTTAATCCATTTGCACTTAAAGTAATTTTTGGTAGATATGTTTTTATTGCCATTTTATTAATTCTATTTTTTTATATTTGTTTCCTTCTTCTTCTAAAGAAGACCCTTTAATAATTCTTGTAATACTGGTTTGGTTATGATGAACTCCTCTAGCATTTTATTGTCTGGGAAGCTCTTTATCTGTCCTCTGATTCTAAATGATAGCTTTGCTAGGTAGAATAATCTTGGTTGTAAGTCCTTGCTTTTCATCACTTTGAATATTTTGTGCCAATACCTTCTGGTCTGCAAAGTTGCTGTTGAGAAATCAGCTGACAACTTATCATAGCTCCCTTGAAGGTAACCAACTGCTTTTCTCTTGCTGCTTTTAAGATTATCTCTTTATCTTTAAACGTTGGCATTTTAATTATAACTAGTGAAATTCATGCACATTAAAAGGGAATTAATTAGAGGAAATATTTTAATATTGCTATTTGCCCTTTCTCTATAATAGAAGTGTCAGAGATTAAAGAAAATTAGTAAAATGTATATGAAAATCTCCCTCCTGTCAGAGTCTGGGGCATGCCGCAGGACCCAGAGTCAAGTCCCCGCCCACCTCTGCATGCCTTGAAATCGCGCAAGACCCAGACCCGGCTGACCCCACCCCTGTCAAGCCCTGCCGGGAGGGGGACACAAGCCTCAGGTCCCTCGTCAAGCCCCACGTCCTGCTGATCAGTCGTTACACATGAGGGCGTGATGACCATTTGCATATTAGCCTTTTATTATGATGTGTCTTTTAAAAAATATATATATTTTATTGATTTTTTTACAGAGAGGAAGGGAGAGGGATAGAGAGCCAGAAACATTGATGTGAGAGAAACATTGATCAGCTGCCTCCTGCACACCCCCTACTGGGGATGTGCCCACAACCAAGGTACATGCCCTTGACCGGAATTGAACCTGGGACCATTCAGTCTGCAGGCCGACGCTCTATCCACTGAGCCAAACTGGTTAGGGCTATTATGATGTGTCTTGGGTTGGGCTTCCTTGGGTTCGTCTTGTTTGGGACAAATATGACATTTTATACAGAGAGATAGAATGTTTTAGTGGAAAGAACCACACTATGACCAATGAGACAGTTTCAGCCTCCATCTATATCTTTTAGAGTTTCTTATGTATTAAAAAGATTTATACTAGCTGTACTTATTAATATAAAATATTATGAAAGCCACCTAAGTGTCCACTAATGGATGAGTAGGTTAAAAAAAAAAGATGCATATAATGGAATAGTATTCATCCATAAAAGGAAGGAAATTTGCAACAATATGAATAAAACTTGAGGGCATTATGCTAAGTGAAATAAGTCAGACAAAAAAAGGCAAATACTGAATGATGTCATTTATGTGTAGAATCTAAAAAAGCCATACTAATAGAAACAGAGAGTAGAATGATGGTTATCAGTAGCTAGAGGAAATGGGGAGATGTTAGTCAAAAGATACAAACTTTAGTTATAAAAGGAAAAAATTCTGGGAATGTAATGTACAGCACAGTGACTATATTTACCAATACTGTATTACATACTTGAAAGTTGCTAAGAGAAAATATCTTAAAATGTTCTTACCACACACACACAAAAGGTTAATTATGTGAGATGATGAAGATGTTAACTAACTTCATTGTGATAGTCAAAATTGCAATATGCACATATATCAAATCATCACATTGTACAAGTTAAACTTATACAATGTTACATGTCAATTATACCCCCCAAAATCTGGGAAAAATATTAAACAAAGGCATATATAAATATAAAATTCGATATGTAAAAGTGTTTAATATATCCATATTAAACTAAATAATATATATCTATAAACTATCCTATGTAATAAAAGCCTAGTGGGTGTCGTGCGACATAGTCACAAGATAACCACCACAAGATGACTGCCCTCACATCATCACAAGATGGCCACCACAAGATGGCCATCGCAAGATGGACCAGGCCTGCAGGGGAGGGCAGTTAAGGGTGACCAGGCCGGCAGGGGAGGGCAGTTGGGGGCGATCAGACCGGCAGGGGAGCAGTTAGGCATCAATCCGGCCAGCAGGGGAGTGGTTAGGCGCCATCAGTCCAGATTGTGAGAGGGATGTCTGACTGCTGGTTTAAGCCTGATTCCTGTGGTCTCAGATTGGAGAGGGTGCAGGCTGAGCTGAGGGACAACTTCCTCCCCCACCCACCCCCCTCGCACGAATTTCATGCACCGAGCCTCTAGTATATAATAAAAGTAATATAATAACCATATTATTTTAACTTGCAGATGTTTAGGCATTTATTTTGAAACCATTCTCTTCATTATAAAAATAGCGAGTTCATTATGGAATACTAGAAAATTATAAAAAATAAATAGAAGAATAATATCAGCATCAAGTTCACTATTAACGTTTGACAATTATTCCCAGTATTTTCTATACATTTTTTATTTGTTTGACCTACTTGTTAGTATATAAAATTCTGTCACTATTTTTTCCATTTTTCATCATAACATAAACTGCCTCTTTATTACTATATGATCTCCATAAGCATAACTTTTCATGGCTGCATAACAGTCTACCCATTACTGATGCCATAATGCTCAGAGTTGTCTGAGTCCAAGTAGAATGATAATTAAGGGCATAAAATCTAGTAACCTGGTAGAATGAGCATTAACAGCTCAAAGGAACCTCAGATATCTCTAGTCCATTGTTTCTCAAAGTGTGGTCCTCCGACCAGCAGCATCTGCATCACCTAGGAGATTGTTAGCAATGCAGACTCTTGGGCCCTATCCCAAACCTATTCAATTCTAATCGGCTTTTCAACTAGATCCCCAGGTGATTTGTGTGCACATTAATATATAAGAGGTAGTGACTAAAAACCATCTCAACCTTGGCTGTACCTTAGAATCACCTGGGAAGATCGTTAACATCATGATCAGATCACGCTAGAGACTAAACCAGAATCTATGGGAGGGAGACTCAAGTATCAATCTTTTATAACACTGTCCTGGTGATTTCAAGGTGCTCGAAAGCCACAGAAGAAGAAACTGAGACCCCATCACAAACTGATTAGATGTTTATGTAGCCTCTGTCTCTAGTACTGGTGTTGTTTTCACAAAGTCATTCTATAAATGTCTATGAGAAAGTCTCTGAAAACAAGACAAAGCAAAACAAAAATAGAACAACAACAATGAAACCAAAATAAGACCTGATGATGCTTTTAAAAAATATTTAAATAGAAAAATTTCTTTGAATTTCCCGTTGCATTTTCCTTTCTGCCCCTCCCTAGCCTCCTTCTCCCCTTTTCCCTTCTCCCAAGAGATTCCTGGCCATGATATTCTCTGGAGATGCTCAAAGACCACAAACAATGAGTTTTCTGTATCACAGAGTCAACAAGCAATAGAAAGACTACTTGATTTCTTCTCAATAATTTTGTCTTGGCACATTCTCCTACTCTCAAGCCCCAAATCCAATTTCTCTTATATGCCTGTATTTAAGGAAGCCCTTGAATTTCGAAACTCTACACGATGTCGCAACCATAGGTTGACAGAAAAGTCAAAGTCATAGTCAGAAATTGTTTTTCCTAATTTTCTTTTCAATGAATTAACCACTTCATTAAAGAGTAAAGGGAGCCAAATATATGGTGATGCAAGATAATTTGACTTCGGGTGATGGGCATACAATGCGATATACAGATCACGTGTAATAGAAATCTACACTTGAAACTTATATAATATTATTAACCAATGTCATCCCAATAAAGTTAATTTAAAAAAGAATTAACTACTTGAAAAACAAATACCTTGGAATCCTTTGGTCTCCTAGTCCTGCAGAATGTTTCACCGTTTCAACCCTGGGACCAGGAGGGGTTACACTTTTTCAAAAGTAAGACTCAACATTTATCCCCCCCCCTTTTTTTTTTTTAACATAAACTAGGATCACAGCACAGACTGTGAGTGTTTTGACCTTTGTAGAGAATGTGATAATGGAACACTGGGCACATGGCTTACACTTGATTAATTAAAACTGATTTTTAAATTCTTTAATCTTTAATCCCAGCTTTAGGGACTTGATCCATTTTGGTTCTAATTTCTTCATTATTTAATCCCAATTTAATATCTGTTTTAAAATTTAAAGTGTTTTATTTTATTATTTTAAATTACAGTGGGGCCTTGACTTATGAGTTTAATTCGTTCCGTGACGGAGCTCATAACTCAAATTACTCGTATGTCAAATCAATTGTGAATGAGTGAGACACGTGATGCTGGGCTGATGTTGTGGCGTTCACTGTGACGTTCGCTGCGCCAACTAGCGGTGGGGTATCTGAAGCTGGCTCGTAACCCGAATTTTAGCTCGAAACTCAAAGCAAAAAATCGGCCGAGAGTCTGCTCATATCTCGAAAAACTCATTAGTCGGGACACTCGTAAGTCAAGGCCCCACTGTATAGTTAAACAATTTTATATTAGTTTAGATGTACAACATAGTGCTTCAACATTTATGTACCTTAAAAGTGATCACCACAATTAGTCTAGTACAGCCGTGGGCAAACTACGGCCCTCGGGCCGGATCCGGCCCGTTTGAAATGAATAAAACTAAAAAAAAAAACACCGTACCCTTTTATGTAATGATGTTTACTTTGAATTTGTATTAGTTCACACAAACACTCCATCCATGCTTTTGTTCCGGCCCTCCGGTCCAGTTTAAGAACCCATTGTGGCCCTCGAGTCAAAAAGTTTGCCCACCCCTGGTCTAGTAATTTAACATTTATTTTAAAAGTTTACATTTTAGCCTAGCCTTCATGGCTCAGTGGTTGAGTGTTGACCTATGAACCAGTAGGTCAGAGTTTAATTCCTGGTCAGGGCATATACCTGGGTTGGGGTTTGATCCCCAGTGTGGGGCACGCAGGAGGCAGACAATCAATGATTCCCTCTCATCATTGATGTTTTTATCTTTCTCTCCCTCTCCCTTTCTCTCTGAAATAAATATGTTTTTTTAAAAAAAGTTTATATTTTAAACTTTTTACTCTGAGTAGTACAAAAAAATTTAAGCTGTCTTGCTAGTAATTGCCAACTGAGTAGAAGCACTTAGCTCTTTTTCCTTTTGACAGCCACTATACATTAAAGATTTTTAAAGAAATGGTGTAAAAAGAGAATGGATGGGGTCTATCAGCTTGTGAGAGATTTTGAAACCCTTTAGAAGACAGAAAGTGTTTAGAGGAACAGTGGCCTGGAAAAGGGGGCGCTGGGGCATTTATGCACCGACTCCCTCTCCCCTCGGTCCCTAGGTCACGGCTGCCCTGCCTGGGACGGGGCCTGTGTGGAGGTCACAGAGCAGGTGGCTGCCAATGTGGACACATCAGGGTTTGCACAGAACTGTCCACCTGGACTGCCACTGAAATCCGAGGTGGCTGTGGGATGTCAAGGTGGCACAGAGGTGACGCTGCAGCCGCACACACCAGGATGTGGAAGAGCCAGAACTCAGCCCTTTGTCTGAACGTGCATTCCTGATTGAAACTTTCGTGGGCTCTTCACTGCCTGGCTCCAGGAACAGGAATGGGCTTCAGAGCCTTTGAAGCCTGCAACTTGGCGATTATGTGCATTCTGGGGGGGTGAGAAGGCCCGAAATTTTCATCATATTTTCCGAAGGGTCCACGTTGAGTGTTTGAGAACCACACATACAAAGCCCTAATCCTCAACATGACAGGTGAGGCCCTGCACAGTCCAGACTAATCCACCTCTTGGGGCCTCACCTCCTGCCAGTGCCCTTGCCCCGGGCCTCCCTGCTCTGCGAACTCTATTCCAGTCACAGAAGTTCTCACCAGTCTCAAACAGGCCATAAGCCCTTTAATACCTCTCTGATTCAATACACACCTTTCTCTCTGCCAGGAATGCTGTCTGCCCTTTGCCCCTTCCTCTGTCTGGGGAATTACCTCTTATCCTTAAAAACTCAGCAATAAAATTACCTTCTCTCTCTCTCTCTCTCTCTCTCTCTCTCTCTCTCTCTCTCTCTTTCTCTCTCAATGTTTTCATTGATTTCAGAGAGAAGAAGGGATAGGGAGAAAGAGATAGAAACATCAATGATGAGAGAGAATCATTGATTGACTGCCTCATGCATGCTCCACACTGGGGATGGAGCTCGAAACCCAGGCATGTGCCCTGAATGGGAATCCAACCATGACCTCCTGGTTCATAGGTCGATGCTCAACTATTGAGCCACACCAGGCGGGCAAAATTGCCATTTCTACTGTGCCCTTTCTCCTTCTTCTTCCCAGATTCTTCCTCAGTGGTTTTCTGGTCCATCCATACACCGATGCATGTTGTCATTCATTGTTCATTTGTCAGTGAAATCTTCAAAGCACACACCATGTCCCTCACCGCCCTAAACCATAACCTGCAATAGCAGACAACAATAATGTTGATACCACGAGTGACGGTTTGAATGACTGTTTATCAGCTTGGCCAATTGTCTCTGGATCATACGGAGGACCTGACCTGGAAGACTGGTGTAGTCTAGGTTTCCTGCTCAGGTCCGAATGTACATTCCTAGCTGATTTCTATACACTTTTTAAGAACTACTAGAAAAAAAGAATAATTAGAACAAGAAAGGCAACCTGGAAATGTAATGATGACATAAAAAAAATTCAATAGGAGGTTTGGAAGAGAGAGTTAGAGAAATCTCCTAGAAAATAGAGAAACAACTGTAAGGCTGGTATGCATGTCCCTCCTTGAAGCATTGGACATGCCTTCTCATCAGCGCATGTATTTGTCCCCCTGCATTGTAATAGCCAGGTTACCAGTCCCTGACCCCCAACACACTGGGTTCCTTCAGAGCTGGGACTGCATCTCTTTCTACCCCATCGCCTATCACAGTGCTTGGCCCAGAGCAGGCACTAGCACACATCTGTCTTGAAAGAATGAATGATGAGTGCATGAATGAGAGAGGGTAAGCTTCAGCTGGACTTGGGGTGGAAAGGAAGCTCTCTAATAACTAGCTCTGAAGGTCCTAGAAAAGGGGGTTGAGGGCAAATCCCAGGGAGCACCTCTTAGGGAAGAGCCAGGCTGGGGCAGTAGGCAGGTTCCCATTATTGCAAGTTTGCCTGAGCTGGGAAGGGGTGCTCTCTGGGCAGACAGAGGCGGGAGGAGCCACCAAGAAGAATTCTAGGAGAAAGAAGGGAGGGAAAAACTCACCCAGCAGATAATATTTCTTCAGGAATTAGTACGTGCCAGGCACTGTGTCAAGGGCTTTTTATGTATTCTCTCACTTGGGCTTAACAAAAATCCCATAAAATAGCGCTAATTTTTACTCTCTCTATTTTCTGAGTAGAGTAAGGCGTATAGATAATAAGGATCTGAACCAAAGTTTCAGAGCTAGGAAGTGATGGAATCGGGGTATGAGAAAAAAGTCTGATCACATCTGTGGTGTTTTAATCCGTGGGCAAAGGTCCCCACGTGCCTGGGTTGACCCCATGGGGAGCTGGAGTGCTCTCTGTAAATCACGGCTCTGGGACCTCTCTGAGGATGGTGGCCAATCCCTTACCCAGATCACCACAGTCTCCCTTTCCCAGAAAGTGCTGTGTGGGAGAGAGTAAATAGCTGGGTTTGGGGCATAATGGTTTTCTTCTGTTTTGTGTTACTGGATTTGATGCACAGAAAAATGCCCAGAACCTCAAATAATTACAGTAAGACGACTCTGCTTCCTTCACATGGCCGCAGCAGACGGGCGGGAGCCCAGACACACTGCAGAGCGAGTGCTGTAACTGTGAGATGGGAAAAGCAGGAGCCCGTGATCAGGAATTTCTGACAGAACCTCAAGCACAGCGTGGCACTCGGCAGAAGTGGGGGAAGGGCCCCCTTGAAGGTCGCTGACTTGTTTCTTATAAAAATCACTTATTAAAGAGACCATGAATGCCCTAGACGGTTTGGCTCAGTAGATAGAGTGTTGGCCTGCAGACCAAAGGGTCCCGGGTTCGATCCGGTCAAGGGCATGTACCTGGGTTGCAGGCTCCTCCCCGGCCTGGGCCCTGGTTGGGGCTTGTGCAGGAGGCAACCAATCGATGTGCTTCTCTCACATCGAGATTTCTCTCTGTCTTATCCTCTCTCTTCCACTCTCTCTAGAAATCAATGGAAAATTAACCTCAGGTGAGGATTAAAAAACAAAACAAGAGACCGTGAAGACATGTGATTAAGAAGGAAACATGCAAGTTGTAAGACAATTTATGTAATAGGGCACCCTTTGTCAGGAAAAATCCCCATCAGACAGTTTACCGTCTGGAAGGCCATACACAACCTGTTAATGGTAGTTGTCTCCTATGACCAGACCACGTGTAGGGAAACGTTGGCATAACCTAAATTTTTCACAAGACTATGATAGCCACGTATTATCAGGTAATGAAAAACAGTAGAATAAATAAAAATAAAGAGGTTTAAAAAGAAAGTGAAAGCTGAACTCTGTTGTTTCTGTCAGGATTAGAATTAGCACTTCTGTGGTAGTGCCAATTCCCTTTGTGATTGTCATGACCATGCGCAGTTGCCCCCCTCAATTTAAAAGCGAATGCATAATACACTTCCACCACAAGCTGCCTACCAAACATTGGTACTTTCATTTAGCCCAACAATTCATATATATATATGAATATATATATATATATATTTCAGAGAGGAAGGGAGAGGGAGAGAGAGATAGAAACATCAATGATGAGAATCATTGATTGGCTGCCTCCTGCACACCTCCTACTAGGGATCAAGCCCACAACCCAGGCATATGCCCTTGACTGGAATTGAACCTGGGACCTTTCAGTCCACAGGCCCACTCTCTATCCACTGAGCCAAACCAGCTAGGGCAGGGTCCAACAATTCTATTGAGGAAGAAAGGGAAGTCATCCCCTAACTTCCCAGTTTTCATCATTCCTTTCAGAGACTCAATCCTAGAGCTATGGGCATGGGAATAATTCATGGACAGCCCAGGAGAGCCAGGTCACCTAGATGTCAGCTCAGACCAGTGTATCATTAGGGCAGAGGTGGTAGAAGAGGTCTAGGGCTAGAGACAGTTCTTTGGAAAAAGTCTGCATAGTGCCCAGCTAGCATGTACATATGTGTGTATGTCTCTGTGTTTGAGTGTTTACATGTGTATGCATGTGTGTGTTTTTATGTGTGAGTATGTCTGTGAGACTGCATGTGTGTATGTGCTTTTGTGAATGTTGATAAGTGTGTTACGGAATGTGTGAGTCTGCATGTGTATTTGTGTGAGTGTGAGTCTGTGTGTGGAATGGGAAGAACTTTCTTTTTCAAAGCCAGGCACCCAAGGAGGTGTTGCCAGGTGCTTAAAGACCTAATACCACATTCTTAACCCTTCTCAGAGGACCTCCAGGCACCTCACCATAACTCAAAAATGTGGCAGGGGATGGTCCTTACCTACCCTGGAGGGAACACACCTTCCCTAGCCCGTGGAAACTGGCCCACTTCACTGCTGCCTATATTGTCAATTTTCAGTTAAGACTAATTCCTCTGACCCTTTGGCAACAACGGTATGGAAACTGGATAAGTAATAATCACCTTCGAGTGGCTCAGATTATCCAGCGCCAGCAGTGGGAGGAACACAAGATCTGAGACCAGAGGTTCTAGCTCCTCCTGACCCACCCATTGTAATTCCCTTTACACATGAATAGACTATATAGTGAACAGGTCTCCCAAATAAATAAACCACATCTCATTACCAATCATTGCCAGGTCCACATACAACCTCCAATTGCAGAGGGGCCCAGTTATAGAGAGAGCCTATCTCAGGTCCTATAGAAAAGAAAGTAAATTCTGTATAGTCTTGGTCTATGGGGTGCCTTTCCTGCAGACGGAGGTGTGGCACCTCAGTGGATTGCCTTCTATGATATGATAGATGCTCTCTCTCTGCATCCTTAAGATTGAGAGAAAGAAAATATATGTATTTAAATAGAACATATATCTTTTGGGGTAAGACATGAGCAATTATACAGACTCTAAATACTTCAGGCAGGAACACATTAAGAGAAAATGATTTACTTCTCTTGTTTGAAGTAGCAAAGGCTTGCCTGTGCAAACCCATTCTAAAAATGGAATGAATAACGTAATGCAAATTGATGCAAAGAAACCAGCATAGAAAAAGTAATGACTGTGTAATGACTGCAAGGCGGGGCTGGGATGGAGATACAGTGAACTTCGTGAGAAAATGGTTGTGTTTGGGGTTGATTTCTGTTTTGTTTTAACCCTCATCTATCTTGAGTTGGCAGCCTACATTGACCATTGACACTTCAAGGATATAATCTCAAGAACCGAACCATATCCACATGCCAGTGTTAATATTAAGCATGTCCAGGAATGTATAAATATGGAGAGAACCTGGGAGAGCGTAAAGGTGTATTTAGAGCAGTATTCTCTGGAAAACACAAAGGACAAGGAAAACGAGAATATGGCTCATGGTAGTTTCTACTTAGCAGTATCCTACCCAAGGGCTGCTCTTTGGTGTTGGTTGAAATAAATACCATGAGCCATAGACACTTCTCTTCACCTCTTTTAGGCTCTTAGTATCCAGTCCCCTAACATCTTTAGAATTTTCAGTGACTCTTTTTATCCTGACCCAATCATATCCAACCATTTCTTCAAAACATGATTATTTTAACAGTATTCTAGTAATAGTATTCTTTCTTACTAACCCTTAGCGTGCAAGCATTCTGTGAATGCTAATTGCCTGAACTGGAAAGTGTGCTGGACACACAATGCCTCTCCCCAAAGTCAACTCCCTAACCCCAGCATGAGGGGCTGGAGCTTGCTTTGGAGCTGGGAGTGTCTTGTGCATCTTAGGATGCCCAGTGCTTTTCACATGACAGACACTTGAAACTGTTGAACTAAATGAACTGTTGGAACCATTTTTCCCTAAGACCCACACCATCACACATACACAGATACCCTGCCCCTCTCTCCCCCAGAAATCTAGTTGTCCCCAACTGCTGTGGGTAGTGATGGAAGTTTCCTGACCAAAGGACAACACCAATGAATGAACCACTCCATTTCCCCGGCCTCCAGGGGGTTGGCATTCTCATCCCCTCGCTGCCCTCCTGTTCACTCACTCACTTTCCCCTGCTCCCCTCTCCATGCATTTCACTTTAGGGACACTTTTTTTCCCAAGAGAAAAAAAGAGTCTGTCATCACACGAGTTGTTAGTTGTTTTGTAAGCATGATTTTATTTAATGCTTTAAGAAGTCCTAGAAGGACATTCTTTTCTTTACTTGAGAACTTGGAAAACCAAGGCTTAGAGAGAGCGAGCAGTTCCCTCCAGATGATATAACTAGTGGCTGACAGGCTTGGTTTCTGATCCCCTCCAGCCCCCCAAGGAGTTTCATGCTGAGGCCTTTGTTCCATTATCTCCCTGGAGAATTTCTCTTCCTCCTTCCCCCAGGGAAGGATGGATCATGCCCAATGTATTATAATTTTGTTCTGTTTTCCTATCCATGTCTAGTCCCAGAGGAAAAAGAGTTTTTCATTATATATATTTTTTATAAAAGTAATATTTTTTCAATGAAAACCATTTAGGAAATATAGAGAAGCAAAAAGAAACAAACCACTTGCTACCCCACCACTCATATAACATGTCTAAATTTTTTTATGAATCTTTGAGGATATTTTTGATTGGAACTTTTTTATGGGTTTATGCTATACAAAGAGTTCATATTAAAAATACACTTCTGTGCCAATAAATAGTTCTACAGCATTTGGTTAACCAACTCCTCATGGGGTATGTAGGTGTGTGTGCATGTGTTTTAACAATTTTGAGATAAACACCCCTGTAACTATCTGTACATGCTAACATTTAAAAAAAATATTGTTTGCTCATTTTATGAATGGTAAAAGCTGTTCACCCTAAATTATTAAAGCCAAAAAGAAACAAATAAAAATAGCCTGTGCTCTAAACCAGGAATCTACAGACTTTTCTTGCAAAGGGGGCAGGAAATAAATTTGTTAGCTTTGCAAGCCACATGGTCTCACTGAAGCTGGTAGGCTCTGCCATCCCAGCCTGAGAGCAGCCACAGCTGATCTATAAATGACTTGGCATGACTGTGTGTCAACAAAACTTTTTAGAGACACTGAAATTTGAATTTTGTATAATTTCCGTGTCAGAAAATAGTATTTTAAAAATGCTTTTTAGAGAGAGAGGGAGAAGGAAGAGATACAAACATTGATGAGAGAGAAAAATTAATGGCTGCCTCCTGCACACCCGCTACTGGGGATCAAGCCCGCAACCCCGAGCATGTGCCCTGACCAGGAATCAAACCTTGATCTCCTTGTTCCTAGGTTGACACTCAACCACTGAGCCACACCAGTCAGGGTGGAATTTACATTTAAAAGGCTTGGTTTCTGACCCCAAGAATATGCACAGATTGTAGCTAACTGGATGTTGACGAAGACATTTTTGAGTAGTGGGATATCTGGTTCTTCATTCAGGAGGTTGCTTTTGGTGTTATGAGATTGGCAGGAAGGCTGAGATGAGCTGTCTACTGGGTGCTTACTACCCAAGTGGGGAGGCGGGACAAAGAAAATTAAAGCTTAAAACCAGAGGCTATTAACTGCTGAGAAAGTGATAAATAAATTAAATGGCTAAGCTATGTTGGAGACCATTAGAATTGACCAATGGTATCAAGCCCAGGCATTTGAGAGCATTTCTCTGTACATTGGTGGACACAGGACCTTGCCCTCTGCCTTTTGTAAATCGTGGCTTCACAACTTCCTCAGGGGCTCAAGGCTTTGATCTTGTCAGAGTCCATACTTTATGGTGTGTTTTTTTTTTAAATATATTTTTATTGATTTCAGAGAGGGAGAGAGATATAGAAACATCAATGATGAGAGAGGACCATTGTTTGGCTGCCTCCTGTATTATGCCCCCTACTGGAAATCAAGCCTGCAACCTGGGCATGTGCTCTGATCAGGAATCAAACCATGACTTCCCGGTTCATAGGTCGACACTCAACCACTGAGCCACATTGGCTGGGCCCTACTTTATGGTTTTACTTGTGCTATTGTATGCATAAACAATTTGTAAAAATATTTTCTTTTTTATTAAGCAGTAACCCAAGCTTGGAGGCCATGCTTGAACCTTTCACTAGATTTCCAGAAATTTGTAAAACTGCAAACAAATGCACTCATGAGCCCTGTAGGGACTGAGCCTGGGAGTTCCACCACCAACTCTACGGCCACCATTGGATAAGTAAAGGGAAATAGGGCAACATGTGTTGATGTGGTCTCTTCTCACTAAAGAGGTGGAAGAAGGCAGGTTACCCACACTTAAGACACAAGATTCTTCTTTCCTGAAAGATATTAAAACACAAGCTTAAGGAGCTATATGACAGCAGTTTTCCCTTGCAGCATTGTGTACTTGCCACCCACCCAACCCTGGCCAGAGGCTCCAACAACTGGAGCTGGGCTCTACCCAGGGCACAGGGGGAGGCTGCTGAAGGGGTCTGCCCAGGAAATGGCAGGAAAGCCCAAATGCTAGGAGAGGCAGCTTGAAAGTCAACATCTAGGCATCCGACTGCTTCTGAAAGTCAATGGTGGAAAATACACCTTCCCTCTAAATTTAAAAATGGCTGCCCAGATATCCTTTTTTTTAAAAAAAAAAATCACTCAATTTTTGTTCCAATGACAAGTGCTAATAGGTTACTAAAATAATGTGCATATGACTAACCCAGGCTATTGGCGATAGCTGCTTGCTGCAAGCCCTGATATTGCCTTCCTCTATCTGACTATGATTCTACTTCATGTGTCTCCTTGACTTTGGCAATGGCCAGCGTTTGATGGTTCAGAGAAAGGCAATTGCCTAGCTACTTAAAACCTGTACTTTCAAAAACATATTTCTCTCATATTGTCAGGCAAAGTTAAATAGGTACAACTTTCTTTGAGAAAGCCAAATATAAATTGTAAGCTTAGACATTGTAGATAAAATTGCTGTCTTAAAGTCTGAATTGCAGAAAAAATCAAAGCTTATCATGGAAATTGTTATTTAGCTGTAACTGGGAGTGTAGCTATGAGGCTATTATTAACCTCCTTTACAAATGGATGTGTCAGGAGCTGTGAAGAAAGACCCACAGTTTGGTGGCCAAATGCCACAGTGAACTCGTCTCCCTTTGGTCGTTGTAATTCTACATCTGTTGCTAGCCTTTCTCACCTTGGTTACAGAACTCTGCAAGAGCCAAATGGAGGTAAGATATCAACGACAAGGGAGTACTCCAGATCCCTATCGATCAATAAATGTCCCAATTATTGGTGCTCTTCTGAAAAACTATGTTACTGAATGAAGCAAACAATTGAGCTCCTGAGCTTCAGATATTTTATTCTGCTATTCACTATAATAACTCTGTCTGTGTTCCAATAACTCATTCCCTTTGGGAATGCAAAGGAGAGCTCTGAATGGGTAAGAAAGGGGAAACAATATAACCAAACTGTCTTGTTTATTATACCTTTCCTGGAGAAAAAGTGAGAGTGCTATAATTTTAAAAAATTAGAACCGTAACAACATCACTTTGAATTTATGAAGCACAGGGGTCTCAGATTTGGGATTTCAAGTTTTCTGACAGCTTGTTTTTTATTATAATTTTTTTAATTTTAGAGTGGGAGGAAGGGAGAGCGAAACATTGGTAGAATCGAACCAGCAACCTTCTGGTGCACAGGATGACGCTTTAACCAGCTGAGCCACACAGGCCAGGGCAACTTGTTTGTTTGTTGTTGTTGTTGTTGATGTTTAGTGAAAATGGTCGAGAATCTATGTGATGGCTGGAGATTAGGCTGGCCATGAGAGCTGAAATGGTGACCATGACTCCTAGCTCCCTCTCTCAAGCCTGAAGACTCTGAGATGGAAACATCACTCCGAGATGAAACACCAGAGAAGTGACAGGTTCTCCAGGGTGTTTGTGTCAGATTGAACAAAGAGAATTTTACTTGGGAAGTCATTTATCATTCAGAACCTGACTACCAAGCTCGAAGAACAGAGACCCAGGAAACGCCTGTTCCTGTCTTAGAAGGGGAATGGGCGAAGGGGATGTGCTGCATGGCGATGGAGGATAACTAGGCTTACAGTGGTGCGCACTATGTAGAATGTACAAATATTGAATTATAGTGCTGTCCACCCAAAATATATAATCTTGTATACACATGCCCCCACAATAATAAAAAAAGAGTAAGACGATGAGATATGACAACAAGCAAGCGATGCTGACTCCCACCTCGCACCTTGACAACCTGTCTCCTTAGTTCTCAGGCAGACTCTGTGGGCTTCTGAGGTCGGCATGAAGGGATAGATGAGACTGGGTTCTTGGAGTCACTTTCTGTGTTGTGGTTACAGATTATAATGTTGATTTCTGTTTGTTTTGGTTTGATGGTTTTTCTTTTTCTTTTTCCTCCTCTCTACAACTAAACCGTTTTTCTCTCACTCTTTTTTTTCAATCCTTTATTGAAAAAAAGAAAGCGTGGTCAGAAATTCAAAATAGGGAGTTTTCCACTGGAGGGAAGGGAATGGCATAAAGGGCTTCTTTCCTGTTCTCCAAACTCCATGTCACTATTAAAAGGAGCAGTGAGGAGCAGCAGCCATCTGTCTCCAGAGCCATCTTTGTTTCCAGGCCTCTGTCTCTCCCACACTGTGCTCCCCAGTTTTCCCAGGTTCAATGGGACAGTGGCTCTGGGAAGCTGGCCTCTTCCTTCAGAGCCCACACAAAACTCACAGCAGCCTTGCACGCTGGGTCCTTAGAATTAGAAGGGTCTTAGAGCTCTACCAGTCTGGAAATCTCTCTTATTACCACTTCATTAATAACTCAGATCTAGCATTTATAGAACATTTACTCTGTACCAAGGAATGTTCTGAGTATTTGAAGGTATATTAACTTGTTTCTCACACAGCCTCATGAAGTAGGCACGATTATCTCCATTTTACAGATGAAGAAGGTGAGGCGAAGAGAGGTTCAGTAACAGCCAAGATGGCCCTCAGGAAGGTGTGAGAGGGAGCCATTCCCCTTTCCACAGTCCACATTCTAGCCATATTTGCTGTCTATGCCCTAGGTCTTCTGTCTCATGCTTCTGCTCTCCCCCTATTCCCTTTGCCGAGAAAGCCACCCCATCTGGCCCCTCCCCCAAGACTGGCGTTATCTAAGTCCTCCTTCCCCCTCCTGGTCCAGGGCACATGCATCTTCTCCAGAGAGCCTCGTCTGAGGAAGGCACTCCGGGGTCTGGTGCAGGTCTGACTTCTCTCTGTGCTCCTCCCTCCCCTAGCTCATGGCACACAGCAGACAACATCTGTTGCAGTGCTTACACATGCCAGGGAAGATGCCTGACTGCATGCTGTGGGCTACGTCATTTCGTGAACCAATGCCCCCTTTTACACACTGCAATTAGGCTCAGTGGCTGTAGTAAATGCATATCTTAGAAAGGAATGGTTACGTGTCAGTCAAACGCTGTGCAGCATTTCCCGGGGAGGAAGGCATCTGTGTAGTGCTCAAACCTGCAACAACAGAGCAAGAAATCCGAGGCCCCCCTGGGGGCTCAGAACCGGAGGCACATGCTTCCCTGCATTCTCCTGTGCGAAAGAAAGTTTCCATCCAGCCTCTGCTCTACCATCACCCTTTCTGGGACCATGAACTTTTTAAAAAATATATTTTATTGATTTTTTACAGAGAGGAAGAGAGAGGGATAGAGAGTCAGAAACATCAATGAGAGAGAAACATCGATCACCTGCCTCCTGCACACCCCCCACTGGGGATGTGCCCTCAACCAAGGCACATGCCTTTGACCAAATCGACCCTGGGACCCTTCAGTCCGCAGGCCGACGCTCTATCCACTGAGCCAAACCGGTTAGGGTTGGGACCATGAACTTTTGACCCAGGGCGGTGGGGCTCCGCGCAGGGTGACTCTCCCATCCACCAACATGCCCACACGGCAAGCCATGTTCACAAGCCACAAAGGCGTCACTGCTTAACCATGAGCCGTGGGGCTGGGCCACAGCTCAGGTCACCGCCCTCAGGGCGCAAAACAATTCCACCCTTGTATACAGCAGTGTGTTTCAAAAGTCAGCATCGCGGCATCCACATCTCCCTCTCACGTGAGCAACAGGAGAAACAATCAGGCAGAGAGGAGCGCACATAAAACAGTTTGATCTGATAATTTGCAGGGTCTTCCACAGGAAGTATCAGTTTCACACAGAGGTTGAAATCACCTCCCAACCCCAGACTTAAAAGATTTGCAAATATTCACTGAAGTTAAAGAGGTGAATTTTTGATTCTGGCTCGGCATCTCTGCATCAGGTTCCCTATAGAATTAAAACACACACACACACACACACACACACACACACACACACACACCAGGCTCTCTCCCTGGGAGCACCAAAGTTTGAAAAAGCTGCCTCATTCCATCTGATGTGAAATGTGAGGTGTGGGCTGAGAATCACTGCGACAAAAGAAAACATAAAAATAACAGGCAACTCTCAGTCTCAAGCCTCTTGCTGCTGCTGCCTTTCCATCAAAAGGGCGAGAGAGGCACACCAGTAAGAACATTAGTTCTGCACGCGGCGAGACGTAATATTTCACAGCTACAGAAACAGCGGGCGGCTGCGATTTCAACGCCAGTAGAAGTAAAACATTCTTCACGTGTGCCAACCCAACGACACACACAATTCTGCAAACTCCAAATGAAGGGGATTATAAACTCAAGTTCGTGGAACTTACACTTCATTCACATTCAAGGACCATTAATTAATTACTGGCAATATTTTAGTATCAAAATGAAATCAGAATGCGAAGGCCCATGACTGACCAAGACTCTAAGGAAAGCAAATGTTTATGGAAAAGTTTTAGTGAGCCATGGTCTAAACCAAATGGAAAAGTTAGTTCTTTCTATTCTTTAATTTTTTTAAAAAATATGTTTTTATTGATGTTTATAGAGAGAGAGGAAGGGAGAGGGATAGAGATAGAGAAACATTGATGAAAGAGAAACATCATCGACCGGCTGCCTCCTGCACGCCGACTGGGGATTGAAACCACAACTTGAGCATGTGCCCTGACCGGGAATCGGACTGTGACCTCCTGGTTCCTGGGTCAATGCTCAACCGCTGAGTAACACCGGCCAGGCAGAGCTTTTCTGTACATGTAACTGATCTACAGTATTATCTCCAACTCACCCTGATTAATGGCCTTTCCTACAAAACAGGGGGCCTCCCTCTTGCCTTCTTTGATTTCGCAGGTGCAGCTGGATTGGATGCTGTCAGGGCTCACCCTGTGCCCGCCTCTCTAAATATTCCTTCTCTTTTTAACTGTTCACTCCTGGGTGAATCTCCATGCTGGCAAAGACCCTTTCATTTTCCTGTTCACCCTGGTAGCAGGTTTTGTGCTCAGCCTTTCTAATATAATCAAAATGTACCAGTCTCATGTTCCATTATCCCAGAGTATTCTATTCCCTAGTCTCTCTGAAGAGAAAGTTAAAGTAGTCTGTAAACTAATTTGGAGAAATGGGATCTAGTAATATATGACATTTCCAAGGAACAAATGTGACTTCAAAAGGATCTCTGGCAATAAGGCCTGGGCCTACCACTGGAACTTAAAAGGTGGAATTCCAGGCCCTCAGAGTGAGGGGACTGATGTAGCTTTGGCAAGATAGGCCTTTCAGAAACTCTCAAGTCATAGTTTATAAGTATCTACTTGGTCTGCCTTTTCCAGGGATCCTGGTTCCTTGGTCCATGTGGACTTCAGAGAGAAAAAGGGGATGGGAATACCAAGGCTGCAAGAATCTCCCCAAACTCCCTCTTAGGGTTTCCCATGCAGTCCAGGGCTCCCTTGCTCTTCTGTCGACTCCAGATTATTCAGACTTAACCCAACAGTGTATCATTCAGCTCTTTCTCTTCCTCACAAGTTCTAGCAGTTTCCCTGACAGCACTTTCTCCAAAGGAAGGAATGAAAATTCAAAGCAGTCAATTTTGCTTTTGCTTAACAGCTCTGACCAAAGCCTACCACGTGTAAATAGCAGGGACTTCCTGCCCTATTTCCCGTTTCCAAGGGTTCTGGGAGTTGGACTCCTGCTGTGGATGAGGGTTAAACAGGCATTCATTTCCTGTTCTTAGTAAGTCTCTGAACCAGGTCCAAGAAATGCCCCAAGTTCACCCAGGGCCCATCAACACTTCGATCTGGTGTCTCCACTCCATGCACCCTATTTTGCTGTCCCCCAAAGCATACCTGTGGATGCCAGGCCATTGGCCCCATCTTTGGTTCAGAAAGTATGGGGATTTGATTCTCAGGAAGAAGGAACGGAAATGTCATGGAATAGAGGGTAGGCTTTATAAATGTACATGAAACATTTCAAATTGCCGTCCTCAGTTTTGTACTTAAAATATCCATCAAGTGTCCTGATATTACGAAGTGGGAGTCGGGTTTTACCTCGAGTATTCTCTTTGGGAACGAAGCGCACAAGCCCCAGCAGGGCAGATAGAAGCAGAGCAACTGCATTTGCCGATAGAAGCAGGACTTCACCCTGCCTGGAACATGTATGTGCTGACTGCAGCCCCCCCTGGCTGAGGCAGGTTCCTGATGACAGACCCTCGAGAGGCACATGAGTTTATGGGCAGCAGCCACCTGTCGGCTAGCGCTGACACAATCCTGTAAACGGTCATTCAGGCCCCAGTTTTGTCAGGTACAACTTAGAAGGCCTGCAAGGAGGGGGATGTTTATTAGAAAGGCTAGGGGTAGCGGTGGGGGCCAAAAATTCTAGATACATTTAGAAATGAGAATTTGTCTTTGCTCTCACTTGTTCACATTCTTCGAGGAAAGGTGAATGATAAAGTATCAAAAGGAAGACAGAGTGTTTCTTCGGCTGGCTTACGGCTACACTACAGAAACCTTCTCTTGGCCAGAAGGGAGAATCCGAGCTGTTGTCTGGCAGCTTGAGAGAGCCCCTCTGCCTGCTCTCCTGGGCCCTGGTCACTCCCCTTGCCTCGCCCCCGCCCCCAGGCAGAGCTGTGGTGACACCCGCCTCAGCCATGTCCCAATAAGCTGACCACAATGCACTGAAATGTAACTTACCAGGATACCATGAGAAATAAGAAAGAGGTTTAGGTAAAAACCACCAAGTGCATTGTGTACTAAATTGAGTGACGAAAATGGCATTACCCACCTGCCTTCTCTGCCGACATTCCTCAGCGCCCAAGCTGATCGGGAGGGTGAGTCTGTAAACAGTCAGGGGCTACAATGAGGAATGCACAGATTTTGTCTTTCATTGCGCTTCATATATTTTCAACTAACAACATACATTTTTAAAACATTGTTTGTGAGATATTGTTACTTTTTCACAAACAACATTTAAGAAATAGAAATTGTGATTTTCATAACAATCATAACTTTGCTTTTATATGTATAAACAAATTAAAAAATTAACCCCATTTGCTGTAACCCAACGAAATGTGTCAAGACTCTAAGGTTGAATTACAGTTACTATGGAAACCCGCGATGTAACCATCATGATTTAGGAGCCTCTATGTTCTTAACTATTGTGTTGTTAGGAGAATTTAATTTTTAATGAAATGAGTAGCATATATCTAAAGAATTTTATATGAAGTTTAAAAAAATGTGTTCAAATATCATCGAATGGGTTCTTTGCTTCTTTGGGTATAATTTTCCCCAGCAACTGGTGGCAGGTTTTTGGGAGATGGGTTAGAAATATTTATTGATCACTTATGTACTAGAATACAGAACACCTATAGGTACTCCAGGGATGGGAGGCATTAAATACACTCTCTATACATTAGAAATTTCAATCACGTTGGGATCATTAAAAACAATCACAGATAATAACCCAGATGCCTGTATAGAATTATATACCAGCAATGAGGCATCTTAATTATATTTTGGCTGAGCCAAGAACAGAGTGGGCCCATCAAAGATACCTTACACTCCCAATGGAGCTGAATTTTAAGCCAAGTATTTTGGTAAGTAATTTCTTCTCTGATTATAAACCAATGTGTGTTAACTGCAGAACAACGAGAAAGTATTAATAATTTCAGAGGAAGCCCTAGCCGGTTTGGCTCAGTGGATAGAGTGTCAGCTTGTGGACTGAAGAGTCCCAGGTTTGATTCCGGTCAAGGGCACATGCCCGGGGTTGTGGGCTTGATCCCATTGTGGGGCAGGCAGGAGGCAGCCTAGCAATGATTCTCTCTCATCATTGATATTTCTATCTCTCTCTCCCTCTCCCTTCCTCTCTGAAATCAATAAAAATATATTTAAAAAAATAAAAATTTCAGAGGAAAATATTAAAATCAGCTGTAATTTTAATACCTACATTAACTTTTTGGTGTATTTTCATCTAGTCATTTTTTTCTATGGAGATAAAATACCAGCAGTTGTCACAATGCGTGAGAGTGAGTGACAGTAACATGACCATGCACGTTGAAAACATGCAAAGTCATTTTAATAATCAATGGGAAAAATTCAATTATTCTGTGACCTTCAAAGTTTTTTGTCAAAACAGTAAAAACCTCTTACTGTTGGTTATATATATATATATATATATGTGTGTGTGTGTGTGTGTGTGTGTGTAGGGAAATAGGACATTGTAAAATTAATATTTAGCACTCTGTAATTTAAAATAGTAGAAACACTAAGAATTAAAGTGCTTCATTTCTTGGTAAAAGTTAAAAGTATTTTGCATGGTGCTTGCCTAGTTTTCATTGTGTAAATTATGAAATGGAGCAATCATTTTCTTCCAGGCCTTGGCAACCTGTCATACTCCTTTCTAAATTTAAGTCATCTTCCAACATTTTATTCTTTGTACTTTATTTTTATATTGAAACTACATTTATTTATACAAATTTTAAAATGTTTTTATCGATTTTTAGAGGGAGAGGGAGAGAGGAACATCTATGTGAAACATCTATCAGTTGCCTCCTGCACACCCCCTACCAGGGATCAAGCCCACAACTTGGGCATGTGCTCTGAGCAGGAATCGAACCTGCAACCTTTTGGTGCACAGGACAACACTCAACCAATTGAACCACACCGGCAGGGCCTTTGCATGTCCAATGATGTGAACTATCTTTGAGAGCTCCTTTCATGTCATTTTTTCTCCCCAGAATCACTCCTGGGACATTTCTGTCCTTTCCATCACAGCCACTTTCCTCATTTATGTCAGTTTCACCTTTCCCAGATTTCTCTGGGTTCATATTTAGGGTCCCTCACATGGCAGCAGTGTCAACACCCCACAGTCAATCATTTTTCTACAATTCCATTTACATCAATTCAAAGTTTACTTCTACCATTATCACTTTTCACTCTTCCTAGTTTTTAAAAAATGCCATGCAAGTTTATCACTGGGAGACAAGGAGGCAACACAACTACATACTTTTGCTGTTTGCAAATAACATCTGTTGTTACTCAGTTCAGTGACCAATGACAGACAAACTTGGAAGGAGGTAATGTGACTGCACCTGTCAATGACATAGTGATTTGTGGACTGAATTGCTAGCAATGAAGTTTTACTTTATGCAATTACTCATAGTTACAGTATTAGGGTAATTGAAATTTGAATTGTGGGGTTGAGTGACTTCTGTTATGTAAATAACACATGGTAACTGAAATTCATGCATATTGAATTCATGCAGCTTGTGCAAAGCCTGGACTGTCTGAACATATGTACTTTTACAAAATTATTTGCGCTGTGGCTGGGTTCTCAGTGGTTAGAGCATCCGCCCAAGGACCAAAGGGTCTCAGGTTCGATTCCCAATCAAGGGCACATACCTCAATTGCAGGTTCCATCCCCGACCCTGGTAGGGGCACGTGCAGGAGGCAACCAATTGATGTGTCTCTCTCACATCGATGTTCTCTCTCTCTCTCTCTCTCTCTCTCTCTCTCTCTCTCTTCCTACCTCCCTCCCTTCC
The DNA here is from genome assembly GCF_000412655.1 of Myotis brandtii. Classification (NCBI taxonomy): domain Eukaryota; kingdom Metazoa; phylum Chordata; class Mammalia; order Chiroptera; family Vespertilionidae; genus Myotis; species Myotis brandtii. Next base: position 1,358,554 of record NW_005359590.1, read on the forward strand.
ATTCTCTCTAAAAATCAATGGAGAAAATATCACTGAGTTTGGCCAGGTCACACAGCTGTTGTGGCAGAGCCAGCAATAAAACGCAGATCGACGTGGTCTTGCCCCGACTGCTCCACAACATCCTGCCTGACGAAACCACTTTCCAGTTTACATCGTTTGTTTATATCTATTGATACCAGGTGTGCAGTTGGGCAGGTGACACCAGGCTTCTGAAATGTCAGGGGCTGAAATCTAGCCTCTGCCACTAGCCGAGCCTGAGCCAGCAGGCTGCACGCTCCTAGGGTGCCTTTCCTAGTTAGCACACAGCGGCAGTGTGGGCTGGTCTTGGTCCTGATCAGCATGATTGATTCTCACCACAACCCTCAGACCAGACAGAACACTTAGGATTACTCTAATTTTATACTAAAAATAAAGCTCTGAGGCTCACATTGGGTAAGCGATTGATTTAAGTGAGACGTGAATTGGTGAGACAAAGATGCAGTTGAGGATGGGATTGGATTCCAGGCTGAGCAGGTTTCATTTGAGGCAAAAGGCAGCTGGGGATGGTGAGATGTTGATAAATCAGGCTACACGTTTGCGTGGGACAGAGTCACGTGGTAAGTTACAGCTGTCCACCTGGAACAGATTGCCCCGGGCAGGGCGATGCTTTCCACCTGGCTAACCCATTCCGGCTCCGGAATTTTGGTTCCTTGCTGCATTAAGATCAGATCTTTGGAGACACCACAACTTCCCAGGAGGGGTAACTACATAATCACTAGGATTCAAGAAGAGCGCGTGTGAAAAAAAAAGGGAAAAAAGAGTGAGTGTGGAAAAAAATGGGAAAAAAAGAATGACTGGGGAAAAAAGAGTGAGTGATAAAAAAAGAGTGTGGAAGCAAATTTCCCTTTACCTCACTGCCTATCATCATTGAACTGTATGGACCTCTTTGAATGAGAGAGTTGTAGTGAATGTTGTGATTATCCTGAGAGAATCCAGGCCTGGGCTTTTTCTGAGTGCACTGAGCAACATTGCCTATGCCTCCAATTTACAGAGAAATGCTGCTGCATAAACCACATCCTTTGGAATTTAGCATTTCTTCTGGGACTTACAAGCTTAATAAGAATTCTTGTAAGAAAAATGGCTGGGTAAAACCCAATTCCTCCTGCTTCCAAGAATAGGCAAATGGTTTGTAGGCCCTAGAAATGCGATTTGAAATATAGCTCTCTGGCCAAATGTTTGGAAAACTCTAGAATACTACCCCTCCTCTTTAGAGTGTCACAATACTCTCCGAGAGCCCTTCTTTCTAGTTTAAAAAAGTTTCTAATTTTTACAAACCTATTGTTTTCCACATATTTAGGTAAGGTGAGAAATTGAACATTAACAAAACCTTCTTTATTGTTTTCATTTGTCATTTATTAATATCCTGAGGAATTAGCATTCTATGGAACATGTTTTAACACGGCCACCAACAGATTTGGTTATGAAGAGTAATTTCTTTATTTAAACTCAGAGCTACTTCCTGTCCCTGGGCCCAGGGCTGGAGGGGTAGTGACAGGAAATGGACTGGGGACCCGGGGATGGGGGACCTCTCCTACGTAGGGAAGCAACAGCAGTTTCAAACTTCAGTGGGGTTTTGTGTTGGAAAGGAGCAGGTGGGGCTCCGTTCTCCCTCACTCTTCAGCCAGAGCAGCTCTGCTTTTATCTGCCCTGGATATTGAGATTTCTTGTGAGGTTTCATTAGAAAAATAAAAGATTCCATTGGCAAAACAAAACAATTTTTAAACCAACAATTAATTAATTTTAAATGCATACATGAAGCAAAAATCTAGGATTGAAATACTTTCTACTACTTTCTCCAGTCGCTTAACCTCTCTAAGACTTAAATTGAATGTTTGTGTCCCCCCAGAATCTAACAAACTCAACCCTCTCTGCAAAAACCAAAAACTTATTTTAAGCCCTTCCCCAAAATGATGGGTTTTGGAGGCAGGGGCTTAGGGAGGGCATTAGGATTAGATGAGGTCATGAGGGTGGAGCCCCCACAATGGGCTTAGTGCCCGGATAAGAAGATGACGAGAACAGCACTCTCTCTGCCTTGTGAGAGCACAGCAAGAAGGTGGCCATCTGCAAACCAGGGAGCAGGCCCACACCAGACACTATATCTGCTGCCACCTGAGCTTGGACTTTATGCCCAGCCTCCAGAACTGTGGGAAATAAATGCTTGTTGCTTAAGCCGTCCTTTCTATGTCATTTTGTTACAGCAGCCCAACCTGACTAAGATACTTGGTCTTCCCATCTGTGAAATGGGAAGAATAACATTATAACGATTAAAAATTTTTGGAAAACAAAACAGAAGCTTTATACTAAATTTAGGGTAGGCTCAGAGCAAGTAGGGGATGGAAGAGAAAGTGAGTATATGTGAACTTTGGGCTGCCCAGTATCTGATCCTCTTTCTGGGTTTGGGATTAAAAAATTTTGGAAAACAAAACAGAAGCTTGATACTAAATTCAGGGTAGGCTCAGAGCAAGTAGGGGATGGAAGGGAAAGTGAGTATATGTGAATTTTGGGCTGCCCATTATCTGAATCCTCTTTCTGGGTTTGAGGATATCACCATTTGTCTGTTTGGTGGGAGGCCAACTTGGTGTTCCCACTGGGGGCTTTAATACTGGAATGTGTGACATAGAGAAGCCTGGGCAATTTAGGGCTCATTTTGGCGGTGGTGGTGGTGTTATGTACTGTTCATTGGCCATGGTCCCAGAGATGGCAGTGCCTGAGCTCTTTATGTAGCATGAGAGCTGGGCTGTGAGCATCCTCTGTTCCCTATCTGGGTTCTGAGGCTGGTTCTCTGACCTTTCCACAGAGTCTGTGAGCTTCTCTATTACCTCCCATTTAATTCCTTACAGCGTGGATTAGTCAGAATCCTTTCAACTGAGAGACGTGACAGGCACAGTCAGCGGCACATCAGAGTGTGGGGCTGGAGGCAGGTTGGGTACTAGAAGCTTTAGGAAATTTAAGCTCCTCTCAAATTTGACTTAAAAGGAACAGGAGAACTATGATCTCTGTTTGGGTCTTATTCCTGAAGTCCTAGAAGATATTTCACCAGAGGGGAGCTTTTCTGCCTCTGTATTTATCATTCATAATTTTTGTTACATAATCAAGTAGAATTCTATAAACATGTTTATAGTAATCAAGTATTCTATAAACATGTTTATAAAATTTTAAAATTTCTCCCTGTTTTGTTAGGATATAATAAAAATCCATCTTTGAAAATGTTGTCAACAAAATTAGAAGATATGAAATAGAAGAGTAATCTAGACAATAGTCACAGAGAACATAATAAAAAAGAAAGGAAATATGCCTGAAAAATAGTCTGCTAGAATTCTAACCCAAACAGCCCTTGGCTGCCAGGGACCAGGAGAGTTCATTTCCATCTTGCTGCATTCTGTTGATGCACAGAGGACGAATAAGAACATCATTGTAGCTAAAGGAAGGACCCTCATGGTTACCTTCATGGACAGGGGCAGGCATGAATCTGGTGTCATATAAATAGGACTCCCTAGGGATTTGGGGGTGTTACTGCCACTTCAACTGTATTTCTAGAGAAGTCTACTCACTCTACTTTTCAGAATGAGCTTCAGATAATACCAACAGCTGTGGTTTTCATGCCCAGTTGATTCCTGTACTGCAGGGAGCTACCGAAAAAGCCCCAAACTGCTAAGTGGCCGATGATATCTTTATCAAGAATATAAAAAAAATAAGGCAGGCAGTAGCATCACATTATAACATCAACTTGGGACCGTAGAATAGTGGTCAGTCTCTTCAAAGAGCTCTTTCTTCAATACCTCAGCAACCCATGGCATTGAAATCCTCTGGCTTTAAAGAGATGACTGAAATTCTCGGCTGATGGCTCTGCCATTGGTACCTCCAGCCTAAGCAGCCAACATTCAAGATCAAATCAAAACCATGAGGTTATGGTTTGGCTACCAGTTTACTCTGATGGCTTCCAATGCTGGACATCACCTGTCATCACCGGCTACAACTTGGTTGAGTTACTCAAGCCAAAACCAAGATATCACTTTGTTTAAAAATATTTACACTTTCAAGCACTAGGTGAATCCTAATTGGGGCTGGCTTTATCGTCATTTCCTTAATAATGCAGAAATAGATATACCTGCTATAACTTGGAGGATGATGAAGTCATGGCAGCAATAATAACAATAACAAAAATAGTAAGAGTCAGAGTTTATTGAGCCCTTACTGTGTGCCAGGTACTATGCTTTCCAAAGGGTTATGGCTTTTCATCTTTACATCAGGCAAGATAGGTATTAATATTCCTCTATATAAGTGAGGAAACCAAGACTCAGAGGTGCTATATGATCCAAAGCCACGTAGCTAGAAAATGTGAGGTCTGGATTTGAACCCAGGTCCAGCTGCCACTCAAGTATTTGTTTTTAATTCCTTATCAGCCCTGCTTCAGAAGCAGAGAACTTGCTTTTTGAACCTTTAGCTAGACAGAATCCAGAAAAAGATGATCTACTTAATCTGAGAGTTCTTGGGTAAAAGCTGGATGCCTACGCACAATTTTATGTTGTGAGTTTGCAAGAAAACAGAGAAAGGGGTCATTTCCTGCCCTGGGAACAAACTTGGGTTGTGTGTGTATGTGCGTGAGCGTGAATGGTGGTTTACTGGGCAGGGACTCAGACGTGGTGAACAGCCAGGGGGGCCAGGATGACCTTGACTGGAGAAGCAGAGAGCTTCCTGTGGCGAACAACACCTGCTAAGGCTACAACAGCAGCCGCAGGGGCTGGGGTGCCTGGGCGGGAAGGATTCCATCTCTCCAGGCTGTCACAGAGAAATAAAAAAAACAACAACAGCCCTGGGGTCATACCAGGTAACGAAGCAGAGCGCAATGATGGAATAGGAACAATCATAGCTACCATTTACTCTGCTTGCTGAGTGTATTATTCTAAGTGCTTTCCATGTATTAACTCATCGCATACTCACTTTATGGCTAGAAAGTAAGTGCTGAGCACAGTGTCCTTTTATGGGTGAGGAAACTGAGTCACAAAGAAGTTAAGCCATTTGCTCAAATCACACAAGTAGAGAATTGGAGAGCAGGATTTAAGCTCAGGCCGTCTGCCCTCAGAGCGAACATCCTTTGCCACCATTCTGTCCAGCCTCTGAGGGAAGTGGGCGCGCATGACGCTGACTGGCAGTAGAAGGAACCACCAAACAAGAGCAGGACGAAGGAGACAATGGATATCAAAGCAACACTGAGTTGCATTTCATCTCACAGACTTGCCAAGGACCTGCTCACACACCTATGGTGGTGGCAACGGCTTAATGGAAAAACTGCAAAGGGCCTTGGAATCTGGACATCATGTTACAATCTGTACCCCGTGGATTAAGTATAACAGGTCACCCGCATCATAGGTGCTAAACCTGAACTGATGATCTCTATGCCCAAGAGGTACTTTGTCCAATTTCTCCATTTCTATCAAAGCTATGCTGGGGGCCCCTTGGCTCTTTCCTTCCCTTTATTATTGATATCTATCAAGTTCGCTCATTCCTCTCTTAGAAATTTTACCATCTCCGCTGAGCCCAGGCCTCTGGTGCTGCACCTGGATTTCAGAGTGAAGCCTCACAAGTCATCCTGTCTCTTCCTTCCAAGCTGAACCAAATGCCTCCGCCAGGTGACTCTCCAGTGTGGCCGGAATATTGGAAACAACTGTCAGGGACAAACCAGGAGAGCTCTGTTCTGTGCTAGCTCTGCCACTGGGTAAGTGACACTGGCAGTCACTTCCACCCTCTGGACCTTCAGATTCTGCAATTATAAAACGAGTTGGAGTTGGTGCTCGCGAAGGTTCCTTCCAGCGCTGTAATTATGTGAATGCATGAATGAGTCAATTCCTTGCTTACATACTTGCCCGCGGATTTCTGTTTGAACTTTTAAACCTGGTGCTCTATAAAAGTTTTCTCACGCCATTTTTCAAGAGAGTCATCCCTCCTATCATCCATATTCATTTCCAAATCCCGCTATTCTTGCTTCCCAGACAGTTCAATTGCACCCTTTTCATAGCCTAAACCGTAGACCATCACTAAGGTGTTGCTCAAGAACCATATCTTTTACTGATAGCTTCCCTGAGTGACTTCAGGCTGCAATATTTTAAAAAAATATATTTTATTGATTTTTTACAGAGAGGAAGGGAGAGGGATAGAGAGTTAGAAACATCGATGAGAGAGAAGCATCGATCAGCTGCCTCCTGCACCCCCCCTATTGGGATGCCCTTGACCGGAATCGAACCTGGGACTCTTCAGTCCCCAGGCCGACGCTCTATCCAGTGAGCCAAACTGGCTAGGGCAGGCTGCGATATTTTAATTCTGCATAAAATATATGGGCTCTGAAACCAGGCTGCCTGGATTCAAATCTTAGTTCTGCTATTTACTAGCTGTTAGTTAGCTAACCTCTCTGCCTCACATGGGACCATAATAATGACTATTTGGCAAGATTGGTGTGAGAATTAATATATACGTTAATATATGTAAAACATGTAGAACAATTTCAGGTGCATAGTAACTGCTATGAAAATACCATCTATTGTTATTATTACAACTACATTTCACACACTTTAAAGAAATCATAGTTAAATTGTTTCATGCCTGTCTCCCCAAGGAAATAGCAAGGTTCTTCTCTATTTTCTATTTTTCTCATGTCCTGGCAAACAATTGGTTCCTAATAAATGCTTTGAATGAATGCATGAATTAAGTAAATGAGTGAATAAGTGCATGAGTTGCCATCTAGCCTGGACAGGAGGGAGAAGCAGGTATAAAGACCAATCCTTTATAATAAAAGGCTAATATGCAAATCGACCAAACGGCAGAACGACTGGTCACTATGGCACGCACTGACCACCAGGGGGCAGACGCTCAATGCAGAAGCTGCCCTCTGGTGGTCAGTGCACTCCCACAGGGGGAGCGCTGCTCAGCCAGAAGCTGGGCTCACGGCTTGGGAACACAGCAGCCGTGGCAGTGCTAAGAATGTCTGACTGCTGGCTTAGGCCTGCTCCCCAGGGGCTGCCCAGACTTTGAGAGGGTGCAGGCCAGGCTGAGGGACCCCCCCTCTGAGTGCACGAATTTCGCACTCCAGGCCTCTAGTTTTATATAATTCTGGAGGAAAGAGGCCAAACACACCAGACTTCTTGCATGTACCTGATAATTTTTTTTGTTTTGTTAATCCTCACAAGGATTTTTTTGTTAATCCTCATGAGGATATTTTCTCATTGATTTTTAGAGAGAGTGGAAGGAAGGGGGAGAGACAGAGAAAGAGAGGAACATTGATGTGAGAGAGACACATCAATTGGTTGCCTCCCACATAGGGATCAAGCCTGCAAGGGAGGTACATGCCCTTGCCAGAATTGAACTCGTGACTCTTCAGTCCACGGACCAATGTGTCTAACCATGACTCTCAGCATGGATAGTATAGCTCCTCAGACAGAAGAACCACCTTTATTCACTGTGATCGACCATAGGATAGGAAAACAACAACGCACAGCAGGAATTTTAAAATTACCTCTCAATTACCTCTCTTGACTATCTGACATACTTTAACAACATGCATGAAAAAAAATGTTTTTCTTTACCACCAAATGCCTAATTTTAAAATCCAGAAGTTTGTTTCAGATCAGCAAGGGCCCCTTGTCACTGTGGGGAACATGGAGGGTGAAGCATGGAGGATTTGGGGTGGGAAGGGAACTCAGTGCATCAACACCACAGCTCTTTTTCCAAATAGACACCTGGGGGCAGCCAGTGGGGACCTACAGTGATGCAACCCAACTGGAAACCACTTTGTTGGCAAATGAAGAACTTTATGATATGAACAAATATAATAAAGACCCTGTAGCTTCAGTCACTGGCTTCTCCTTAATGCCTTGGTTTCTTTCTGAATCTTTATAACCAAATTTTAAGAGCTGGGAATGAAGATTTCTAATGAATTTACTGGCACTATAAAACTCAATGCATAATAAAATGAAACCCTTTGAAAATGTATGAGACCCATTATGTCAAGGAGAAGTTATTATAGGAAAGGGGAGAAAGTAAAAATATGTGTAGTGAAAAATTTCCTATTTCATTAACTTTTTTATTCTTTTTTATTGTAAAGTTCTAAATATGGTCAAGATAAATGTGTTTATTTTGCTTTGAACAACCTCACTAATGTACCAAAGGGGCATTTCATGCATGCTAGGCAATACAAATTTCCTGTAAAGCAACCAGGATTCCTAAGAAGGTCTCTGGCAGGAAAATTTCCCATAGTTTTGTTGTATTTCTCACCACTAAGTCAAACCAAATGTCAATGCCTAGTTGAACAGGAAGAAGGTCATGGCAGCAAATATTGCATTCCTTTAAAGGTGAGATGACATATGTATTGTGTTTTTCAGACCAGGCGTGGCTTCATAAGCCACTTCCTGTTTGTAAGTTGACCTCACAGGAGATCCAGACCAAAGTACACTGCAGCGGCAGCAGGGTGGTGGGAAGCTTGTCGTTGCCCCATGCCTTAGTACAGCCTTGGAAGAGAAGTGAGGTCTAGAGCCATAGAATGGCCTGGTTACACTTCCTGAGTGAAATGGCAAAACTTCAAAGCAATATGTACACGAAGTCTGGAAATAACTATTTTCTCAATAGCTGATCACAGGGAAGATGAGATTATCCAATGGCTCTCCTCATTAAGTGGGATGATCAACGGGCCAGTACCTAAGCTGTCTTGACAAACAAGGTCATTGATTTCATCCTGGTCTCTACTGGATTAAGACATATTTCAAAAGCAAAGTAAAACAATCCCCCTTCTGCTCCCCACCCAAACAAACAAAGAAACAAAACAGAAACAACTCTAATGCCCCATTCTCCAGAATGTTAGGGAGTATGACAAGCCATCAGAGAAGGACACAGATTTCCACTTTGACCAATATATAACACATTCACAAATGCTTACTGAGCTCTTTGCTGGGTGCTTGGGCTAGACCAGTGGTCGGCAAACTCATTAGTCAACAGAGCCAAATATCAACAGTACAATGATTGAAATTTCTTTTGAGAGCCAAATTTTTTAAACTTAAACTATATAGGTAGGTACATTGTTATTAACTTAATTAGGGTACTCCTAAGGCTTAGGAAGAGCCACACTCAAGGGGCCAAAGAGCCGCATGTGGCTCGAGAGCCACAGTTTGCCGACCACGGGGCTAGACAAATAAGACACAACTCCTGCTCCAAAGGAGCTGATAGTCAGGAAGATAAGCCTTCACATCTCCAATGGAACACGCAAGGCCAGCTAGGACTTCAGATTCATAGCAGAGAAACTTTCTCCTTTTTACAGAAGATTTTTAAAAAGTCTTTCACCTGCTGTGATTCTCATGAGATAGTTTGATACTTTATGTCTCTGGGATAAAAGTATTTTTGCGCTATGTATGGCTGTCCTGTTCAAACCTCACATATTTAATGAAAAAGAAATCATTTCCAGGCTAGAATGAAGTACATATAAGTTGTGTGTTTTTTCTCAACTGAACTTTTCACAAGCACTGCATAGACTCTGAATCCTGGAAACAGTAGAATGTGATGTCAAGAATTTGGCAAGTGTTTGGAAAAAATCAACTGAGCTTTAACTTAGCATTTTATTGCCTCCTCACAAAATGAACCCAGAAGAGATAGAGACATATAAACTTAGTGGTTTATAGCATTCAAAATATTTTCTGTTTCTCTACAGTGTATTTGTTTTGCTTTAATGTTTTGAATCATTACTTGACCCATGAGGACTTGAAATATAAATGTTTCCAAAACATGAGAATTCCTCTAGCTGGGGGAACAAAAAAGAGGATAATTATAAAACTTCCTGAGGAGGACTCTCTTTATTAGTTTAATTCCCCCTCTAGACTGTGAGCAACTTGAGGGGGTGGGGGAAATGCCCTACTCATTTTTGTCTCTCTGCATCTACTTCAGGGCCTGGGATATGGAATATTCCCAAGAAAGGTTTATTGAATGAATGTATGAATGATGGATGGATGAATGTTGAGGTCTTGAAGAAGGAGGTAATATGCAAATAAAGAAAGGGTTGAGGAGGGAGAGGCATTCATACAGTCTGGTAAGTATAGGAGGGAGTGTGTGTGAGGAATGGTGGTAAGAGACATTGGGATAGTTGAATGGGGAAGGTGTGGTGGCAGAGGAGCCTGCAGAGAGACTCCAGCCCCACTGGGAAAGACAATGCCTTCCGTGGCACTGTGATAGCCAGTTTACCATTTCCATGTTTTCTTTCATTTAGTTTATTAAAAAATATGTTTTTATTGACTTTTTAGAGAGATTGAGAGAGAGAGAGAGAAACATGGATGTGAGAGAAACATTGATGAGCCGCCCCCTGCATGTGTCCCGGCATGTGCCCTGACCTCTTGGTGCCTGGGATGATGCCCAACCAACTAAGCCACACCGGCCAGGGCTTTTCTATTTCATTTTTAAAGGTCACCCTAGTTCAAGCTCCATTATTAGGCCCCTATATTAATTTATGGGTACAAAAAGTTTGCCTTTTGGGCCACCACGTACAGCTGGGCAGGCTGAGCATCCTCCATGGTCTAATGACTCTTCCATTTTCCCTCAACGTGAGTGAAGGCTACATTGCAAAACATATTGCAGGTTTTGTGTACGTGTGTTGCTTCCACGTTCTAATTCTTGCTTATCAAAGGTTACCTACTTTGAACCATTCAAAACTGAATGAGGTTCTGATGTTGGAATGCTTGGATTCAAATCCTGGCTCCATCACTGTGTGATCTTGTGCAAGCTACTTAGCTTCTCTGCCTCAGTTTCCTAGCTGTAAAACAGGAGTAATTAGAACTCCCACCTTAAAGGGTTGATGTAAGGAATAATTGTGAATGAGGTTCTGATGTTGGAATGAATGCTTGGGTTCAAATCCTGGCTCCACCACTGTGTGATCTTGTGCAAGCTACTTAGCTTCTCTGTGCCTCAGTTTCCTACCTGTAAAACAGGAGTAATTAGAACTCCCACCTTAAAGGGTTGATGTAAGGAATAATTGAAATAATCTATGTAAAGTGCTTAGCACAGCGATTGGAACATAGGGAGTGTTCATAGGTGGTAGCAATTAGGCTGGTAAAATAATTATTATTGCTAGTGCTCAACTTCCAGGTTCGTCCTGCTAGACAAAACTCCTCCTGAGCCCCTGCAGCTGGGATGGCCCATCCAGGGCTCACCCCATTCCATTGAGCAGGCAGATGTCCACGTTCTTCCCAGGCTGTCCATTCCATGCCGGCTAAGCTGATATATCACAAACATACACACACACTCTACATGCACACACACACTTCCCTTTATTCCAGGAATTGTCAGCAACAATGTTATAAAATTAAGATCTTGGTAGGGCTCCCCTCCCTGTCTCTTTTTACAGTCAAGTCTATTCAAAGATAACTGTTGGATTTGAGAGGAAAATGGAAACTATAAGATCCAGGGGCATTTCATGGGTAACAGCAACAGAACTCTGGCAAGTAACAATGGTTTGTAGTAAACAGTGACCACCAGAAAAGAGACAGAAGACAAGTTTTGCTAATGTTTTTGGTTGTTATGGGTGTGTACATGTGTCAGATTGTGAATGGGGTGGGGGATATGTTAGATCTGGAAAAGGACATGGAAATCAATGACCAAGTTGGTGGTGGGAGTCTAGGCTCAAGTGGGCAATTAGGGAAAACCTACTGGAAAGTTGAAGACCAGGGTCCAACAATGAGTAAGACCAGGGGTTCACATTGTTATTGAGCATGTGCTGGGATGTGTTAGAGGCAGGGAATCAGTAGAGAACCTGGGTCCCTACTATCATGGAGCTTATGGTCTAATGTAAACCAACATTCTTAGTGAGAAGTCATACCCTAGAAGTAGGTACAAAATATCATGGAGGTTACATGGTGTGTGTGTTCAGATGAAATATTTTGGAGAAAACTTGGTGCTTTCTGGAAACAGCAATCAGATCAGTATGGCTGAGGTGCATTGTGGGAGTGGAGGGTAGAGAGGTAAACAGGGGCAATATTGTGACAAAGTTCTTAGGATCAAAGGTTAAGGATTTGTTCTTTATTTTGAGGGTACTCTGCAGTGAGAGACTTAAATATTACTCCTCTCAAGGACTGGAATCCAGGGAGGGAAATTGGGTGGCCATTTTCTTGAAAACGATATCATATATGTGAAGAAAACTCAGTAGAGAATATTTATTTATTTGTTGTCATGAGAGATGAAGGACTGTCCCTCCCTATAGTTGGGCATTCTCCAAGAGGAGTGAACATCTTCACCTAGCACCCTCTCCCTCTTCAGAGTGGTCCTGGGGTAGACTATACATTTGCTTTGGGTGAATTTTCATAAAGCTGTAAAGAAGAAAAGGAAACCTATCATTTATTAGCTTCCTGTAGCCATGTTCAAATTCCTAAGCCTGGCCTTTAAGGCCATCCAACCTCTTCCACCTGAACACATACTGCTCCCCTGCATGGTTCCTTCCTTCCAGTATAACAAGTCTCAGAACATGTCATGTAATCCCTGCTTTGGTGCCTCTGATCCTGTCCTTCTTTAAAGGCTTAACCTTTCTCAGACTGTTTTCTCTTTCATAAATTGGGAATAATAATACCTTATTCAAGATGTTATATGGATCATGTATCTGAAAATAATTAACATAGTGCCTGACATAAAAACATCACTTAACAAATGTGAGCAGCTGCCAGACTCAAATTCTAGATCCTTCACATGTCACAACCTTCAAGACTCAAATGTTTTCAGGACTGGGTATGTGATGAGTGGTGGGGAAGGGAGCAAACTAGAAAGGGCATGCCCTGCTTTGAGGCAATGAACATGCAAAGAAACAAAAATGAGAACTATAAAAACAAAAATGAAAACAAATAAAAATACCATGTCTGAAAACTCATTTGGCTTACCTCCATCCCTTTGAAATTGCTTTGACTTTTGCCTCTTTATTTTAGATTGTAAATATCCCTCCATATAAAATTCTCTTTCATCCACCATCTCTGCCACTTATTTTTTACTTCATATTATTGATATTTCAATGTGATCTTTTTGATTTTCAGAATTGTTATAATAATTAAGTCAAGTTACATATATAAAGTGTCTAGTGCCTGGCACATAAATTTTAGCTTTATTGTTTTTAATAATGATAATAATGATGTGATGGTTCTCTTACATTTAGAGACCAAGTCTCTAAGAGCTCCAGGAGTCTCTTTCCTGTTTATTGACTTAGTGAAGAATAATAATAACAATAAATGATGGCTGCTACTTATTGAGTGATTAACCACATGCCGGAATCTGTTCATGATAATCATTGAGGTAGACACCATTTGTATCATATCTACTGCAGACATGAGGAAACTGAGGCATCAGAAAATAATAACTAGCCAAGTTATACAGTTGGGAAGTAGCAGAGTCAGCATTGGAACCAGTTGGGCTGGCCCCACAGCTCACGTACTGAACATTGTACTCAACCTCCAACCAACTTCTATTCCTCCTTTTGAAGGCCAGAGTCACAGGTTACTTCCTCGTCAACTTTCCATACAGAGTTAGTTGAGTTACTCCATCTTCTATATTCCCATAGTTCTTTGAATACACCTCCCCTATTGCAATGATCACATTGAACATTTTTTTTTAATGTGTGTGTTTATCTGTACGTGGTTTTTCTAAGGGAAAATCTCTAAATTACTCACTGAAATACACCTCCCCTATAGCAATGATCACATTGAACATTTTTTTTAATGTGTGTGTTTATCTGTATGTGGTTTTTCTAAGGGAAAATCTCTAAATTACTCACTGTTGTATACGTAGCAGAGGGCTTGGCACATATCTGATAGACAAAAATATGTGTTGAGATTTAATTGAACCAGTAGGACCTCAGTTAAATTTGATGTTCATGATGATGGTGGCTGTAAGAGTTGGGATATGGTTGAATGGAAATTTCAAATGATAGAAACTATAGTGCTAAGCTATTGGATGCTTGTGCTATATATGGGTTTTGTAATATTTTTGTTGTTCTTTTCTGAGTTGAAGTAGCTAAAATGACTCCTACCTAATATGTCTTATTTAACCAGAGCCCCCAAGTCCTTTTTGGCTACCTGTTTTTCCACTCCATCCCTTCAGAGAAGTGTCAGTTCATGGTCAATGTGATGACCCTGTGAAAGCCACAGAAGAAACAAAGGATGTACTGAAACCTATACCACTTAGCAATAATGATTAATATTTCACCAGAGATTACACAAACAAACTGAAAGAATGAATGGAGTTTCAGCCCCACCCCAACATGAGCCAAGGATCCATATTTTATTATAACAATGCCTTCCATTTGTATACTGTTTTAATTTATAATCCCCTCCCTTCCATTAATTTCACCTAATTCTTATTTCAACAGCTCACTTGAGTAGGCAGGAGAAGCTGAAGGAGAAGGAGAGACTTGCCTAACATACATGGCCAGTGAAAGATAGAATCAGGTGGAGGACCTGTTTTCCACACAGCATTTACACAACATGCCAGACGAGATGGTCAGAATAACTAATTTGATATTGGGAGATTCCTGTCTCCAGAGGACACAGATCTGGACTCTTAAGGACTATGAAGACAGGGAAGATTTTGCAGATGATTGAAAATGGAAGCACTGAGGATTGAACCAAGGAACAACATGCTGAGGATCAAAAAGAAAAAAAGATGGAGGATATGAGTTTAGGGGTGAAGAGATATATTGGGTGATGGAGACCAAAAAAAGAAGCTCTATCATAGAAGGAGGTCACATGTTACATTTTACAGGATAACAAAATTTAAAACGTATTCTGCTTCCAAAGAAGAGATAAACATGCTTGAGGCTAGAGGAAGTTTCAGTCAGAGTGAATTGCCTTGGCAAACTATATTACTTGAATGTTCATATGTGCTTTTAAAGAACTCTTATTTTGTTTATGTTGTCATAATCTCACTAAGAGATACATCAGATCCCTGTGTTCTCCATCTCAGCCTCCTGTTCCTACCTACTGTCTGCCCTACAGGAATGTGGAGAAGTCCAGAGCAGGAAATGATTAGAAAGTCTTCTTTGATGTTGGCACACAAGCTTGCTTTGTGCTTCCTCATGCCTGGTCCCTCTGGTTCCTGCAGACTCCGTGGGCTCTGGTCTCAGATACTCTTCCTGTGGACCATCCTCCTGGTCTCAGGGGCCAGGCCTGCTCTGAGTCTTGGCTTGTTCTGACTCCCCTTTGTCTGTTGGCTTCTCCTCTCCCCACTGCTGACCACAGGGCTCAAGCTAAACTGGCCCATGGCCACATCTGCTTGCTGCCAGCTGACTGGTGCTGACAGGTCTCCGATGTACATCTACTTTCTCAAGAATGTGTGACCATACCAGAAGGCATTTGAAATAAGGTGGCATCTACTCTATTTGGGAATATCAACTGATAGGTTCATAAAGATGCAGTTTATGTCAATGAGCTCTTGATGGTGTGTCAGAGGAGGAGGGGTGGCGAGGGAGGGAGAGAGGGAGCAAGTAAGAGAGAGAAAGAGAGTTTCTGCTCTATTTGGGAATATCGGCTGATAGGTTCATGTTCATAAAGATGCAATTCATGTCCACGAGCTCTTTATGGTGTGTCAGAGGAGGAGGGGTGTCGAGGGAGGGAGAGAGGGAGAGAGGGAGCAAGTAAGAGAGAGAAAGAGAGTTAATTCCAGGCTTCTGCAAATGAAAAACAAGGCAGAGACATAGGGAATTCCAAACTACAGCTTACAGCTGAAGGCACTGCAGTTTGGGCAGCTGAATCTCATTAAAAAATCACGAGAAAACTCTGTATTCCTGCCATTGTGATGAATAGGAAAAGCAAATCTCTGAGGATTTCACAAAGAAAACATTTTGTGACCAGAAGGCTTAAAGTTCTGTAAAATCTCATGCAAATGGAACCGTTTGATTAGCTCCCTGAAAGCCCATGATGGACACTTTAGTATAGCCCTCACCTAGGGAGGCCCCAAAGGGAAATACCACTCCCCTCAGCCAGGGAGCATCTGCAGGAGGAAGGCAAAGCCAGGTGCACCCCACCCCCACCCCAGCTGATGCAAGACCAAAAGGCTTGATGTGTCAGGAGTACAAAAAAATCCAGTCTTTATAATCACAGCCTGTCATTTAAAAAGTCATTAAATGTCGATAGACAAGGCAGAATCTTACAGGCCTCAATGCTTTTCCTCCAAATTTTCACTTTAGACTGTCTCTGGATCTTAAAATTAAAACATAAGCTAAATTTTTAAATTAAATTAAGTAATAAATATTATCTTAAAATTAAAATTTAAGTCATTCTCAGCAATAAAATAAAGATTAATAAAAAAATGTTCCTGATAGCTGTTTTGAGGGACTGATGAGGCATCATCTCTCTAGGCACAAAAGAGATATTTTCATAGGCTTCATAGTGTGATGAAAAGGCCAGATTTATCTCACATAAAAGCAACAGGTTCACATTTTATTTTCATAATACAAAATGCATGTAGATCTCAAAAAAGAGACCTTTTTCTAGGGTAGTTTTAAAGGCTCTGTGAATATTTATATTTTATTTTTGCACATACCCAGTTCTATGTTTAGAATACTTTGGGCCAATAAACTCCAGGGAACATCCAGAAGACAGAATTAGAAAGACTGAGTGTTGAGGGGGAACCTTCTGCATTTTTCAGTCTGAATGGATAAAGGCTGAAGGCAGACAGAACTGATGTTTACGAACCATAAGTGACAGGGCAAGGTGAGCACACCAAGGACCCTCCTCAAAGATGAATCAAAGACAGCTTTCGCACAAATGAAAGAAATAATGAAGTCAGACTGTGCTAGTGATTCTATAGAAACTGTTACTCAGAGAGATGTTTCAATTAGAAAATAAAAATATAGGTTGAAGAGGATGATGCATTTAATAAACTAATTATTGTGGGATTCTGGGAATGCTTCATGGATAGCAACCTTGTCTTTCAAACTATCATTTCTAGTTGTCATTTTAAGATCAAGTTACTTGGTTAGAGAGACAGTCAAGGCCTATGTGTGGTTTGACCAATAACGGCAATTCTTTGGTTTATGAGACTTTATGAGAATGATGGTCTTGGCAAGTGGTCATCTGCCTCCTGTAAGGTAAGGGGGTCCACACTCCTTAAATGAACTGCAAGTATAAAAAATACAAGACATGGGGCTTTCTTCATTATCATAACTTGAATACACAAGACCAGTGTGGGGCTGGCACAGCAGTAGCTTCGTGGGAATTCAGTACGTCACCAGAATTTCATTAAGGCAGTTTGTGCCTAATGTATAATTTCATTTTGTAGCTTCCCTGAAGTCTGGCTTCTCATAATACTTCCTTTCCTATAAAGTACTTGAGATGAACACCAAATTGATGACAGAGGAGAGTAGCCCTGGAATATCTATTTCACTTCAAGACATTTCCTCTGTCTCTTTGCACCATTCCTTCCCTCTTGCTCTCCCTAATTCCTTCTCCCTTACCTCATATAGGCATAGGGATGATAAAGGGCACTGCAGGACATTGGCCTGAAATAATTCTGAGGTCCCATCAGAATCCAACACTGGGTCACCTCACTGGCCTGTAACACCTGCGTTCTTCCCAGTGAGTGACTAGTTATGGGCTCCAGCAAGGGCATGTGAAAGCACCGACCAAGAACCCAGTGGGGTTCAAGTAACCCATAACCCCTCTCTGTACTCTGTAGTCTATCTTGGCTGGAAGCCTATCCATTGAACAATGAAGGACAACCGAATCTTCCTCAGAAATGAAGAAGGGAAACCACTCATCTGTACATCCCAGCTGGGTCCAGTCTGAAACTGAGGGCCAACGTCTAGGTAGATCCCCTTCTTTTATTATTATTTTTTAAAATTTATCTTTATTGTTGAAAGTATTACAGATGTCCCCTCTTTTCCCCCCATTAACCCTCTCCAACACCCTCTTATTTTAGATGATCTTTTTATTTATTGGGGGAGGGTTGGCTATAGAAGAATCATAGAAAATAACTCCCTCCCTCTCTCTCTCCAAAAATTTACCATTAAATTTCAAATGGGTATATAAGTCTCTGTCTCTTCAAGTGTTTATTGAAATAAAACAAAAGGACTTGCTCAAGGAGACAGCATTAGGCTCATTTGATGGAAAGTAAAAACACTTGGAAGTTTTTCCCTCATAAGTCTTGGTGTACTGAATTCAATGCAGTTCTCTTCTCAAACCACCGTAAGCATTTGTTTTTAATAAGTCTTACTTTGTAGTAAACAATTCAACAAAGGACCTTAGAACTGTTTCTGACCAGCAAAAATAAGTGCAGATTCCAGATGTTTCTCATTTTTCTATGTCACTAATTCAAACTCAGGAAGCTCTTGTTTATTGGACATTTATTTAATCCTAATGTTTTACATACCTCTCTTCCCAGAATCTCCTTTCCCATCTCACCATCCCGTCTTTCACCAAAGCCATCTATGGGGTAACTTGTCATAGATGGAATTGGACCTTTCCAGCATAGTCTCTTGCAGAAATATTTAAACTTATGTCAAAATGAGATTTCATAATGATATATAACTTTTATCTATTTATATTAGCATTAATATAAAAAGGTAGGGAATTTTCCTTCTTCTGAAATCGTTAAAAATTGAATACATGTCTTTCTTTCTCCCTTCCTTCCTTCCTTCCTTCCTTCCTTCCTTCCTTCCTTCCTGTAAATTGAATAGCGGTTAAAGAGGTAAATCACCTTTCAAGGTCCTATTTAGGTCCTGCACGTGGTCATCCAGCTAGCCTTTTGGATTTTTCTCCAAAGGCTCATGGGTATTAGAGAAACTACTAGCAGACACTACTCTATGCTCTCCTAGCCCTACAGATGGTCTATACATGATGGATTTCCATACTTTATCATGTAACTGTTCTACCTGACCCCATTCTGAAGTTCCAGCAGTGACCAAGGAACTAAGAGAGCAGAGAACAGGGAGCTAACAACAGTAAATCTTCATGGAAAATAGAATGTAACAGCGGTGGACTATGCAAGGGAAAGACACTGGATCTCTACCCTATATGCTTGTTTTTAATGCGATAAGGTCTGATGTGACATTTTTGAATTTATAATTCTAATAAAATTATCTTTAATAATGGTGAATATTTATTGAGCCAGGCACTGTGCTAAGTGCTCCTGGATTGTCTTCATTCTTTCTTACAATACTAACAAGTAGATTGTATGATCTCCATTTTAAAAATGAAAAACTGAGTCTTCAAGACCCTGATACCTATTTGCTCAAGAAACAAGCAGGTTATAGAGAATTAATCATGTACATCTTTGCAAATAAAAGCTATTTTAAGCAAAGACATTTTGCAGGCGGCATTTAGCAATCATTTTAGAATGACAGCATCCTCATATATATTCTTTTTAGGTTTAGCAGATAATTCCCAGGGTTACACCAGATCATAGTAAAGTTGGTGGTGAAGTGGCTGCTAGGCTGGCTTCCAGAATTACAGGTGCTGAATATTGTAGAGACCTCAAACATAGTTAAGGACTAGAGAACAAGAGCTCCTTTTGGGCAACACAATTTTTTTTTTTGCAAATGACTTCAGAGGTGACAATTCAATACTTCCAGATCACATAAAAATATTGATTTCACTTGTGAAGAAAATGTTCCATGGATATTAGGTTTAAAAGCTAAAAAGAGATTCAGATGAGCTAATTAATTGACACCTTCTACAAAATGCCCAGTTTTGATAGAGTCCCATATTAGGTAGCATTTAAGTTGTCATAAAGACAGTATGTTTGTAATGGTTTTGTGAAGCAAACTTTAGCTTGCTAAATGAGGAACGGATAAACCTGTAGGAGGGAGAAAAAGGGTAAGGGAGAATATAAAGGAAGAAGAAGCATCAAATAACCAATCAGAGCCCATCAATGCCTAGGAGACATTTTCTGCTTCTTTGGTCCATGAAGACTATTTAAAACAGTGGTTCTCACATTTGTGTATACACCAGAATCATCTAGAAGGTTTGTTAAAGCACAGGGGAGGGCCTGAGAATTTGTATTTATGGCAAGTTCCTAGGCGGTGCAGATGCCGTTGGTCTGGGGACCACACTTTCAGAACAACTCCTCTAAAATAATTGTAGATTCTATTGGCTCTCTCCCACTTTACAGTCTAGATATTTGTTCAAAACTGACATTATCTTTGGATTGTCTAAATTTGTGTTCTTTTGAAACAAGGATTATAGGTTCACATTTAATACTTACCTGATAAAATTTGGCAAGTCCCCAACCAAAAGAAGCTTCATGAGAAAAAAAAAAGATGGGAAGACTGTTAAGAGAAAGATAAAAGGCAATCAAGAAAGGAAATATAAATTACTCTATCATAATTAACATTAACTTTGGACAGAGTAAACACCATTATCCCAACAATGTATGAGGTGCATTTTCTACATCACTTCTTATTAATAACTTCAATTTTCAGGTAAAGAAGATGCAATTGGATCAACATAGGGACTAGTAAAAAAGGAAATTTCATGATTTACAATAAATTCTATTGAATAGAAAGTGATAATAATATCAAAGTTACAAGTAAATATTCTAAACAATGTTAATGGATGTTTATTTTGACCCAAGAACTGCTCACCTATTACTATTTTGAGTAACCAAGCATTACAATTTTTTTTTCGTTCTGAAGCCTGCCTCCTAATGCAATGAAGTAGTCTGTTTCTTTCTTCTTTCCTCCCTTCCTCCCTTCCTTCCTCCCTCCCTCCCTTCCTTCCTTCCTTCCTTCCTTCCTTCCCTTCCTCCCTTCCTTCCTTCCTTCCTTCCTTTCTCTTTCTTTCTTTCTTTCTTTCTTTCTTTCTTTCTTCCTTTCTTTCTTTCTTTCTTTCTTTCTTTCTTTCTTTCTTTTTATTTTTTGGATTACCAAATAATATGGGGAAATTATGAGGACAATAAAGAAGTGTCTGAGAGACACATATGTTTGTGAGGATAAGGAGTATGGAGATAAGGCCTTTTCAGTAAAACCCCTTTCTTAGTATTTTACCAGTATTTTCAAGTAAGGAAGTGACTACAATGTTTTCCTTTGGTCAGGGAGTCTGTTCATATCAGAGCTGGTTCCTTCACCTCAGCCTTCAGGTTCCCCATCACATCAAGCTCAGTGGACTTAGGGATCCACAGGGGTAATGTTTTCATACTTCTTCACCTTCAACTGATGCTGGCCAATTTACACCAAACAGTAGGACCATGCCCAGACACATTCGTGGGCAGCCCAGCTGTTCTGGCTTTGCAGCCTGCTGTTGGCAATGTAGAGGTTGTTTCCAGTATGTGCCATTTCTCGGTCACCTCATCCCACTCCAATATATGGACAAAGACAGTGGTCAGTCATTTCTGGAGCTTCAACACTCGCTCCATTTCTCCTCCTACCACACCCATTTCTGAATTCAAACTGATTACAGTTCATGCTTCTGCTCCTCCAAATCACTCTGATATGGTCCATAGAGTTCTGACTTGTAAATATAAAAAAATCGAGCTTGACCTCTAAGCCTACCATTCTCTTAATGCCTAAGTCAGTAGAGGGTTTCCTGCAGGCAAGAGTTGGCTTAGAAAATTTCTCAAAGTCAAGACTTGTAAAAGACCACATCACCTTCATTAACTAAATACATCCTACAATACTTTTATTCCAGAAAAGACATGATGAACTCATAGCTCTGTTGCCAAGTGCTTTCTTCTTACATTTTTATGGCAAGCCAGTGCTTCTCAGCTCAGCAGGGCAAGGTGCCCACAGTCTGGAACTTGTGAACTTGCCTGGGCTAGAAATTCAGGAACTTCAAGACGCTAAACTCATTTCTAGTATAACTATGTATTTGTGTGTCAGCAAAGCCCATTTTCCCTTCCCTTTATTGAAAAAAAATATCAACGGCAAACACTGATTTTTGAAAGATTAGATATAGTTCTTGCCCTGGGAAAATTGCCCTGGAAGTGTTTGCAATAAAGTCTGGATGCAAAGACCTGCACATATGAAATAGTTAGAAACAATGGAAGAGAGGATCAAGTTTAGCATGAACTATGCACTACAGACCATACAGAGAGTTGGGGACAGCTTTAGAAAAGAAAGGGTTAAGGTAAAGATGAAAAGATACATATGATGTATGCATATATGCATAACCCATGGACACAGACAATGGGGTGGTGAAGGCCTGGTGGGGGCGGGGCAGGAGCGGGCTGGAAGAGGTCAATGGGGGAAAAGGAGGACTTATGTAATATTTTCAACAATAAAGATAAAAAATAAAAGATACATATGATTTGTATAAAAAAATGAATAGTTTTTCTCTACGTATTACTTAGAAAGTGACTGTACTAATTTATACAATTTAATACCACTCACTAAATATCATTGTAAATGTCTCAAACTGATAACCAGTGGTCCAAAAATAACTTTTTTATTCTACCATCACTTTCAATGTTTTTTAAAAAAGTTTGAATTAGTTGCCAACATTAGTAAGTTTGAAGATTTTACATTAAAAATGTGATTTATAATTTCTCTTTAAAATTTTTAATAGCTTTCAAAACCTGGCCTATATTTCTGCAGTATAATGATGAACTGAAGCTGAGTAAACCCACACTGTTGGATGGAGCATTAGCTATCCAGTCTCCGCCACCTGCACCAATCACTATTGCCTCTCCCACCGAACCTGCTTTGCTCATGTACATCACCTATGTGGCCCCTGTGGGCATTTGAATTTGTAAACCCTGCTGTACATTAACAGGGCCTCCTGCACAGGGGGCCAGTGACAAATGTTCCACTCCAACCAATTCAATCAAAACAAGTGATTTTGCCCTCTCAGCCTCCTTTTTGCAAGATAAAGCAATTTAACACAGGAGACAACTTTAAAAAAATATATTGTTCTCAGTCTAGAGAGGAAAACATCATGGGCCACACATGCAGAGTTGTGTTCTGACTTTACAAGTGCACGGTGATCATGACTCACAGGGCACATTCTGCAGTGGAGGTTGGCAGGCTGTGTGTGTGTACAAAGCACGGGTGCTCCATGAACTCTTTTGAATTTTGAAGAACATAGCAGCTAAGTTGAGGTTGTTTTATTTTTTTCATAAAATTTACCTAATTTACAAAGATGTTTGCTCAAACAGAGTTGTTCTCAAATACTTGAAGTATAGTTAAACCTACCTGCAAGCAGTCCTGTGTATCCTATAAAGTCTGAGTACTTACTGTGCACTATCAATTTCTTACAGACTGTCCTGAGGAAACGTATAGAGCACCCAGATGATCGGGCAGTACAAGAAGCATGTGCTAGAATTAGAATGAATTTCATGCTCATATTGGAATAGTCATTTGTCTGTTCACTCAGCCATCCCAAATGTATGCATTTAGCGCAGAGTGCTTTGTCTTGGCCCTTCTATTAACCAACTCTTGAACTTGGGCAGATGCATTAACCTCTCCTGGTTTGGGTTCCTCAGATGAGGGAGTCATTGGAATGATCTGTAGGTTTCCTAAAGTTGGAACATGACATGTTTTCAGACAAAGGGGCCTGGACTAAAGGGAGGCAGATTTGTTCTGACTCAGGTGTTCACCTGCAAGCCTTTGAGTTTAGCTACCTCTGTCCAGTCTGGTCAGTGTGCAGGCCAGGTGCAGGGCTGGGACTTAGCTTGCAGCCACCAGTAAGATTACTCTGGTTTTTCACATCTGCCTTCCCTTAGGATTGGTCCTGCAATTCATTGGTCGATTCCCAGAGCTTTCTGGTTGTTAAATACTTCATCACTGCTGCTCATGATCCCCTAAGAAGTCTTCATTCTCTGTTAGTTCTAATCTCCTCTTACTGGTTTCAAGAATGAGATTTTACCCTCTCTCTTTAGGGTCATTGGAAGAGAAGAGGGGCCTACTTATTACATGCCTTAAGATGGAACAGTTGTAGAAAATATTTTATGTAAAATATTTGAGTTTCTTACTGTTTTAAGAAAAAGAGAAGTAAATTCCGTGCTTTTTCTTTTTTTCTTTTCAAAGTTTACTTTATCTTAGCAGAGCACAGAGGGAGATTCTATTTTAAAATAGTGCTGGGAAAGAGAACATGAGAGGAGAGGGTACTTTTATTGAATAGGAATCCGGGGGTGGGCAGCTGATTATAACTGAATTATTTAGAGCAGAAGTCAGCCCCTGTAAGGCCGGGGAGATGTTGGCAGTGCTGCCTGACCTGGTCCTGTGGACCTTTATTTTTATTCAAAAAGTAATATATTCTAATATATTCAAAACAAATTATAACATATTCTATTATAATTACAATATATTAAAAACATAAGTAAATCCTCCAAATTTCCATTAAGCCAGAGAATTATACAGTTAACGTTTTGATGTAAATACTTCCAGCCAATATAAATCTATAATAATAAAAGCATAATATGCTAATTAGCCAGGACGTCCTTCTGGGCATCCTTCCGGATGACCTTCTGGATGAAGCCGGGACTGCGAGGGAAGCCCAGGTCCCAGGTGTCAGAGGGAAGCCGGTGCCAGCAGTTGGGGGAAGGAAGGCCTACTCTTGCACGAATTTCATGCATTGGGCCTCTAGTATGTATATAATGAACAGTTTTAAAACATGAGATTGTATCATAAATATTCACACACATACATATACATTAACATACATATATTATGAATATATAAATATATGCATGCTATATATACCATATGCTGTATATATACATGTATACTATATAGATACTTATTTACATATGTATACATATTATAGGTGCATATACACATATGTGCTTATTTGTAAACTATTTCACTTAATATGTTGTAAAAGTTTTTCTACTCCAGTAAATATGCAACTTCAGATGATTTGTAATGACTATATAATTCTCCACTATATTGGCATATAATTTACTTAACCAGTACCCTATAATTGAACATTTTAACTTTTTTTCCTATTATCAGCATGAGGTACTTGGGGAAAAAGATTTTCTAAAGCTGCTGGCAGAATCCCACCAGGCAGAAGAGACAAACATGAATTGTCTTCCACAATAAAGGAGCAGCCATTCTGAGGTTCTGGGGACAGTCAGAAAGAAGGGGTGCTGGGGAGAGTCTGGGTTACAGAGGGCCTGAGATAAGGCAGCTATATATATGTCAGAGGAAAGTAAGTTTCTAAGAAATTCCCAAGGACTTTTAAAACCAGGGCATATCTAACATTTGGCCATCTATCGTGCCATGCTGTGAGGTAATGACACAAAGCTGTAGGATGAACTCTGTAAGTAAAATAAGGGACTTTATGCCACCGGGCAATAGAGTTAGAGGTATATAGTAGATGTTACTCCTCCAGGAATCCTTGTCGGTGAGGAATGCTGAGCTTTCCTGTACACGTGGGGAGGAGGACTGAGGAGTTTCATTTAAATACTGAAGTATGAATGGCTTCATGAGCCTGGGGTGTTTGGATACACCCGGACAGAAAACACAACACTGAAATGAAGATCTTTGCATGTTTGTTGACTAAATTTGAATTTAGAAATGAATTTTCAAATTAGAAGTAAAATTCATGTACTTTTCTAGATCCTTCTTTCATACTTCTCTGGTTCTTGGTGATACATTCAAACAGAACAAGGACAATCATCATCATCACCGCCACCACCAAAAGCATTCCAACTCTGTCCATTCTGAAGACTGAAAACAATAGGATTCTTTTCTAAATATTAAAGTAAACCCCCAACTACCTTTGAGCAGGAAGCCTACAAGAACATCCCTCTCCTCATTCCATCTGTTTCTGGACCCGGTGGGCTAACCTGATATTGTTCCAACAGCATCTTGATGCCAATAGAGTCCAACTACAGCTGCCCCCCAATGGGTTACAACAGTATTTGGCAAGTTTACACCAAGTATAACTACTTCCAGTAAAGAAGTCATTTCAGTTTGGGGGGAAATGTGTAATTTGGCCACTTAATTTGCATTGTTCTGAAAGTTGCCAGACTTGTCCTGCCAGGCATTAGTGTCAAGAACTTTCATCTTCCTTGGCTCCACCTCCTCTCTGTGTGTGCAGAGCAGAACAAAGGGAGGAGGCCCCAAGGCAGCGCCATCCAACCAGCCCACAGAAGTATGGGTTTTGAATGAATGATGACTTTTGAATTATAGAAGCTCTTCCACGGAAGCTTTCACTCAAGACTTTTGTTGACTTTACAAATAGAAACGAACCCAACCTGTGTAGTACCATCAGAAATTAAGTGACAAGAGCAGGTCTGCAGTGACTCCTCTCACGAATGATCATTTCCCTGTGGTTTTAATTCTTTACAAATACACACACAGGGGACATGCCCATATATTTTTTTCCTTTATTCTTATTTTGGAAGCTATCATACATATTGATAAATTTGCTTCTGTACGTGACATGGTTCCTGACTTTAGCAAATAGAAACTCTACATGTAAGTGAAGTCACTCTGTAACTAATAGGTGAACTGCTTATGTAAATGTTTGCTTTCCCTTCTGCTTGGAAGGTTGTTGCCCTGAGGCTTTCCAAAGGGGCCCTTGACCCTTCTTTCTAAGGCTGTTGTTCTGCTCTTCAGAGGAAGGTTGTTAATTATATCCTTTAAACCACCTATTATCCTGAGCTGTTGTCCATAATGTCTGTCAGAGTTGTTCCTGGTCCACTCTCCCGTGGACCCCAGTACTCGATGCTCAAAATGGAGGCTGCTTAACCTACTTGGGTCCCTGCAGGTTGCTCTGTTGTACCTCCTCTATTCTCAAAGGGGCCAATTTCTTTTTCATCTCGTCATTTAAAAACTAGAGAGATGTTTGGGCTAAAACAAAGGTTTCTTCCCAAACTCATTATTGTAGAGCAGAAACTGAGGAGCTGAGACAAACTGAAATCATGTAGTGCCTGCCTCAAAGATCAAAGACACCAACGTGAATGCATTTTCTCTCATGCTAATGAGAAGACTATCCAGGCTTTAGGAATTTAAATGTTTAAAAGTGATGACAAATATAAGTACAGTGCAGAGAGAGACTCAATAAAATGGAGTGTAAAACTTGAAGGAAGCTTGTAGAGGGATTAGAGTATAAAGTAATATTGAATAAGTAGCATAAAATAATTGTTTTCACGAAGCAAAGGCTGTTAGAACTTAGGAAGTTTACAACTTGCAATTGTAAGTTATTTATCTTGTAGGAATTCTGAAAGTAGAGTTGTTTTTAAGTTTTTCTAAGTGTACATTTCTATACAACCTTAATATTGGTGAACAAGCTTGACCATGTCACTCTTTTCAATAGTCATCAGGATTATCAGAGACCTTCTCATATACTTTCTTCATCTTCCCGGTTACCTATTGTCACTGAGATACACATTTAACCCAAGTTGTATTGCAACCATTATAGTTTTTATACGATACCCTAGATCAGTGGTTCTCAACCTTCCTAATGCCGTGACCCTTTAATACAGTTCCTCATGTTGTGGTGACCCCCAACCATAAAATTATTTTTGCTGCTACTTCATAACTGTAATTTTGCTACTGTTATGAATCGTAATGTAAATATCTGATATGCAGGATGTATTTTGATTGTTACAAATTGAACATAATTAAAGCATAGTGATCAATCACAAAAACAATATGTAATTATATATGTGTTTTCTGATGGTCTTAGGTGACACCTGTGAAAGGGTCCTGCGACCCCCAAAGGGGTCGCGACCCACAGGTTGAGAACCGCTGCCCTAGATCTTGACAGTCATGACTTTATACGAATGAAGTGATTTTAAAACATAAATATAAAGAATATATGAAAACTAGAGGCCCGCTGCACGAATTCATGCACCAGTGGGGTCCCTCAGCCTGGTCTGCGGGATTAGGCTGAAACTGGCTCTCCAACACCCCCTGAGGGGTCCCGAATTGCAAGAGGGCACAGGCCAGGCCGAGGGACCCCACCAGTTCACAATCGGGGCTGGAAAGGGACGTGGGAGGTTGGCCAGCTGAAGAGGGACCACGGGAGGGCTCCAGGGTGTGTCCAGCCCATCTCGCTCAGTCCTGATGGGCCAGACCCCATCAGCAAGCTAACCTACCAGTCGGAGCGTCTGCCTCCTGGCAGTCAATGCACATCATAGCGACTGGTCGACCGTTCGACTGTCTGCCCCCTGGTGGTCAGTGCATGTCATAGCTAGCAGTTGAGCGGCCTTAGCATATCATTAGCATATTACACTTTGATTGGTTGAACGGCCTACTAGTCAACCGGACACTTAGCATATTAGGCTTTTATTATATAGGATTCTTGGGCACATAGGTGGGGTTTTTGATTCCTCCCTTTGAGTCTGGGCTGTAAGCAATAATTCTATTACTGTGGAAATGATGCTATATAAGGCAGGATCAGAAAAGGCCATGCAGCTTTTTCCTGGTTCTTGAGGGATATTCACTCTTGGAGGAGCTTAGCCACTATATAAGAAGTCTGGCTATTCCGGGACTGTCATGCTGAAGGAGCTACTTGTTGGCACTTTAGTCAGTAGCCCTACTGAGCTCCCAGCCTATAGTCTACATAAACTACCAGGCATGTCAGAAAGAAGCTTCAGGATCATTGCAGCTCCAAGTCACCAACTCATCCCCAGCACTTGAGTCTCCCTAGCTGAGGTCCCAGACATTATGGAAAGAGACAAGTTACCTATGTGTCTGACCCATAGAATCCAAGAACATAATAAACGGTAAGTTTTGGAGTGGTTTGTTATGCAGCAATAGCAACTAGAACAATTCATAAGCACTACAATTCAAATTGTATTTCTTAATTAATTCACCATGTTTAATTCAATTTAGGTTATAAAACCTTAGGCTAAAGAAAAGCCTATACTGGCTCAAATCTTCTTGGTAATATGTTTCCCAACCCATTATGGTTTAGCCACTGCATAGAAATTGTAGTTGGGTTGGAGAGAGTGTAATAGGAGAATGATTTGGATGCTCTTTTATAAGAAGTAAAATGAAGGAGCTTTATCTAGGCTAATACTTCAGGGATCTTACTCAGTCACCATGTATGATTGACTTGCACTTCTACTTATTATGAACTACTTTGGCACCAAGGTTTTCATATGTTGTGAACTACTAGTGCTTAGAGAGTGCACATACCCGAACCAGCTTGACTATCCCAGAGTGCCACGAGGCCTGAGCAATGCTCCTGCCATCTCCCACTATCTGATGAATGCCATCAAGCACGGCACCCAGACAAAGATGTATTTGTCCACCTAAGTGAGATCTAGATCTAATCTCCTGACCTACTTCCCTGAGTCCCAGATCCAGGCAATCTCTGATCAAGAAAGCAATATACTCATTTTTAGATCATGGACCCCATGGAAGTAGAGATGGAGCAGGATCATTGATATGAGATGTGAAGGTGAGTGATGGCCATTTACTTTGCAGTGGTTTGTGCCTCTCCATTGCTATGTCTCAACTTGTCTTGATATTGAAGGAACAACTGGTGCCAGACTTGGCCCCTGAAGGGCCAATAAAACAGGTCACTGTGGGAATCTTTGATTTTGATCAAATTCTACAGAATAGGAACATAAAGCATATTGGCAATGCTGGGAATGTAGTGTGTTTTTTTAAAAATATATTTTATTGATTTTTTACAGAGAAGAAGGGAGAGGGATAGAGAGTTAGAAACATCGATGAGAGAGAAACATCAATCAGTCGCCTCCTGCACACCCCCCTACATGCCCCTGACCGGAATCGAACCCGGGACCCCTCAGTCCGCAGGCCGACACTCTATCCACTGAGCCAAACCGGTCAGGGCTGGAAATGTAGTTTTTATAACATGGTTTAACAGCAGGATCTTTCTGCAGGATTAGATTTCTTAAAAAATATGAACTAACTATATTATTAATTTTTTTTTATCAATTGGGATAAAGTTAAAACTGAGTTTGTGCTACTTTTCTTCATTTTTATTTTTGACACTATTACAGATGTCCCAATTTTCCCCATTTTCTTTTTCAATGAATCATGATACTGAAAAGCTGAATTAAAATAGCCTGCAAGGATCATAGGCATCATTCAGAAGTCTTTGACCTTCATTGTAACTGAATAAATTTGACATATCCATTAACATGGAGACCTCCACTTCTGGGAAGTGATTGCTCTTCAGTTCAAGACTATTTTTCTGAAGCAGGGCAGTATTAGGTTACAGTCATTAAGAAACTAACCAAGCCTATTATCAAATTCAATATAATCTTTACTTATAAATCTACTGCTATTTGTGTATAGCTCTGTTACTTAAATATGTGCTTCACAGCTTCAGATTCTGTTGTCTACCAAATATACTTTCCCCCCACCCCCTTCCCACTCTCTAAGCACTGGTGGTTTACAGCACATCCCTAGTGCTGCCCACAGCAGGCTCTAGTACAAAGGACATCCCTTCCAGGTTGAAGGGACCTTCAAATTGAATTATTTGCTTTCACTCATACGGTAGCCCTCAATGATTAAACATGCCTTTCTTCTAATAGGGTTAGGGTGAGAAGCCACTAGAGAAAGACCATAT
Source organism: Myotis brandtii (assembly GCF_000412655.1). Lineage (NCBI taxonomy): Eukaryota > Metazoa > Chordata > Mammalia > Chiroptera > Vespertilionidae > Myotis > Myotis brandtii. Next base: position 1,389,024 of record NW_005359590.1, read on the forward strand.
TGATAGCCCAAGAAATTAATGTTGTCATTTATACAAAAGAATCCCAGTCACAGTAATTTATTTTCTTTGTAGTCATGCATGGCTAGATTAATCTGAACCCTCCTGACCCACCCTCAAAGGCAGCTGGTGTACATGGTTCTTGTAGAAGAACAGCATCTGAAAAGAGTTATCTAGATTCAGAGAGCAAATGTTCTGTACTCAGAATTTAGGCCAATCTTCCCCCAACTGTGACATTTCCAAGTGGGATGAAAGACTGCTAACTCCTAATCTTCTGATGGTGAGGAGAGGTGCTTAAGAATATGCTCTTCAAAGCTGTCAACGATCCAAGATTCATTTCATTCAATAAACTTTGTTTTCAAAGTGCAAATATTGGGTTACTCTATCTCTACTACCAAGATGATGGATTGGAAACCTTTATTAAGGAAGAACCAAGAGTAATTTTGGTGTTTGGAGAAATTTATGGGAGTACAAGTCACGGTAGGATATAGAAAAGGCCCCTTTGGGAGGATTCTGGATGCCTAAAGAAAAGAGGCACCGATACAGAGGAGTGGGATTCTTCAGTGATCACCTGCCTTCTTGGCCAGTACACTGAGCCCATCAAGGTTGAAAACTCCCGCCCATGCTGCTTCTGACACATTGCCTGTCTACACAAATATTACTGCACTGTGACTATTACCACTCCATTCAAGGTGTAGTTTCTCTATAAATATATAGGATACTGACATAAAAGCTTTTCAGTGTTTCTGATCAAAGAATATTTTGTGTTGGATTATGTTCATTTCATTATAATAGGTGAGTCTCTGCTTTCTTATACTTAAATTGGGCTATAGAAAATAATGATGCAAAATGTAGATCTACACGTATTTATTCCATGTGGATAAATGTGTCACAGAATGCTAGTGTCTACTATAATGGGAGCTTCAAAATTGTAATAAAACATAGTCCTATAATAGAAGAACTTCAAAATATAAAAACTAACAGAAATATCATAAAGAGGAGAGGACAGAAAAATAATGAATTACTATGTGCAATGTGAAGACTCTAATAAGCCTGGAAATGGCTTTATCCTTCTAGTTCTTTCTACCTATAAAAATAAATGTGCTTAAACTCACTTCCTGAAGACCCCCCCCCAAAAAAAAGGGTGTTTTCAATACTTTGTGTAACCCAGTTACACATGCAGACTCAGGAAAATGGTCAAGCCGATGGCAGAAATTACATGTGCAGAAAGAAAATGGTTAGCTTATTTATTCTTGGTTAGAGGGAGATTAATGAGGGAGACAGAACATGTTCAAAGAAGGTATATGAGGATATTGAAATTGGAGGTTCTGAAGAGCAGGAAATTCAAGATAACATGAATATAAGCACAATGTATTAAACAGGAAGTACAGAGGCAGGAGCGAGGTTGATGGAGGAGAATTGTGAGGCAGGTCAGGCTGGAGGAGGTGTAAATGGCTTGGGGAGGTAAATTCTGGTATGCCTTAGCGCCAACCACCTAGGGAACTTGTTTAAAAAAGGGGAGGGCGAATGCTGAGAACCTACTGCCAAATGATTCTGAATGAATTGGTTGGGACTAGGGCCCAAGATTCGGCACGACAGCATTTCGTCTGAGTGTTTCTGATGCAGGTGGTCCAAGGACAACACTTTCAGAACCACCAGAAAGGATGATTGTTGACGTCTTGCAGAAGAGGGCAAACTTCCGACCTTTAAACAGGAAGTGATAGGGGCATAAACAATATTTTCTTAGTGAATTTACAGATCTCATTTCTTTTCTGAGTGAGAGTTGGTATATTCTCTGGGGTCAGAAAGTAGGTACCAAGCTACATGAAATACAGTTTTCCATGCCATGATTATGTGCAACTTTCTCTTATCTAGCAAGTTCACTGATGTAGAACACAGTTTAACCAAGGAGATAAAATAATGCCCCTGAATGGACAAACTGACTTAAGCAAATTCACACACAGTTCTCATAAAACAACTTCCAGGACTTTGCTTCAAGCTCATTTTTGTTTGTTTGTTTGTTTTAGAAATGTCTAAAAATTTAGCTATTGGGTTTCCTAACTCATAGGACTTAAAATCACAAAATTTGTTAAAGAGAGGTGCAGGAGATGATCAAGGGGTTGGGGAGTATTGCTGGGGGCAGCAAGAAATGACAGCTGACAACCTGACGGTAATGAATATGAAAAGCAGACAAAAGCACTAATTTAGAGGAGGGGCAGTTTTCCCCAAATGATTAATATCACCTAAGGACCACTGTGTTACTGTATGTTATAGCAACTGATATTTATAATGGTGACTTCTAAGTTAAATTATGTTTAGTCTCTTTGTTTAAAAAGGTGTGGAATTATGACATTTTAAAAGGGATCCTGTTTAAAATGACTAAAATTTTGGGGACTCAAGAGAGTCAGCTTTGGTTTTCTATATTATATATTCAGTTATTTCTTTGTCCATTTGTTACTTTCCTTATAGCATGCAAAGCACCATGCTCAGTACCAGGAGAAAATAATAGGGTCCCTCAAACAGCAAAGTGTGAGAGCCTAGAAATTCAAGTGTCTGGGGTTTAGAATGAAGATCAGAGATCTGGGTCTGAATCTGAATTTGGGAGCCAGTATGTAGGAGTTTCAGTCGAAGCCCTGTGAGTACGGTGGAAAGGGTGGAGGAGGAGAAAGCTCAGGACTGAACTAGGTGATGCTCTCACTTTCCAGTGATACATAAGACATTACTAAGTTATATTTAAGATGCACAGCAATCCTCTTAACAAGTAGGATGGATTATGAATTTGGAACTTGGGGCATAATTAGGGACTAAATCTCCTTTGGGACAGAAACCTTGTCTCATGTTCCTCCTCACCTCCCTGCCCACGAAGGACTTGACCTAAATGCATAATAGGATAAAAAATAAAAGTTGCCGGGAAAGACAAGCTTGACTGAGCCTCTGTCTGGTAAAGCAATTAAGTAAATGTCACCACAGAGCAAATTTCAGCACTTAAGGTTTGACTGATCATTAAGGTGTTCACCGACTCACGATGCAAATTCTGCAAAGTAAACTGATGCTTTGAAATGTTTTGGCACATGTTAACAAAAAGAAATACTTTCTAATTATTCAGTGACTAATATGAAAAATGAATAAAAATTCATGAAAAGACGATGTATAATGCATTAAAATACATCAACCTGTTAAACTGAGCAAACAAAAAGCTTTCTAAATTTTACCATTGATGTTTGTGGATAGGAAGAAAGGGGTAATCAAGATGGTATATTCTGAGTTTGCTGTGATTTTCCATCAAATCTCCTGCTAAGTCATAAGCAGAGGTAAACTTTTAAAAAATTCATTCAACAATGAATTAAACAAATTTTATGAATGCAACATCCACTATATGCAAGGCCCTTTGGTATTTACATGGGAGATCAAAGGTGGATAATGTTTAGTCCTGGCTTTGAAGGAGCTTATGAGTAGCTGAGGTAAGTACAAATGACTACATCAGAAGGCAGGGTGATTATGAAGTGGCTTTGCATATCTCTTGTTTCAACCTTTGAACAATTCATCCAAAGCATTTTGGACCTTACACAGGAGGCAAAATGGACCCAACGTGTAATTAAGTTAACAGCAACTCTAACACTTTAATATATCGCTACTATTTATTGGCTGCCTTTTTAACCAGGAGCAGACCACACCAATATCTAATTAAAGCTACAAATTTATAAGTGCTTGGAATTAATCAGATGTGAAAGCAATTTCTACATGGCCTAGTTGTAAATATATACATATATATGTGTGTGTGTATATATATATATATATATGGAGAGAGACAGAGAGATAATATATAATATATAGAGATACATATAATAAGCAAATACAGATCGTTTACTTTAAATGTTTATATACTTGTTTACATATAATAATATAATAAATGCAT
>NW_005359590.1:1392970-1407520 GCF_000412655.1 Myotis brandtii
AAATATAATAACATATATTTATAACTATAGATATAACTAAATATTGCCTGGCACATCATAGGCAATCATTATTTATTTGTTGAATGAATAATAGTTAGAACATAAAAATAGGATTAAATTTGCTGTGAACTATCTGAGTTATATATTTATGATGTGCATTCATTGCTATGCCTTTATTTTTTTGCTCAAATAGTTTCGGCTTTCAATTGCTCCCTTTGACATCCCCTCGCCATTGTAAGTTTTTGGTTTTATTTATTTGAGCACTTCCTTACTTTTTGGCTCTACAAGATGCTCCAGGTTCACCTTGTATATTTTTGCTCCAATTCTAAAATCATCCATTACTCCAAGGATCTCCTTATTGGAGAATGATCTTACAAACCTATGTCTGAGCACTAGGTGAGCTCATTGTCAATGGGGTGTTAGGATGCTATTTTGATGTTAAGGTGGAAGCTTGATTTCATCTTCCTAGAGGTTCTTGTGGTCTCTGCTCTCTTTTCCTACCGTTTAGGTTCAGAGCCTGCCCCTCTTCCTCTTGGTAAATATTACCCCTTTTCTTCTCTTAGCTCTTCATTATCAGCAATTCCTTCAGGACCAAAGCAGTATTAAAAAGAGCCACCAGGAAAATTGTATCCTTCAGAGATGTTTGTGTCTCTTAGAACTAGTTGGTAGGTGCCCTAGAGAAAATCTTATCCATTCTTCTACAATTAGGCAGGCGTTTTGGTTTGGATGCTTTTGCCTGTACCAGCAGGTGATCTGCAGGTGACCCATACAGAAGGTGACCTTCTCTTACTAACAGAAAACTCAGATCAAAATAGCTAACCAATAACTAAACTAAGGAAATTGTTAGCTAGTTCAGTGATCAGCAATGGCATTAAACAACCAAGATTTTCTGGACTTTCTGCTATGCTTAGTCCTTGTCCTTAGGCTGGAAGCCCTCATGATCACACGATACTTGACACAAGTCTAGGTGTCACATCTAGATACAGAGAAAGTCTACTTCTTGCCTTTGGAATATGAGAAAAAAGTTTCTAGAAACACTCAGTAACAGGCTGAAATTGGGTCATATGTTCATCTCTAGGCCAATTAATTGCTGGTAACTTAAATGGGATTATTTGGGTTAGAACAAATAGAGTATATCCTTGAACTTCTCTGAGGGGTAGTTACCTGAATAAAATCAGAGTTCTATTAGCATGGGGAAAAGGAAGATGACTATATTTTAGATAGACCACCACAAATGTGTAGTAGAGCAGGTACATGATTTTTATACTCCCTTACAAGCCAAATTAAGTTGGGTTCTTTTACTACACACACACACACACACACACACACACACACACACACACACACACTCAGAGTCATTATACAGGGTGAGGCAAAAGTATGCGAAACAGTTTATTCTTGCACTATTATTGACTAGAGGCTGGTGCACAAAATTCGTGTACTGGGGGTGGAGGGGGTGTCCCTCAGCCCAGCCTGCACCCTCTCCAATCTGGGACCCCTCGAGGGATGTCCAGACTGCCAGTTTAGGGCCTAAACCGGCAGTCGAACATTCCTCTCACAATCTGGGACTACCGGCTCCTAACCACTCACCTGCCTGCCTGTCTGATTGCCCCTAACTGCTTCTGCCTGCCAGCCTGATCATCCCCTAACTGCTCCCCTGCCTGCCTGATTGAAACCTAACTGCTCCCCTGCCGGCCCGATCGCCCCCAACTGCCCTCCCCTGCCAGCCCGATCACCCCTAACTGTCCTCCCCGTTAGGCCCAGTTGCTCCCAACAGCCCTTCCCTGCAGGCCTGGTCCTCCCTCAACTACTCTCCCCTGCAGGTCTGGTCCCTCCCCCCCCCAACTTCCCTCTCCTGCCAGCCATCTTGTGACAATGTGGGGGCAGCCATCTTGTGATGACACGAGAGCGTGAGGGTCAATTTGCATATTACCTCTTTATTATATAGGATTAATTACTGTGCTATTTTCCATATGAACAACTGTAAACTACTTTTGTCCCACCCTGTACTTCTTCATAAAATGCCTTAACCTTGAAAGCAATGCCTGAGAAAGGTTTTAATGAAGATAGTTTATTTGGGGATTGACCTCAGAAAGCAGAAGTGAGGACTAGGAGAAAAGAAACAGAGAAGGAAAAAAGCCAGTACAAGGATATATTATGCTGTGGGCAATTGATGCTTAATCCTACTGGAACATTTTCAGGAGCTCTTAGAAAAACTGCCCAGCCATGGGATAAAAATGGGAGGTATTAATTTATTAACCTTATTCTCCCACTGATTAAAGCTGGCCCCATGGGTGTTAACTTATCATCTCCCTTCCGGCTGGATAATTGTGAGTTCTGAGCAAGTTCCCACACCTGAGCATCAGAGAAGCCCTAGGGCAAGAAGCAAGAAGTAGCCATGGACTGAGGACAGACACTGTCAAATTACACCTCTGTGAAGCTGGTTAAAGGCTGTCTTGTACTTGTTACCACAACAGTGGTTGGATAAGAGGTGGGGGCTGAGAGGATGTGAAAAAAGTCCAAATAAGTGTTCGATGCATAGCATTTATACTGATTATAATTATTCACCATTTGTGGGAGAATTTAATAAAAGACTCCTCCACCAGACCATACCTCTATAAGGACAGGAATTGTGTGTCTGGGTTATTTTTTTCTATCCCTGTCACCAATTATAGTGTGGGTACATTGCAGGCACTTATAATGAGTGGATGGATGAATAGATGGATGGATGGATGAATGGATGGATGTAACAGAATGAAGAAAAAGGGAATCCAATGGCCAGATCCATTATTTCAAAGAGCAAATCTTCAATAATAAACTAAAAATTGATCCAACTTCACCCAGGTAAGGAACCAAATCATCTGGGACTCTCTAGGTTCCTGGTTTAGGAATGGGCTCAGTCAGATCCTAACTAGTGATTGATTTGGAGACTATCTAGCTGAGGGAAGGTGTCCCTTCCTCCCTCCAGCATGCATTTGGTGTAGTTCTGGGGGACGCACAGGAGTTCTCATTCAGGCACATTTTCTATGGAGTAACACCTACCATCTACTAGATATGAGGGAGGTCAGTTCCTGAGGTTTCCTGCTGGATCAGTCTAGTTCTGACCTGGCCCAAGGAGTCATGGACTATGGTGCATAAAGTGGCCACCTAATCTGACTTGAACACCAATAGTCTCAGAAAGCCACCCCCCACTTCAAGACTGGGAGCAGAGACAGGTATACCCAATGCCCCCAAAGTGGCCACTCCATTGAGTATCACTCTATTTGGGCTGTGTCTTTCCTATGGATTTAGATTTAATAACCATTTGTACTTTGAAATTAAGTTCAAAATTTCTAGGGTAGCAACTGTCTCAACCTTCATTTTTAAATTAACTCTAATACATGTAGATGCTGAATAATAAAGATGACTAACTATCCATTTCCTTCATAAAACATTCTAACCGTACAAGAAAATGTTCTGGGTTTCTTTCCCATGTTATCAGGCAGCACAAATCCCCTGTTTGTATTTTGACGTAACCTGATCTGAGAACCTGATTAAAGCCATGTCTCCATCCTGCAGAGTTAAGGGCATTTATAGAGAAGAATATCTTTTAATGACCATTGTGCAAATGCTATTAAGGCTCTTATCCTGAATGACATTTCCCATCACTTGGCTGGGATTTGTCTGCTTTTGACATCTGCTTCCTTTTAAAAATACTGTACAGACTTTTAACTCCAGTAGACCTCCAAGAGAAGGTAAATCTGAGGGTTTTTATAATTCAGTCTCAGAGATCTTTTTAGAAATGAGAAGAGCTTATTCATAATATATTAAGAACTCTCTCTGATCTACTTGCCAATTCACTGAGCCAGGTCAAAGAAGTTGGCAGTCTTCTCTATTTAGACTGACATTACCTACGGTAATTGCCCAGCAGAACTGTCATCTCTGGATTCCTTCCAGCCCCTTATGACTTCCTGCAGGAGCCACTGAGAATCTAGGTCTGGTTTACGGGAAAGGATGCTGGGCCCCTTGTTGATGGCAGGCACAGCTGGTGTTTTTTAGTTTTTAATTTATTTTATTGTTGAGAGTGCTACAGATGTCCCCCATTTCCCTCCCTTTGCAACCCTTCCACTCATCTCTTGCCCTACCCAGGCCTTCACCTGTCTACTGTCTGTGTCCATGGGCTATGCCTATATGCCAGGGGTGGGCAACCTTTTTGTGAGTGCGTGCCAAAACCAGCAAAATCTCTGACTCAAAATTCTTCTGCGTGCCAACCCTAATTTTTTGAGAACATGTTACACCTACTTGATATCTCTTAAGGTGTACGTATGTGAAGAACCTTGAAGAAATAATAAAATTCATTCGAGCGACAAAAACACAGTATATGATGATAAAAGATACACTTATGTCTTAATGTATACATGTACAGTGATAGTCCAACAGAAAACTTTATGACTCCTTTTGATATTATCAGTGGGACTTTTGCTGCTGAATTACTGATGACAGAGATTTTATATCAGGTTTATATTTTGTGCCCTTCAGAGATATGCACGAGCTACTACTTTCATCCATCAGGCTACTCCTATTACGAGACTTAACAAAATTCATCACTGAGAACAAAGATTCACAAGCGTATGTGGATGAAACCAAAACACTGGTCGGATCTAGGAAGGCAGGGGGAGTTAAGGCAGAGGCATAGAAATTGCTCTTCCCCTCTCTCATCAATCCATGTCTATGGTCTTTAAGATAACTTGTTATGTAAAATTATTTACTTATCTAAGATGCACCTACACTGAATTTATCTGAAAAATAAAAAAGTCGATATTAAGAAAAAAATTGTAAATGGAAGATTATAAGAGAGGATTTCGCGTGCCAGCAAGTTACTGGCGTGCCATGTTTGGCACGCGTGCCAGGGGCTGCCCACCCCTGCTATATGCATATAAGTTCTTTGATTAATCTCTTCCCGCTTTCCCTCCCACCTTCCCTCTGAGATCTGTCAGTCTGCTCCATGCTTCCATGGCATAGCCAGTCTTGGTATCTGAGCTCTTTCAGGCAATTTAGACACCTCTCTAGACTAATCCAGGGGCTTACAGTCCCCAAGTGGATACTGTTTGACTTGTATATGTTATGTGTTCTCATCACACACTCACTAAGAAGAAGAAATGAAGAGGGTGGGAGGAAACTTTTGGAAGTGATGGATATGTTTATGGCATAGTTATAGAAGGGTTTCCTGAATATATACTTATTTCCAGACTCATCAAGTTGCATACATTAAATTTATACAGCTGTTTGCATGTCAACCATTCCTCAATAAAGTGGTTTAAAAATTAAAAGTAAATCAAATGAGTGGCTATTATTTTAGAATTAGGAATTCCCATAAATATTTAAATTTTTGGCTTTTTTTTTTAAAAAATTAGAAAGTCTGGCACTACCCAGGCCCCATATCAGCACACGAATGGAGTTCAATAGTGGCTGTCCTTGAGAAGGGAGTGGCCACTCCAGTTTGGCAGAGTGATTACAGTGGGTTTACATCTGCACCATGCCCAGTCCCCTTCTCAGGTCAAATCACCCATGGCTGAGGCTCAGAGGAAGCATTTGATGAACATTGTAGCATGTGCTTTCACAGACATGAAAAATGTCCAAGGCCACACAAGTAGTAAAAGGGAGAGTTGAAATTCAAGTCTGAGTTTTCGGTTTTCATGTCCGGCGCTACTCCTCCTCACTCCACCGCCCTGCTGCTACCTCCACACTATGAAGCGTCATCTCAGGGACCCATTGGAGCTGGAGTCTTGGAGTGTCTCCTAAGCTGCTCTCTGATGAGGCTGGCACTGGCGATGCAGCTCAGAGAGAACACCTTCCCAAGGGCATTGTGGATACACAGGCACGAATGCCCTTTTCATCACGTGTTGGAGAAAGAGGAGCCACGCGCTATTTATACCACGTGGCTGGCTCTAATCTCCAAACAGTTTTTAATGCAATGAAGTGTACCAATAATAAAAAGGACATCATTCCTACCTCCAAATGAAGGGTACCCTTGAAGAGGTAAGTTTAAGGATGAGGAAGGGTGAAGTCCTTCTTGTTAGCATACGGCTCTCACCGTTAGCAGACACAGCGTGAGCACCTTTATGCTGGGTGTTCAGAGTGGTGAGCATGCACTGGGTGCCGGGGAGTCAGTGTTTAAGGCGTGGTCCCTGTCTCTAAGAGGTTTATATTCTAGCTGTGGAGAAAGGACATAGCCAGAAAAAAGGATGATAGCAACAGAGGCACAAACGCAGAGTCAGATGAGTTCAGGGAAGGGAAGATAGTCTTTTGTGTTGGAAAACACCTTTCCACTCCAAAGGTGGCTCTATAGGCTGTTGAAGGCCTAGAAATGTCCAATTCATTCTTAAAATAAGACTTTATCGGCCTGGCATGTGATACTGTAAGGTGATCATAATATTAAGGAAGCCTTTCCTGACTCAGTAATAACTAAAACCAAATTCTGCTTTGAATTGATTTTTTATGTTCATTCTAAGTTTTCTTTTGAGGGGAAGGGATATCATGCTTTTCACTCTCCATCTACCCATTTTTCCATCCATCCATCCACCTCAACATGTCATATACCAGAGGTCCTCAAACTTTCTAAACAGGGGGCCAGTTCACTGTCCCTCAGACCGTTGGAGGGCCGGACTATAGTTTTAAAAAAACCTATGAACAAATTCCTATGCACACTGCACATATCTTATTTTGAAGTAAAAAAACAAAATGGAACAAATACAATATTTGTATTTGCATGTGGCCCGCAGGCCGTAGTTTGAGGACCCCTGTCATATACTGTAATAGTTGCTGAGAGACCAAAAATTGGGGGACATGGTCCCTGCCTTCAGAGCATGCTCTGCCAAGGAACAACAGTGCACCTGCTACCTCTCGGGTCTGCTTGGCAATCATACCTGGAATATAAATACCTCCTAGACAGAATAAGCCCACTACATGAATTAAGCATCACCAGTATTTATTCCATCAGTAGTTCCCAAATGATAATGTCAATACAAATCACCTGGCCTTCTTGTCAAACTGCAGGTTCTGATTCAGGACTGGGTGGGCAGATTTACATCTTGTTAGCTCCCAGATGATGCTGGTCCTTGGACCTCTCTTTGAAGGGCAAGGTTTTATAGCACATCAAGATGACATTGAAGTCTGGACTTTTGAACACCAGAAAGAGTCACGCTTCATAAATTCAAGGGTGAAGATACCACTGGCAAATTCACTTTTCTTTTCCTGACTCTGGGAAACAGCTTTACAGAATGCTTTTGGCTTTAACTCATATCTCCCTTATCTTCCCCACACTTCCCTTTTGAAAAATTAGAAATTTAGTCCATTTCCCCCCTCTTTCACAGAGCTTCTTCAACTTTCTCTCAAGAATGGCAAACTGTGGCTTCAGAAATCCATCAAGAATTGGTAGCACTCCAGAAAAGGCGAGGGGACCCAGAGCTAATGACCTAAGCTGCAGGCTGTGTTAGGGATCCATCATGGTCATGTTTACCAGCGCTGCAACCCCATAGAGGCACCTGCAATTAATTTCGATGGCTAGAAGCCACAGGGGACATAACAGCTTGTGGGTGATTAAGAATGAATGACTAATCTTCCATTTAAAAGGTCCCAGGAAAAAATGATGACAGATAGGTTTGCATTAGCTGTAGAGCTTAGTAATCCTGATCACTCTCATTTATTTTTTGTCAATGCCTCTTTTTAATTTGTCTACACTTTTTTTTTAAGTGGCACTTGTTCTTTGGTGCCACAGTTGCACAGTCTTCATGATACTTTTGCAAATAATGGAAATTCCTTTCTTGCTAAGATCCAGAAATCATAAGAGAAAAGAAATTGATAGTGATCTCCACTATTTGAAGTTAGCCACACTATTTTATAGTAAAAGGTGATTTCACAGCAACGCTACAGTAATATTTCTGTGTATTTCAAATAGGTGTTATATGATACTGTTTACAAACTCTGGATTGGTACAGTTTCTAGTCCAATTACAAAAGACCTGTTATATTTTTTTTCAGGGCCACACAGATTGCCAACATCCATCTAATCTTGAAGCCTTTGGGAAATATGCCCACCCTCCCAAATTCTTACAGATGCACTTCTTTTCAATAAAATACCCTTCTTGTAGGGTGTGTCCTTGGTACCACACAAGTGTGTCATATTTAACGGTGAAGATAAAGTGAACATCACAGTGATTAAAAACAAGTCACATTAGGGTAGAGCACCTTCGAGAGAAAGTTCTCAGGGGATAGAAAAATGGTTCACTTAAAAGCTTCATACTAGCAAGCAGTATAGGGCTCTCAATACACTGCACATCGCCAGAAGATGTGTTGGGTTAGGGCACACCAGGCGAGGATATGAATCATGGAATGCCACTCCAAAGACTATTACAGAATGGGATGTGATAAAAACCAAAAGGGGCTGAATTTTAACCGCCGTGATCCATGCATTACAGCCTGTGGCTTCAAGAGAGGGTTAGGAGTCAGAATGACATCCATCGGGCACAGGCTGAGCAAAAGTGCAGCCAACCTTGTTGTCAGCGCAGACCACGATGCACAGAGTGCCATGCGTTCCCTTAGGTAGAATTATGTAGCTTGTCAGTGGTGGATACACTGGGGGAAGATGGTTTTGTGCTTTTTTTTTATTCCCGGTGTAAATATTTAAACTCCTCCATAACTTTCGAGTTACGGCTTACTTTCCTGGAATGAAATTCTAAAACAAATTGACAGCCAAACACTCGGTGGAATTTCTGCAGGCCAGCAGGTTTGTTTCCATTACAGAACCCTGTTTTACCTCACTCAATTTTCACGGTGCTACTGCTTCCCAATCCTTTCCGGTTGCTGCACCCTGGGGCTCTGGCTCTTGGTTAGCAGGATGGCATTCTAAGAGTAGTCACCTATTATCTGAACTGTCCATTTAAAATCTGCCTGGCAAGTGGTGCTATACATGTTTTTTTCCTAGCATTTACTTTTGAACACTCTTTTATCGGGGTTTCTCAAAATCAGTTCCCTGTACAGCAGGCGTGGGGAACGTCCAGCTCACGGGCTGCGTGAGGCCTGCAAAATCACTTGGTCTGGACCTGCCAAGCCAACCGCAGGTGTGACTCAAAATTCAATAAATCTAGGAGTTTTTTCATAGCAACATAAGTTTATATTAAGTGAATTATATTAAGCGACTGATGTTATAAATATCCAAAGGGCCCTTGGCAGAAGAAAGGTTCCCCACCCCTGCTGTAAAGATACCAGCTCTATTTCTGCTTCTTTCTGAGTAAGGTTACTCATGGCATCGGAAGTGCGTAGGGCTGAAACCGCCTGAGAAAGTTATTGACAAGCAGTGTGCTTGTTCTGTCCCTGTGTACATGAGTTGTTGTCAGTACCTATTAAATTATGAGAAAGAGAATTTATAGTGGACAATTATTTTTGGTTGCCTACCATCCATCTCATCTTCTTGGTTTAATAGCACCCCAATATTTTGGAGGGTGAATTATCTCCACCCCATGAGTCTGTTAGGGGTCTGAAACTAGAGGCAGGCATGTGACAGTAGCAGTTTACCCTTTCATGGTGGACATGACTTTGAAAAGACCTTTCCACGCTGAAGGTGGAGCTGGGAGCTGCTGGGGCTGCCCCGTGGGGCTGGGCATGGGGCTCACACAGCCGAAGGCAGAGACACTGAGCGCTTATAACTCACCCTGAAGCACTCATGACTCGCCCTGAAGCACTCAGTGTTCGAAAACAGGCCTATCCCTGGACTTTTACTTCTGGAACCAATAATCCCCCCCCCCCTTTTTTTTTTTTAGAATACATTTTATTGATTTTTTTACAGAGAGGAAGGGAGAGGGATAGAGAGTTAGAAACATTGATAAGAGAGAAACATCGATCAGCTGCCTCCTGCACACCTCCAACTGGGGATGTGCCCGCAACCAAGGTACATGCCCTTGGCCAGAATCGAACCTGGGACCTTTCAGTTCGCAGGCTGACGCTCTATCCACTGAGCCAAACCGGTCAGGGCAATAATTCACTTTTTGACTTAAGATAATTGAGGCCAGGAATTCTACTATTTGTTACAGAAATCCAGATTGTCAGATTTTTTTCTACCAAGTGTTTAAAATTGTCCATCACTTTGTCATTGGTATTTATAATAAAATGTCACTGAGCTGTCTCAAGGAAGACAAGAGGAGAGTGAACATTTTTCATTTAGATATAATCCCCTGCTTTCACATGTTTCACAACTTTCATCCTTTTCTTTCTTTCATCAAATGTTTTGTGAAGATAAAGGATGAAAATGTTAATAAGCACCATGATGAGTTGACTAGGCCTTCACTGCTTTTTTTCTCCTGTCTGAGCATATTCCCTGGTGTGCTGCTAGTGACAAATCATCGATGATTCATCAATTTGATTAGTCAACAACTGAGTTGTTTGCGTTCATTTTTAATGGCATGGTAGTAGCAGGAGCAGCAGCTAAATTTATGGAACGCTTTCTGTATGGAGGAGACTGGGCAGAAACTCCTTTTATCCTTGAACCTAGCTGGTAGGCATTGATGTGCTGGGAAAACAGCTCTGGGGAAGGGGGAGGGAACTCTACCTTACAGAGTTCACCACTTTCTGTGGCATAAACACTCCCACGGCTAATTTCAATGGTTTAACACTAGCTGGAAAAATTCTTGCATATTTAACAATCAGCCTTGGGAGCCAGTCTAACAGATTCCAGTACATCACTGGAGAAACCTGAATCATAGGGAGACTACACAAGGCACCCAAATCCAGCAGTTTGTAAACCCAGGTTTGTCCTACTCCAGAGCCCACACTCTCAGCCTCTCACTTCTTTCTAATCATGAAGCCATTTTTCAGCATTTATTTAAAACAGCATATGGGAATGTAAAAGTATTTCAAATATCCTTTACATTCAGATAAATTTGATGTAGTGAGAGTATTTAAAGAGCACTTGACCTTTCTATATTTTATGGGTAAGGAGCACAAATCTGTATTAAATATGACACTTGTATCAACATCTTTGATTAACAGTCACCAAGCTCTTCTGCTACAGAATGTTTTGAAGATAAACTTTCTATGTCTACCGTGTCTGGGAATGTTAATAAAAATTGAAGAAATTATTAAAATGAATGGATCGGTGATCTATCAGCATGTTTCAGTCCTAATCCCTGTCCTAATTCGTGGGTTGCCATGTTTCTTAATCTTACTACAAGCCTTTCCAAGAAGTTTCCAGGAAATTTATGTGTGGATTTTGAGCTCATGAAATATACTGAATTATAATCATGAATGTAAAATCACGTGTGTGTGCATAAATAGCAAATATTTTCATACTACAGAAAATTAAGTAAATTATAACTGATAAGATGTTACAGTAATTTCTTTTCATCGCCCATGCAGGCTTAACTACAAAGTCTTTCCTGGCTCACAAGTAAAGGATTTTGCATATATTGTTTATTATTTCAATCTAAGCCTAAAAGCTACAACAAAGTAAATGATAACAATTGTAAACATTAGATAATAGGCATCTTTGCACAGCAGACCTATCAGAATTTACTAGGTCATAGGCATGAAAGCACTTTGGAAAATTCAAGGCATTGCACAAATGTGAGGAATTATTATTAGGTAAAAAAAAAATCCCAAAGATAAAATCGCTCAACAGTTCAATTTATGCACATTATTTTCAAACTATAAATTTATAACAAAATAGAAACATCCCTATCAAATATTATAATAAAAGAGCTAATAACTAATGAGGCTCTAGGAACCATTTATTTTGTGAACTTTAAGAAGCATCAGTTTAGTTTTAAGGAAACTTGATCACCTCCCTCCATCCCCTACCACACATGTTAAAGAAAAATATTTTCTATGGAAAATAAGATATAATTTTATATGTGAATATTTATGTAAACTCTAGTTTTAAAAACCTCATACCATTAAGAAATTGCTAACTATATTTAGGTAGGATAATCCTACTGAGATTGTACTTTAAAAAGAGTTTTTATCTGTTGGAGTTAGATAATAAAATATTTATGGATGAAAAAAATATAATGTCTGAGATTTGCTTCAAAATATCTGGGGAAGGAGAAGTGAGCAGAGGGCATAGATGAAATGAGATTGGCCTTGTGCTGATAACAGTTGAATCTGTGCTAATGGGTACATGGAGTTTGTTCACTAGTCAAAGAATATGTATATGCTTGAAGTTTTCTATAATAAAAGTTTAAGAAAATGCACCTCATATCAATTAAAACATTGTTGACCATTTCTAAGAACTGATTAAAAGGAAATGGGGAGAATTCATTGCCAAAACACCCATTATTTCTGATCTGTTTTTGTTCATTCTAGTCCCGTCCACTTTCACGTTGCTGTCAGAATTCTATTTCTAAAAATTAAATTCGTTCATGGAATTCCCTTGCCCAAAAGACCTCTTTTGAGATCTCATTGCCTAAAGGATACAGTTAGTGACTCCTTCTTGGGTAACCCACAGCACTTGGTCTTATTCTCTTAGGGAAACCTCCTACATGGTATGATCTTTTAGAGCCCTATGTTTTTATCTCCTGCAAGAATGTGAGACCCAGAAAGACAGAGAGCTTACTTTTTCTTTCCTTTAAAAAAATGTATCTTTATTGTTGAAAGTGTTAAAGGAAATTTATGTGTGGATTTTGAGCTCATGAAATATACTGAATTATAATCATGAATGTAAAATCACGTGTGTGTGCATAAATAGCAAATATTTTCATACTGCAGAAAATTAAGTAAATTATAACTGATAAGATGTTACAGTAATTTCTTTTCATCGCCCATGCAGGCTTAACTACAAAGTCTTTCCTGGCTCACAAGTAAAGGATTTTGCATATATTGTTTATTATTTCAATCTAAGCCTAAAAGCTACAACAAAGTAAATGATAACAATTGTAAACATTAGATAATAGGCATCTTTGCACAGCAGACCTATCAGAATTTACTAGGTCATAGGCATGAAAGCACTTTGGAAAATTCAAGGCATTGCACAAATGTGAGGAATTATTATTAGGTAAAAAAAAAATCCCAAAGATAAAATCGCTCAACAGTTCAATTTATGCACATTATTTTCAAACTATAAATTTATAACAAAATAGAAACATCCCTATCAAATATTATAATAAAAGAGCTAATAACTAATGAGGCTCTAGGAACCATTTATTTTGTGAACTTTAAGAAGCATCAGTTTAGTTTTAAGGAAACTTGATCACCTCCCTCCATCCCCTACCACACATGTTAAAGAAAAATATTTTCTATGGAAAATAAGATATAATTTTATATGTGAATATTTATGTAAACTCTAGAGTTTTAAAAACCTCATACCATTAAGAAATTGCTAACTATATTTAGGTAGGATAATCCTACTGAGATTGTACTTTAAAAAGAGTTTTTATCTGTTGGAGTTAGATAATAAAATATTTATGGATGAAAAAAATATAATGTCTGAGATTTGCTTCAAAATATCTGGGGAAGGAGAAGTAAGCAGAAGGCATAGATGAAATGAGATTGGCCTTGTGCTGATAACAGTTGAATCTGTGCTAATGGGTACATGGAGTTTGTTCACTAGTCAAAGAATATGTATATGCTTGAAGTTTTCTATAATAAAAGTTTAAGAAAATGCACCTCATATCAATTAAAACATTGTTGACCATTTCTAAGAACTGATTAAAAGGAAATGGGGAGAATTCATTGCCAAAACACCCATTATTTCTGATCTGTTTTTGTTCATTCTAGTCCCGTCCACTTTCACGTTGCTGTCAGAATTCTATTTCTAAAAATTAAATTCGTTCATGGAATTCCCTTGCCCAAAAGACCTCTTTTGAGATCCCATTGCCTAAAGGATACAGTTAGTGACTCCTTCTTGGGTAACCCACAGCACTTGGTCTTATTCTCTTACGGAAACCTCCTACATGGTATGATCTTTTAGAGTCCTATGTTTTTATCTCCTGCAAGAATGTGGGACCCAAAAAGACAGAGAACTTACTTTTTCTTTCTTTTAAAAAAAATGTATCTTTATTGTTGAAAGTGTTAAAAGATGTCCTCCTTTCCCCCCCATTGACCACTGTTCCCCCTCCCCCACCCCCAGGCCTTTTCCTCACTATTATTGTCTGTGTCCAGAGAACTTATCTTTCCATCTTTCTATCTTTAGTTCTTGGCATATGGTAGATGCTCAATAAATTTTAGGTGAATAAAATGAAAGTAAAATACAAACATTATATAAAAATAAATGTTAGAACAATGGAACTAAAACAGTTAATGATGACTAGACAGTTGATACTTAGTAGTTTGTTGTTGTTTAGGTTCTAACCCTTCTAAATAATGCATGAAAATTATTTATAATCAAAATTGAAGCTGAACCAGGACTTATACAAAAGATACTTAAGTATTGTTGAATTGAAAAAAAGCACAGATTAATAAAATGTGTATAATTTCTTTGCTACTTTTAGATGTACATAGCTAAAGAAAATACAACTACTAGGAATATACTATGCTCAATAACCAGTACCCTAATACACTCAATAAAAGATTGCATTGCTTTAAT
>NW_005359590.1:1407613-1421950 GCF_000412655.1 Myotis brandtii
CCCCCTCCCCCACCCCCAGGCCTTTTCCTCACTATTATTGTCTGTGTCCAGAGAACTTATCTTTCCATCTTTCTATCTTTAGTTCTTGGCATATGGTAGATGCTCAATAAATTTTAGGTGAATAAAATGAAAGTAAAATACAAACATTATATAAAAATAAATGTTAGAACAATGGAACTAAAACAGTTAATGATGACTAGACAGTTGATACTTAGTAGTTTGTTGTTGTTTAGGTTCTAACCCTTCTAAATAATGCATGAAAATTATTTATAATCAAAATTGAAGCTGAACCAGGACTTATACAAAAGATACTTAAGTATTGTTGAATTGAAAAAAAGCACAGATTAATAAAATGTGTATAATTTCTTTGCTACTTTTAGATGTACATAGCTAAAGAAAATACAACTACTAGGAATATACTATGCTCAATAACCAGTACCCTAATACACTCAATAAAAGATTGCATTGCTTTAATATATAATAATAATCATAAAAATCATATTCAACTTGGATGCTTTCTGATAAGCAACAAAAGAAAGAAATAGACAAATTGGACTTTATCATAATTAAAAACTATTGTTCACTAAAGAATGTTATCTGGAGAGTAAAACGGACAATTCATAGAATTTACAAATCACCTTTCTGACAAGGGTCTAGTTTATAGAAAATATAAAGAACATCTACAATTCAACAAAAAGGCAAACAACCCAACTAAAAAAATGAGCACAGGACCTGAATAGACTTTCCTCCAATGAAGATATGTGAATGGCCAGCAAGTACATGACAAGATGCTTGACATCATTAATCAGGGAAATGCAAATCAAAACCACAATGAAATACCCTGTCACACCCACTAGGATGGCTATAATAATAATAATTTAAAAAACCCAGAACAGAACAAGTATTGATGAGAATGTGGAGAAATTAGGACATGCATATGTTACTGGTAGGAATGTAAAATGGTGCAACCACTGTGCACAACAATTTGGCAGCTCCTTAATAAGTTAACATGGAACCACCATGTGGCACAGCATTCCATACCCAAAAGAATTATAAACAAGTGTTCAAACACAAATGTACACATTTGTTCATAGAGACACTATGTGCAATAGCCAACGGTTGAAACAACCCAAATGGCTATCACTAATGACTGGGTAAGCAAATGTGGTGTGTCATACAATGGAACATCATTCAACCATAAACCATGCACACATCTCTACATCCTAACAAGGGACCACTTTTGACCTCTGCTCTAATCCACACAGAGCCAAGATCCTTGAAAATCCAGTGGGTATTTTCTCTCAACTTTTCTCTGTCTTCTGCCTCCTACGCCAACCCCAATGTAATCCTCAGTTCAAGCCTAGAAGATAGCATACGATTTCATTCCATTCTATTATCATAATTAAAAACTATTGTTCACTAAAGAATGTTATCTGGAGAGTAAAACGGACAATTCATAGAATGGGAGAAACTATTTGCAAATCACCTTTCTGACAAGGGTCTAGTTTATAGAAAATATAAAGAACATCTACAATTCAACAAAAAGGCAAACAACCCAACTAAAAAAATGAGCACAGGACCTGAATAGACTTTCCTCCAATGAAGATATGTGAATGGCCAGCAAGTACATGACAAGATGCTTGACATCATTAATCAGGGAAATGCAAATCAAAACCACAATGAAATACCCTGTCACACCCACTAGGATGGCTATAATAATAATAATTTAAAAAACCCAGAACAGAACAAGTATTGATGAGAATGTGGAGAAATTAGGACATGCATATGTTACTGGTAGGAATGTAAAATGGTGCAACCACTGTGCACAACAATTTGGCAGCTCCTTAATAAGTTAACATGGAACCACCATGTGGCACAGCATTCCATACCCAAAAGAATTATAAACAAGTGTTCAAACACAAATGTACACATTTGTTCATAGAGACACTATGTGCAATAGCCAATGGTTGAAACAACCCAAATGGCTATCACTAATGACTGGGTAAACAAATGTGGTGTGTCATACAATGGAACATCATTCAACCATAAACCATGCACACATCTCTACATCCTAACAAGGGACCACTTTTGACCTCTGCTCTAATCCACACAGAGCCAAGATCCTTGAAAATCCAGTGGGTATTTTCTCTCAACTTTTCTCTGTCTTCTGCCTCCTACGCCAACCCCAATGTAATCCTCAGTTCAAGCCTAGAAGATAGCATACGATTTCATTCCATTCTACCCTGAAGAAAATGAGTCTTAGAGCAGTTAAGTGACTTGTTCAAGGCAATTCAACTAGTAAATATTAAAGAAAAAAATAAAAATCAATCTCTAGATATCAAATGTGGTGTGTCATACAATGGAACATCATTCAACCATAAAAAGAAATTAAGTACTGATACATGATACAATTTGAAAACATTATGCTAAGTGAAAGAAGCCAGACACAAAAGGTCACATACTATATGATGCCATTTATAGGATTTATCCAGAATAGGAAAATCCATAGAAACAGAAAGCAGATTAGTGATTGTCAGGGGCTGAGGGAGGGAGGACTGCAGAGTGACTGCTTAATGGATGTAGGATTTTTTTTGGGAGTGATGAAAATGTTTCAGAACTAGATAGTGGTGAC
The DNA here is from genome assembly GCF_000412655.1 of Myotis brandtii. Lineage (NCBI taxonomy): Eukaryota > Metazoa > Chordata > Mammalia > Chiroptera > Vespertilionidae > Myotis > Myotis brandtii. The sequence continues at coordinate 1,410,246 of NW_005359590.1, forward strand.
GGTTGCACAAAATTGTGACTGTACTAAATGTTATTGAATTTACACTTCAAAAATGTTTTAAATGGTAAATTTTATGTTATGTGTATTTTACAAGAAAATAATGTTTTACAAGTCCAACTTTCAGAGATTCTATTGTGGGGCACCTGGTGCAAGACCCAGGAGTATGTAGTTTTGACAAGTACCCAGGTGATTTGATGCAGGTCGTCTTGGAAAAATACTTTGAGAAACACTGATAGACTATTTCTACAGGTATTTAAATTACTTCCATGATAAAAGCCACATACCACATAATTTAGCAAGGAAAATGACTCAGAGACATCACACATTACCCTTCAAAGTTCCTACTACTTCATAAGATGGAAATCTGTTAACAACTTAAATGATACTTTTCCAGGGCCTGGTTACATAAACATGTGCACAGTCTCCTCACTTTTCCCAAGACATCCGGAGTCACAGTCCTGTTACTTGGCCAAGACTCATCTGTCCCATGTCCTTGAAGTCATCCTTTTCCTCTGGCCCATGTTTTCAACATGGTTTCTTTCTGCTGCTTATTTCCTCACAGGCTAAAACCATGCACACATCTCTACATCCTAACAAGGGATCACTTTTGACCTCTGCTCAAATCCACACAGAGCCAAGATCCTTGGAAATCCAGTGGGTATTTTCTCTGTCTTCCACCTCCTATGCCAACCCCAATGCAATCCTCAGAACAAGCCTAGAAGATAGCATACTATTTTATTCCATTCTACCATGAAGAAAATGAGTCTTAGAGTAGTTAAGTGACTTGTTTAAGGTAATTCAACTAGTAAATATTAAAGAAAAAAAATCAAACTCAATCTCTGGATATCAAGTTCTTAAACAGCTCAAGATTAAAATAAGTTATGCCAGGATTTAATTTCCATGAGAACAGGAGCATTGTGCCTTGAATCAAACAAAGATACAAAGAGACAGGGAATAAACAGTGAATACTTTTCTTTCCCTAAATCTAGAAGACATATCTTAGTCAATGTTCAATGATTATTTATGGAATAAAAACAGCACATACACGATAGGCAAAGATTGAAGAGTAGAGAAAATCTAAGAAAATCCAAACTCAATGATCTTGACCCATTTAGAGATATAACAGTTTGCAAGTTATTAAATGCAAGTAAAGTCATACCAATTTGGAGGTCTGCCACACTTTGTCCCAAGGAATTTTGTTAGGTGGCAACTGGAAACTTGCCCATGAACACTTGGGAACCTCTGGTCTAAGATACCTCACATCTATATTACTGACAGAGACTGGAAGAGTTCAGAAGAAAAGATCCAATTGTGATTTTGTTCTTTTATTAGAGAGGTATTCTGAAATAGGAGGGAAGATGGGGGAGTGGGTAGCTTTTGCATGGTGTTTACCTTCACATGTCAAGTTTAAGAATACAAGTGTTAAAGAAAAAGAAAACAAGTGTATTTGGGTGTCATACTTTTATAGACTTCCTCCTCCATTCTTGTTTCAATGAAATGCCTGGTATTTTAAATTTTCCTTTGATAATATATTTAAAAAACCACATCTAGTAAGATATATTTTCACCTTTGAATCATTTTCCTTTACACTTTATTTTATTGACAGTAAAACAATAATTTGATTTATATATTTATGCAATTTAATCATAATCAATTATCTACCCCAAACAACTAAAAATTAAATACTCAACATATTTGCACCCTGTGGTATAGGAGACAGAATAAGCATCAGAATGAAATAAAAAACAGTAGGAAATGAGCTTTAGTTCACCAGACTGTAACATCTAATTTGCAAAATTAGTTTGGCTTGCATCGTCTAATTTAAGATGTTCCTTCCAATTTTCAATGAGCCTCTAATTTGAGCCAGGCATTGTGCTAGATGATAGAAATATACAGACAAACCAGGGTGTTTCCTGCTCTGACAGTCTCATAGCTTCAGAATGTAGTGTTTCACTTGATCTAAAAGATTTTAAAATCCCTGGGCAAACCCCCATTTCAGATGTGTCAGGATCATCTAATATAGCTCAAAGTGAAAACTCTACTTCCCAACCTTCTTTCACTGCATGCGAACACAGTTTCTGTCTGGCCTGACAACTGAAACATGGATTCCAAGCACAGAACAGGAAGTCAGTACACACCAACAAAGCTGCAGGCCCACCTCATCTTTGCTTCATTTTCCAGACCCCTGGTGGCTAGTCTTCTTTCTCTTCTCTGTCACCCTTAACCTTCATACTTCCACTCCAAGCACCAGAGTGGAACCCAGAGTTTTAAGATAATTTCAATGAAGGAAACAAGCAAAACCAAAACCTGTTCTAACTATTCTCACTGATAATGTGCAGCATTCGCGAGTGGGCAATGATTGAAAGGCTCCAGCACACTCTTTCAGGAGGGCCGGCACATAAAGTTTGTTTTCTGTTGCAATGTTCCAAGGAAATGTTTTTCTTGCTAGTCACTGGAACAGCTGGCTGGGGATTTCCCTATTTTTGTTAGAGTGAATTAATTTGGCAAGAAAAATAGATGAATCTTTTCAACTCCTCCCTTCCCCCCAACACACACAGACACTCACAGTCAGCTGTACCTCAGGAAAGGTAAGAAGCAAAAAGGAAGTCAGACTGTGGTTATTCATCTATAAATGACTCAGGTGAGTAGACCTTCCTTTCTGGGTTTCCCACCACCAAGTAAGGAGATTTAATGTGAAGGAGAAGAAAAAAAAACAACTGGAAAAAAACCATGTTATTGTCTACAGACTCAATGCTTATGCTCTCCCAAGACAACCACATTCCATTCCAGAATTAATTCCCCAGAAGGAGGCCAGATCAGTTAGACAGATGGCATGTGCCCCACCTTCAATTTGTTCCTCCACCACACCCACCCCCTGCCCCAAGGTCTTACCATGGTCAGATTTCTCCAATGCTAACCATTCATTCATTCTTTCATTCAACATGTACTTGTTAAACCATCTACTATGTGCCAGGCATAGTGATGAGAATTATAATAGTGAGAAAAATCAAACAGTTTATAGACTGTTGGGGAAGATTAACATAGTCAAGGGGTAACACAAATGAGAACAAACACAAATGAGACATAAGCTGAGGTAAATGTTGAGGAAAAACACAGTATTACGGTGGCTTGAAAAAGGACCAAATGTAGACTGAGCTGGGAGCAACAGCTCAAGGAAAATGCAGGAGAAAGGCGAGATCTAGGCTGAGGGAATGGCATGTGCCAAGGCCCTATGACAAGAGGGAACTTGGCATGTCAGAGAAACTGAACAATTAGAGAAGGTAGAATTCAGGGGAAGCGGGGAGAGGGGGTGCATAGTGCAAAGTGGATCTAGATCCACCAAAAAGAAAAGAAACCTATTAGAATTAATAAGTGAGTTCAGCCAGGTTTCAGGATACGAGATCAATATATATTGATGTATTTATACATGCTAGCAATGAACAGTCCAAAAATGAAGTTAAGAAAACAATATCACTTATAATATTATCAAAAAGAAAAAAATGCTTAGAAATAAAATTAAGAAAAGAAGTGTAAAGCTTATACATTGAAAACTATAAAAAACTTGAAAGAAATTAAAGAGACCTAAGTAAATGGAAAGGTATCTCATGTAACTAACTAGAAGATTTAATATTGTTAGGTTCCAAACTGACCTACAGATCATCACAATCCCTTTCAATATCTCAGATGATTTCTTTCCAGAAATTGATAAGATGATCCTAAGGTTTATATAAAAATTCAAGGAACTCAGAATAGCCAAAATAATAAAAAAGAAAAACAAAGGTGAAAGACATGTTTTTCTCAATTTCAAAATTTATTACAAAGCTACAGTAATCAAGACAGTGTGGTATTAGTATGAAGATACACATACAGATTCATAGAATAGAAGTTAGAGTCCAAAAATAAACCCTCTTACTATTATGGTTAATTGATATTTGATAAGAGAATCAAGACAGTCAATGTCAAAAATAGTCTTTTCAATAAGTTGTACCAGACAAGTAGATATCCTATGCAAAAGAATGAAGTTAGACCCCTACCTCAAACCATAAATGAAAATTAACTCAAAATATATCATCAAACTAAATGAACTAGCTAAAATTGTGAAACTATTAGAAGAAAACATGGGAGTAAATCATCTTGACCTTGGATTAGGCAATGATTTCTTCCAAATTCACAAGTGACAAAAGAAAAAAAAGACAAATTGGATTTTATTAAAATTAAGAACATTTGTGCTTCAAAGTACACCATCAAAAAAGCGAAAAGACAACTCACAGAATGGGAGAAAATATTTTTAAATCATACATCAGATGTATACATCAGGGTTGTTATATTTAGAATACGTAAAGTACTCTTACAAATCAACAAGAAAAAGACAAACAATCCCATTTAAAGATGATCACATCTTATACTGAAAAAAAAAAATCTAGAAACAGACTTTACACCCTTCACAAAAATCAACTTAAAATGGATCCTAGACCTAAATTTAAAATGCAAAAGTATGAAAGTCATGGAAGATAACATTGGAGATAATCTTGGGTATTGCAATGGTTTTTTTAGATATAAAACCAGAGCCATGATCCATGAAAAAAAATAGTTGATAAGCTGAACTTCATTAAGATTATAAATTTCTGCTCTGTGAAAGACACTGTAAAGAAAGTGAAAAGACAAGCTACAGCTTGAAAGAAAATATTTGCAAAAGATAGAGCTGATAAAGGACTGTTCTCTAAATTATACAAAGAACTCACAGTCTACTGGGTTTGGCTCAGTGGTTGGAGTGTTGGCTCTTGGACTGAATGGTCTTGGGTTTGATTCCAGTCAAAGGGTCAATCCCTGACCCCTGTCGGGGTGCATGCAGGAGACATAGTTACCATATAACCCAGAAATTTCACTCCAAGGAAAATGCAAACTTATGCTCACATAAAGACATGTACACAAATATGTACAGCAATATTATTCATAGTAGACAAAAATTAAAAATAGCCCAAATGTCTACCACCTGATTACGTGGATAAATGAAATGTATGTCCACACAGTGGAATGTTATTTGGCCCTAAGAAGAAATGAAACACAGACACATGTTACAATATCAATGACTCTTGAAAGCATTATGCTAAGTGAAAGAAGTTAGTCACAAAAGACAGTCATAACCATATAACCACAAATTACATAATTCCACTTATATGAAATGTCCAGAATAAGCAAACCCATTGGTAGATCAGTGCTTAGAGCTAAGGGGGTAGGATGCAGGAGTGGGGTTGTGATAGCTAGCCAGTGTGGGGTTTCTTGAGGTGATGAAAGTCTTCAAAATTGACTGCAGTGACGGCTGCACATATTACAAATATACTAAAACCACTGTACTGCATACTTTAAAGTGATGACGTCTACATATAAAAATTGTATCTTGATTTTTTTTACATGGAGTTAGACAGGTGGGCAGACACCAGACCTTTTCAGGCCCCATGAGCCACAGAGGTACCAAGATTCCCTGCCTGTGGGGAAGCACAGGACTTGGTTGAAATGTCTGTAAGGAGGATTCTCTGAAAGGTCAGGGGCCTCTAGGGAGACCTTGCTGAAGGCGGCAGCCCCTACCTTGACTTTTCCAAACAAGTCCGAGCCCCTTGGTGTTTTACTGGAATCTCTATGTTTAGTCCTTAGACACGACCTTGTAGAAGCATGTGCTTTCTCAAGGGTACTTACCCTGCTGATTGTATCTAGAGGTTAATTTTAGTTCAAGCTGTTGTTACAATAAAAGCCTAAGGAGGCAGGTGAACGGGGTGGTCTGGTGCCTCTGGCCAGGCAGCCCCTTAGCCCTCTCTTTCACAGAAACGTGTGTCAGAGTAATCATTCATCCGTTGCTCAGGGTCTGCTGGTCAGTCCTGGCACCTGTCTCAACTAGAAGATGACTGAATGGGCTCAAAATGTCCTTTCAGCTCCCTGAGCCTTGGAAGAGAAAGCTTTCTAGGGCATCTACACTGCGTAGCTCCTGTATGTGGGTAACGGCTAGGTTCCCACTGCCTATGGATGAACAGCCCTCTGCCCTTCCCTCCCCAGATGTGGAATCTTTATTTCCCCTGGGATCATCCTGGGTCAGGGGCATTTCATCCAGCTCCAGGGCTGTGCCCTCCACTGGAGAGTACCTGGCACATGCTTCTCCTCTTATCTGGGCTCTTGTTCCTCTGCCCGGCTCATCAGTTTTTTTATGAAACAAGCAGGAAATCATAAACTTTTGAGTCATGCAAATGACCTTGCTCCTCAGCTGAAGTTCAGGCCTTTGTCCAATTGCTCCCTGACCTACTTCCTGTGGTGGCAGATACTAAATTTTCTCATGAAAAAGTAAGTATTCACCCATTCTGAAAGCCTGAGGATTTTAATCCTCAGTTTTAGGGGAAGGATTGTGACACTGAAAACACCTCTAAGTAGAATGTTATAGAAGGAAAAGCTCAATGAAGTCTCTCTGGGCAAAGGAGAGAGACAGCGATATTTACATAGACCTGACAGGTACACAAAATAGGAAAGGTAGAGAAAGGTTTTAAAAAACAAACATCTCAGATTGTCCCCCAGGGAAGGAATTCCCTGTAGCCAGGCTACAGGTACTTTTCCAGTAAAAAGCAAACCATCACAATCCAACAACTCACTCTCCAACCATCTGGCACTGCTGTGACTAAGATTTGAGTCCTAGTGACTAAATCACATACTGCCACGGGTAGAGTGAGAAAATACTTCCTTTCTTTAGCACTGAGATGAAATGGGTAATGGCTGCTTATATAAAAGAAGTTGATTTAAGCATGTGGTTCAGGGGGAAAAAAGCTAGTAAGCAGCCTTTGGAATGAACTGATCTACAGCCATTTGTACTGTGTGAACAAGTCCCTGCAGGCAGACAGGAATGGGGTGCGTTCTCTGTGTGCCCCCACCCTCCACCGACTCGCCTCCTTGGTTGAGCAAGGAGCTGGCAGAGTTGCCTCACCCAAGCGCAACACGGCTGCAAATTAGGTTGTCTCCCCACCCACCCGGAAGCAGTACTCCTGCTGTCCCTCACAACACTCCCCTCCCACTGGTCTCACTCCAACTGACAGAGATAAAGGGTTCGACACTGAGGAAAGTAGCCTGCATTGAAAAATGAAAATGAGGGGAGTTGTGCCAGTGTGCAACGACAAGGCACGACCTCAGCCAGAACCTAGGACTGAGTGAAGGGGAGATGGACAGCTTCCTAGGAAAGAGTAGGAAACTTGAACTGAGGACCTAGTGATGTAATTCTGAGACCATGACATTTATTGATAGAGTTCAAGAGGATGTTCCTTTAAAAAAATACTGATTTCAGAGAGGAAGGGAGAGGGAGAGAGAGATAGAAATATCAATGATGAGAAAGAATCATTGATTGGCTGCCTCTGGGGATTGAGCCTACAACCTAGACATGTGCCCTGACCAGGAATCAAACCGTGACCTCCTGGTTCATAGGTCAACACTCAACCACTGAGCCATGCTGGCTGGGCAGGGATGCTACTTTAAAAAAAAAGATGGAATTAGTAGGTGTGACAAACTGGGTAGAAACATCTGAAGATGATTATTTCAAAGTTTCCAATTTGGTGAGTAGGTTGAAGATCATCAACATTGGGTGAGACTCAGTAACAGGTCAGGCATTATACAGACAGAGAGGCAGCCGTGATCTCCATGCATGAGGCTCCCATAAAATACCAGTGTCTTATTCAGACTCTGAGCCAGTAGCCTCAGGAAAAATAATTTATGCCATTCAGGACAACTCATACAAATGTAATGTGGAACCTGTTTTTATCTAGCGTTTTTTAAGGTAACTTTTATGTAAATCAAACCACCTTAAAAAATAAATCCTGTAAACACTGCTGAGTAATTGCCCTAAGCAGTTCCCTTCCTCCAACCTGCCCTTTCCCAGAACTTCAAGCTCTTTTTGAAGCACAACAAATACCTAAGTGGGTCTTGGCTTTGTTCAACTCACATTGCAATTCCTCTAAATGTATAACTCATCATTGTGTTAAACGGAAGCAAAATAGACTGAGCTGCAAAAGGTGTGCAACCCATGCCCTATTTGGTTTGGCTCAGTGGGTAGAATGTCGGTCCACAGACTGAAGGGTCCTGGGTTTGATTCCAGTCAAGGGCTCCTTGGTTACAGGCTCCATTCCTGGCCTTGGTCAGGGTGCGTGCAGGAGGCAATCAATCAATGTGTCTCTCTCACATCGATGTTTCTCTCTCTCTCTATCTCTCCCCTTCCTTTACACTCTCTTTAAAAATCATTGGGAAAGTGTCCTCAGGTGAGGATTAACAAAAAAGAAAACAAAAAGGTGTGTATCCCAGATATTTGGCAGACACGAAAGAGGCGGACACACTTATTGTTGGTAGGACATAGCAGTTTCCAAACTGTCCTAGGGCAACATTCTTCAGAGTGACCTAGTGGCCATGCTGCAGCTCTCAAAAGGCTGAGTAATATTTACAACAATTAGGGCTAAGAGCCAGGCAGTGTGCTAAACACTGGGCTGACAAGGACTTACAACATGAGGTGGAGTGGGCTATAGTACAACCTAAGGCTGACCTCTGTCTTCTTACTGGTGTCAGAAGGTTAATTGTGGTTTTTAGCCCTGAAACCCATGGATAACAGGTTCTATGCAAATGTGCACTATGATGATGTTAATGTTTCTATATGAAAGACTCAGGAGTATATAGTTCCCAGAGACAAATAATTTGCTTAAAGATTAGAGGTTAATGTTGAAGAAAATAATTAAAACTAGAACTTCAATTGTGGTTCCCATTTGTTTTTAAAAGCAGTCAACAAATATTTACTGAATATACAGTAAGGTTCTGGAAAGATTTACAGAAGCATAGGAAGCAATTAATCTCTTCTGGTAGGGGCTTAAAGTCATGTTGGAGGATAACACATAAACGTACACACACACACACACACACACACACACACACACACACACACACACAATCCAACAATCTCATGTATCATGTAATCTCCAAATGGGAGGTACCGTAGGGAGTAATCCTATAGGAAGTAATATAGGAGTAGCAAAGTAGCAAGAATGAAGAGAGCAGATATCTTCCATGGAGAGCTTCATGTAAGAGGGAAAATGAATTGACATTGTGTCTGGTAAAGAGGTAAGATTCATCTGCACACAGAAAAATGTAGAAGTTACTCCAGACAGGAGTAGAGTGATGGGCAGGCATAAAAGGCAAGAAGATAATAAAGTGGGTCCAGGCAACTGTGAGTCCAGCAGACTAGCCATGGCAAAGGGGAGGTGGAGGTGGGGTGGCTCCCATGCATGGAAAAGTAGCCTGGGTGGAACTGACAACATCAAAGGGTAAGGGAGACTCATACATCTTACTGGTGATCTCTTTGTTAAGGTGGTATCTACCAGACCTTGACACTGCAAAGTTAGAAAAATTAATAAATATATTGAGGTACATACAACACACTTTTAAATTTAATCCACATTATTAACATTACCCCATTACTAAGTCTACATAATCAACCGAACAATGAGTGAAACCCTGATTTGTAGCATTTGCCCATTTCTGTGGTGTAAATACTCCCACCATGGCTATGAAGCTTCCAATGTGACACCAGTGAAAATGGAGTTGGGAGGAGATACACAGTACCTGGTTGTATGGTATTCCCATCAGACACAATTGATACATGTAGCCTCTAGAGCATAGGTAATAGTAAAATGTAGTAAAGTAATTAAGAAGTGATGAGTTATTTTTTATATCTGTTTAGAATATAATTTATTTAATTGTAAGTCTATATAATTTAATTTTTAAGAGTAAATGTGTTTAACAACTGCCTCACAAGATTCCTGAAAATGTAACAGTTGGCTGTTAGGAGCTGGTAGGGAGTGAATCCAGCACACCCCTGCAGGCATTATTGCCTGTAACCAGGTGGCCTCCCAGGGCATCTGTCACAAAGCCACAAATAAGTGGTTAAATCTCTTAGATCCTTGTGGTCTGGCATGTGCTGCAGTCAGGGGAAATGTGCATTTTAACCAGAGGAAAGAGTGAAAATGGTTGTGTGGGTTCTTCATTACAGGCGTCTTTGCCTGGGGAGATGTTTAAGATGTGCATCTGTCACTGCCCAGTGATCCATGGTGAGACAACAGGACTAGGAAATGAAACCCCCAATTTTATACCTACTTCTTGCTTAGGGTGAAAGTTCAGTTCTTTTTCCTCATCCATAAGGGTGATATGATTGCTAGTAATGATATTATAAATACATAGATACAAACAATACTGATAAAATGCCTGGCCCAGTACCTGGACAACAGTAGGCTATGTGTATCTGTGTGCATGTGTGTATATGTATGATTACTATATATTATATATTAATTATATATTATAGTATATACATACACACAGATATGTACATATATATGTATATATATACTAGTATGTGTAAATATATTTCACATATAAAATTTATGTATTAAAAAATAAGTTATATACTATAAATATTGTATACTGACATGTTATATATGTATGTGTGCAACCATTTATATTTTTTTAATTAGAAAATACTTTGGAACTGATTCTTAAATGACAAGTACTTTACATGCCTTAACATATATTAACTCATTAATTTTCATAATCCTTAAAGGTAAGTAGGTGTTATTATTATTGTTATTCTTCTTTTAATAGCTATGTAAACTAACATAGGGAAACTAAGTAACTTGCCCAAGGCCACAAAACTAACAAGAAGTACAGTAGCTAGGATTCAAGCCCCAGGTGTCCAGCACTGTAATTGATACGTGCTTTCAGACACTCTAAAGTGTTCATTTTCTTCCTCATTTAGAGCAAAGGCATGAAATAGCAACACCATGTTTCTAGGTCTACGGGCTGTTCTGCCAGCACGTCCCACAAGGCAGACGATTAATTTTGCGTGTCCCAGAAAGAATGGTGTGATCTGTGGTTACGGTAAGTTTCTGGACATGAGCGGAGGTGTGGAGCTGGTGGTCAAGGAGAGCCTTCACAGTGAAGTTAACTGAAGCGATGGAGAACAAAGCAGCCTTTGGCGGGAAAGCCCCACTGAGCCCTGGGTGGCAAATGGGGCCTCGTGGTGGTGGGAGGGTCGAGGCTGCGAAGCTTCTTGGTTGCTCCTCCATTGACTGGTATTGCTAGAAGGCCTCTCTGCACTGGCAGGAGACCTCCTGTCCTGCTCTGACATAAAAGAATGCTAGGATGTCAGAACAATCAGATAATATCCTTTATGTTTGCAAAGTTAGGAAGAGTAGATATCAGGACCAGTCATTTCCATGCATCCTTGTTTGAGCAACAAGAAGCCTTTTTGTTTATTTATTTTCCAAAGGCAATCTTACATCAATAAATTCAGGGTGAGGCAAAAGTAGGTTTACAGTTGTGAGTATGGAAAGATTATTCTGATATTCTTATTTATTAACTACTAGAGTCCCAGTGCATAAAATTCATGCATGGGGAGGATCCCTAGTGGCTGCTGGCCAGGGCCTCCCTTCCCATGGTTGGCTGGCCGGCTCTGCCCCCTGGTTGAACTCCTGGTCAAACTCCCGGTCAAGGGGACAATTTGCATATTAGGCTTTTATTATATAGGACTAGAGGCCCAGCACACGATTGAAATCACATGAGGAGGCGCCCCACCTCCCGCTGTGCGAGGAGGCACCCCGTGGGCGGCCATGACATTTGGGCCGAACCTGCGCCATGGGCGGCCGGGA
>NW_005359590.1:1421997-1432382 GCF_000412655.1 Myotis brandtii
AGCCGCCGGCTCGGGCAGGCCCCCCTGTGTCTGTCTCCATCTCCGCTCCAGGCCTCACCTGCGAGCACAGCCTCCTCCTGTCTGGTTGTGATCCGTTCCAGCATCCCAGCCTAATTTGCATATTACACACACACACACACACACACACACACACACAGTATTCTTTTCTATATGAACAACTGTAAACCTACTTTTGCCCCAGCCTGTATATAAAAGAGAAAGAAGTGAGACAGCTGGGTTGAGGATCATGGTGTCCTGCCTTTTGGGACCCTGTTAGTGACCCCTGAAAAATCTTCTGAAATGCAGGGGTTTTGTGGTACAGATGGAAAGTTACAGATCTGGCTCAAACTCCCTATCATAGCCGAGGGCCTGAGAAACAGAAAGGTAAAATGATTTTCCTGAAGTGTCACAGCAGGTTCAACCGGCCTGAGAATCTGCCGGTTCCACTAGTGTCTTTGAGCCACAAAGTCACTCAGACCTCTCCGCTTGGTGACCCACTGGCCAAAGTGGGAAGTGACTCGCCCACACCAGGGCATAAGCAAGAGACCCGGGCAACAGCCAACCAAGTGGGTCTGCCACCATGTCTTGACGAAAGGTTCTAGCTTTGTTTGCAGAACAGATGCTGAGACAGAGGGATGGTATTTTACTGTAATGGAAGCCGTTTTAATATATGCCTCCCCCATCTGTCTTCCGTAAAGGTGCAGTGCCTTCTGTCTTTATCTGGCTGAAAGGTACAGTTATTTTTATTGTCAGGAGCATAAAATATATAGTGCCACTTGAATGGGCTTCTTTGGAATGCACAGAGGGTAGCCGCTCAGGACAAAGCCACTGCTAAATATTTCGTAGGGTTTTTATAATTCATGAAACCTGCTATTCATGGAGGTTTTCTAGAGACCCCACTGGGGATCCCAGATTGCTCCCAGGAGGAGCAGAGAAAGGAGAGAGAGCCACTCTCCTTATGGGCCTGCCGACCGGATCCACTTGTCTCATCTCCCCAAACGTTTACATAGGGCTCTCTCCTGATCACCAGCTCGCCCAGTGGGAACCTGTTTCTTGCCCCTGACGCAGGCTGTTTTTGAAAGAGCTGTTCAGCTCTGTCAGGACCCGGTTTATGAATTCACGTAAAGGACAGGGCTGGATGTTGTCATGAGGACGTCGTTGGGTTAATTTTATAAACCGTGGTGATGTTCGCGGATGAAAGCTGTTCAGTGGCTATAAAAACACTCTGCTGTGATGATTAACGCGTGGTCATTGCCAATGAGCTTATTTAAATGATGGAACAGTGGCTACTATTTTAATCGAATAGAGTCTCACTGAAGTCTCAAAGCACTTTTCCGACACTAAATCACGGCGAGTGTTATTTAATCCTCGCTGCAGAGACAGGGACAGTGAAACGCACTAATGCAGGTGCTTTACCCACCGACAGCGGTTACATTTTACAGTGGCAAAGTGATGGAGGTGCTTCTTTTCCAGAACATCATGCCCCAGACTCATCTTCCTTGTCCCTCGTGCTGGGCATTTTGTAATCTATCCTGAGCGGAAGCCTCCCTGGGGAAGGAGGGCAGAGCCCACAGGAAGCGCCGTTAGCAGGCACTTATTGAGGTCCTGGAGGTACCAGGGTTCTAGACACGTTCTCAGAGCCCCTACAATTCCAAGACAGAGGCTGAGCAGCGAGCCGGTGGTGAACTGAGGGCTGTGCGAGGTCCACGCGTGCAAAGAGAGGGAGAGCAGCCAGATAGAGTGAAGAGAGTGATGCTTTGTTTGTTTGCAAAGGTATTTTATTCACAAATCTTAATTTGGGTTTTCTCAGAAGCACATCTTCATCCCCAATTTACAAAAGAAGGAACTGAAGCCCAGAAAAGTAAGTTCACTCGCCCAAAATGACATGCCTAGTTAGAGGGGGGAGGCAAGGCTTGAACTCAAGACATCTTGAATTCAGAGTCCAGTATCCTAACTACACTAGGCATATAAACCACATGCATTGATCTGTATATCGTCATACTAACGGGGCATGTACGTACACAAATAGGCAACTGTTAAATGACAAGAGCATGACAGTCTAAGGAGCTGGGCCCTGTCCTCTACTCCACATCTCTCAGGAGACTTTATCTCTGACCTTACCAGCCCCAAATAGTCTGCAAAGCACATTTACATCAGATGTGTAATAATCTTCTGCTTCCCACCATATGCATGTTATTGTGCACAATCCAGTCTACAACATGTTACATAACACACTTCCAGAATGTGAACTCTGACTACAAGGAACTTGGGTTAAATCTGCCTTGACATGTAGGTGAAGCCTAAATTGCAGGTGTGCATGTGTGCAGTGGTTCACTTCGTAAGCAAGACTTAAGGCTGCTGATACCTCCTTGACCCCCTGGAGGAGTTATCAGGTGCTAGCGGAGTTCCCAAGCGAACCATTTGGGAAGGACCTTGACGTTGTCACCATTCTAATCTGCATTACAAAAACCAGATGGCCAGTGAAAATAAGCAGGTCAGGAGCCATGCAATAAACATTCACGGAGGACCAACCATGTCTAGAACATTGTGTTAGATGCCGGGGCATCCACTGTGTGAGTTGCTGTCTTCCAGAGTTAACTGCCGAGTTCACAATCCATAGCCACAGACCAGGGTTTCCCAGCTCTGGGCTGGAGGGCCCCAGGTCCCTCCAGGACCACACGAGACTTAGGGGAAAGCTCAGCTGGTCCCCTGCTTCTACTGCCCAACCAGAGCGTTCCTCTCCTGCTTGGTCCTGTGTGCTGGGAGTCAGCATAACATTCTACATTTATAAAAAGCGTTCACTGCTCGAAATAGCTTGAAAGTCATTTCCCTAAGGTATTAGGGCTTAAAATAAAAAAAAAATGTTTTTTTTTTAAATTCACTTTTTTGTCAATTCCGTTTTTGTCTTCAGGTAGTCAAGCATCTTGAATGAACTATCATTTATTTTACATTTTGAAATGATAAATAAAAACATATTTTATGCTTAAATGCTTATTTTATTTTTTTGATTATGAATTTATACATCCCTATTGTTGAAAATATTAAAAACACAGAGAGGTTTAAAAATTGTAGTCACATTTCCCAAGATAATTACAGTTTGCATCGTATTATAGTCTGTGTAGTTTTTATCCTATCCAGATCATGATGGTAACTTACACTTTTTGGAAAATGAGAAGCAGACAAGAATTTGCATGCAGTCTCTGCACAGGTGCCATGCTAATCATCCCCTATTGTTCCAATCTGAGCACACAGGCTGCTGAAGTATTGTACATAAAATGTTATGCGTTGCATTTTCAATTTCTATTATATTTTTAACTTCGCCGAAAGCAGGATTTCTTTTGGGTCGGAGTCCTCCAGGCCAAATCTAATTTGCTCTAGTTGCTGGAGAAATTGCCAGCATTGGAAGTATTTTCAATCCACAGGGACGTGCAGCATTCTCTTTTCTAATTCCCACACGGGCACCCTGTGCAAGTTTGTCAGGCCCGTGTCTTTACGATGCTGCTGCTGAGGCACACATACACGTGGCTGGATTTTAAATGCATGCTCCATTTCCTAGAGCTCTTTCCAAAAAAGCAGGAGGAAAAACGGGCACTCTCGTGCTGTTACTCTTCCTGATCATGGAGCTGCAGGGTTTTAGAGCAGCAGCATGATGGACAGAAACCCAGATGACCGAGCCAACTGAACAACGTGAAATCCACGTGCAAAGGCTAAGTTTCAATTGCCCATCATTTTGTTGTTTCACTCTTCTCCCTGCTCTTTGGACGTATGTCTTCATATAAAAATAACCATATGTAAAATATGCAACTAAAAATGATGCTGTTTGCAGGTCATGCATAACCTAAAAATTCTGAGGTTAAGACCAGATTATTTTCTGGAATCTAGAAATAAGACGTCTTATATAGGTATCCATTTTTGATTTGATGGGTGGTCTTGGAAAAATCAGTATGAAGTGTACGCAAGCCGTCAAGAACAAACCTAAGGAACAGCTAAATTAAGAATGTCATCTTTTCACTTTACATTTCCACAGATGAGTCATTCAAATGGCTTTTAATCCTGCTACATTTAAAATGATTACCACATTGAAAAGTGCTCATTCTGTAGGCCACATTTTCAATTGTGTGTTAAGTGGGTTCTTTGCACTGCTCAGGGAAAGGTCTACGTAAATAAATAGGCTTAAACCAGATGCAACCAAATATATAATCTGTCCAAAGATAAACATTTATGGCACATAAATATCTCTTCTGCTCTTCACACATTTATTTTGGTGAGTTAAAGGGAAGTAGAGGAACAGAATTTTAGGGTTGAAATAAGACCTGATCGTTTCACAATATGTGTCAAGCTTCCCACGTGCCAGTTACAATGCCAGGGACCCGGGTGGAAGGTGGGTGAGCCATGGTCTCCATTTTGGACTAGGTCATGTTGAGTGGAAGAGTCTCGGTGCCTTCTATAGAAATAGAACTGACCATGATGTATTCCTGGGAAAAGGAAGGGAGTAGATGGAGCCAAGACTGGTATTTGTGTCTACAAAGTGCACAGAGCAATTCACTGAATTTTGGCCTCCCTGGGAGACTAATTCCTCATTCCACAACATCTCTTTAGTGAAAAGTTATAATTTCAAAACAGATGGCCTCTGCAAAGCTTCCTCCCACCCCCATGTCCTCCTCTTCCTTCCCTTAAAAAATAAATATGTTTTTATTGATTTCAGAGAGAGGAAGTGAGAGGGAATGAGAGATAGAAACATCGATCGGCTGCCTCCTGTGTGGCCCCCAAACCCGGGACCAAGCCTGCAACCCAGGCATGTGCCCTGACTGGGAATTGACCAATGACCTCCCGGTGTAAGAGGTGATGCTCAACCAACTAGCCACACCAGCTGGGCTCTTCTTTCTTATCCTCATGTTGTTCTTTTTCCTCTTCCTCTTCCACTTTCTTCTCCTCCTCCTTCTTCTTCTTGAGGTTAAGACCTACTTCTTGGTTAGGGTTTTCATATTTAAGTTTCTTAACCTGTTCATGTCTATCAACAAAACAATTCTCTACAGATTTAAATAAAAGTGACACCAGTCCTTGCTTTTAATGCTATATGTTCTCTATAGGAAGATAAAAAACATAAGTATGTAAATGTTTATGGAAGATTCCAGTGCACTGTTTCATATTATCCAAGACATATCACAGTATGACTGTTAAAAGAACATATAGATAACACATCTTAATTTATGTACTCCAATCTCATGTTAGCTTTTTACATTCCACTATGCTAAAAATACTTTATTACAAGTTGTACATAATGTAAATACTTTTTCATCTCAGTTTTACTTTAGTAAATTGTAAGCATGTCATTTCATTATGTCAGTTTTTAAAATCAACCTTACGGAACTATGGCTTACACATGACAAAATGCACCTAGATTAGTGTACAGTTTCACCAAATGTATGCATCTGTATAACTATCTTCACAGTCAAGACACAGAACATTTCATCACCTCAAAAAGTTTCCTCTGTAACGCCATTCTCCTCACTCCCAGCCCTAGTCAACCGCTTATCTGCCTTCTGTCACTATTAATTAGATTTGTCTTTTTTGGCATCATAAAATGTGCATTCTTTTGTGTCTATCTTTTTTCAATATATTTTTTAATTTATTTCAGAGAGGAAGGGTGAGGGATAGGAACATTAATGATGAGACAGAATCATTCATCTTGATTGTCTGCCTCCTGCATGCCTCCTACTAGAGATCAAACCTGCAACTCGGACATGTGCCCTTGATTGGAATCAAACCTGGGACCCTTCAGTCCATAGGCCAATGCTCTATCCACTGAGCCAAACTATCTAGGGCTGTGTCTATCTTTTTTTATCAGCATAATATTTCTGAGATTTATCCACGTTGTTGCATGCATATATGAATAATTCATTCCTTTAAAAAGCTGAGTGTAATTCCATTGTGTGAATATGTCATACTTTGTATATTCATTTAACTCTTTTTTTGTTTGTTTTGTGTTTGTTAATCCTCATCTGAGGATATTTTTCCATTGATTTTTTAGAGTGAGTGAAAGGGAGGGGGAGACACAAAGAGAAACATCAGTGTGAGAGAGGCACATAGATTGGTCCCAACCAGGGCCAGGGATCGAGCCTGCAACCAAAGTACTTGCCCTTGACCGGAAGGAACTGAATCCGTGGTCCCTCAGTCCCAGGGCCCCTGAGCCCAACAGGCGAGGGCTCATTTAACTCTTGACAGACATTTGGGTTGTTTCTAGTTTGGGACTATTAAGAATAAAGCTGCTGTGAACATTCATGTACAAATAGCCGTGTAGAAACATATGTAGAAGAAGAAGAAGGAAAAGCAGGTTGTTTATTATTTAGTTATAAAGCTTCTTTATGTGTCTGGAGATAGGTCCTTCGGCAGATATGTGTATTGTGAATATTTTCTTTCCCCGTTCTGTGGTTTGCCTTTTCATTTTCTTAATGCTGTCTTTCAAAGAGCAGACATTTTCGACATTCCTTAGGACAAAGTGGGCACATCTGTTTACAAAATAGCTTTGCTAATGAGCTCCGTGAATATTTCTTAAAATGTTATGCCAAAGCAAATTGCATTACCTGTTTCACAGTATTAATAATGGATTCGTGGCAGAGTCCCAGGGTGTCACCAACCACAAGACTCAGCAGTGATACAGCCCCCCATGGATCACTACCGGGAGTTTCTGCCTCAATGCCCACGTTCATTTCATTCCTTTCTCTCCAATACGCCTCCACAGAAAGTCTTCCTCACTACACAGCATGAGTCATCAATGAATAGCTATCAACACTCTTTCCTTACAGTGTCAGGCTCGCCATGACCTCTGTGTTGCATCGGAAAAGTAATTTAAACATTGGGCTTGTTCTAGATTTAAGAAAGAACAGAAATCTCTGATATATGTGACTTAGAATGCTCAAGCCTCTCCTTGGCTCTCAAAATTGGAACCCAGCGAGTTTGTCTTTTCTTCTAGAAAAACTAGTGGCCTGTATTTTATTTGTTTCTTATTTGTACCAAATAGCAAATATTTGTTCAAGTGTACCATATTCCAAGCATGGTGTCAGGAAAGAAAAAATATCTAGGGTACCATGTGTCAAATCTTTTAGTTATTGCTCGTGAAACAGTGAGCATCTTGACGATAGGACACTGAATTCATTTTTTGTGTGCTTAGTACTGGCACACAGGTTTTTGTTAAATGTAGTTAACGGATGAATGATTGTACGCATGCGCACGTGAATGAAGTGTCAGAGTGCGTTCCCTGGCTTGAGTTTTCTTTCTTTTTTTTCTTATGGGAATATTTCCTATGATAGGAGAGCTATAACCAAATAGCCACAGCCACTCAAGGGGAAACAATGCTATGATAGCAGTAAGATCTGCCAGCAACACCACAGCCAGCAAGTCACTTAATACCTGGAATTAGCCTTGTATCATTTTGATTTCTAATGGTCAAAATTTCCCAAAGTGAGATAAAATGCACCAGACATCAGAAATGAGGCGGGCCATCAGAAAATTACTTTCTCCTTAGATTATATCAGAGGAAAGATAAATGATAAAAAAGATTGACTACCACTATAACCAATACTATTTAGTGCAGTTTGCAAAAACAGTTTTATACTTTTCTCACTGGACACTTGCCTCCATTACACAGAGCTGGAAATGAGGCTCAGCGAACGGGAATTTCTTGCCCAAGCTTTTACAGCTACTTAACAGCAAAGTAGACCAGCTGCATTCTAGTGTCCTTTTTTGCTGCCTAAAGGGATGACCTCTTGGGGATGGGTGCCATGGATGGTAGTCTACATCGTGTCTACCTTTCTCTCTTCCCCCGGACTTTTAAATAAAATCCCTTTGTTGTGCCATGAAATGAGATTAAATTATTCTTACTACAGTATAATTTTATGATGTATGAGGCACAGTATTAAAGAAAACAATTTTCAAATAAAACTTTGACACTATGCTTCATCTAATTCCATGGGGGAAGAGCCCCGTGGAAGCCATGACTCCATGAGCCCTCAAATTCCTTTTTCTATGCGAACCCTGTTTTATAAGTTGGTAGTGAGAAGATGCCAAAATGACGCTTTTCTCTTAATTATGCTCTACTGTCCAGGAGGAACTCCTTAGCTTAGACACATTTATTCAGGAATGTCTATTGCCTTGGATTGCCTGGAAGGACAATGGGCTTGACAGTTGTAGACCAGAACTTGGGAGGAAGGACCGTAGAGCTACTGATCACCCCTATTCAACCCTCTAAGGAGCAGCACTACCTGTGAGCCATCCCATTAGGACCTTCTGGAAACCAGCTTGCATTTGGAGAATGGTCTTCAATTGCAAACATGGCTGAGACTCTGAAATAACAGATTCCCACTAATCTTGTAGCAGGATTACATTTCAGGCCATTGCTTTGCAAAAGATGAAGTGTGCTTGCCTCTGCCTCACTGATGACAGTACCACTGTAGGCTTTGTAACAGTCAATTTTGTTCAGGATCAGGGCTGGGGAACTGAACAAAATGTGAGATTCTATGTTCCCATAATAGTTGAGAGTTATGACAGAGAAAAAATACAATTTAATCTCTCTCAAACAGCTACATTTCTACATTCTATTGGCCTCTACAATAACTACGTGAAATATAAATAGCTCTCTTTATTGAGGCTTCATTAAGAATTTTTATATCTATGTGACAAGTGGTGCATTCTTTGCACAGAGCAAAGTACTTGAAGCTTTGATTCCAGCTGGTCTGGATTGGAAAACTCATTACTGCTCCTAGCCTGACTGCCAGCAAACTCCTCCGGGAGAGATATGGCCTTATATGTATAGAAACAGTCAGACTGAATTGGTCAACTTTTATAAATAAACCATTGGAAAATGTAATTTAGAAGGAGGAGTAGATCAATTACAGATTGTTTCCTTAATCTTCTCCATCATTTCCCAGTTCCAAATTTTAGGCATTTTTCATAACAAGAATAATAATTATAGTATGTGACAAAGCTCATCATTCAGTCTTTTATAACACATCATCTATCTATAATGACAGAAGGAATTGCCAATGACATTACAATTTGGAGGCAGAATTACAAGTTTATTTATAGTTCAGGCAACTGATTAGCTATCTTGACCAAGTTCTAGATGGAAATCACCATCTCTTGACTCAGAGAGTGGCACTGGGTTAAAATAAACAAGGAATCATTTCCAGTGGAGAAGATTAAAATGCAATTATGAATACATTTATCTTTCTTTGCCCAGGGACTCTCCATCCCATAATACTATTTGCATAATGGGTTATTTTGTTCCCTTTTAAATGTTAAATTTGGAACATTTCATTCTAAGTGCTATAAAAAAATAAAAACATGGAATTCTAAACCCACAGATTTCCATATTTATCTGAGACAAAGAATCAACCCATTGTGCCTGCATTTAGGGAAGCACTTTCTCATCTGTTACTATAAACAAATGGAAATTAGTATTTCACCTTGTTTATCCCACTTTCAAACACACACATACACACACACACACACACACACACACACACACACCCTCAATGCTCCCTTCAGAAGGCATCTGGAAGTGCCATTTTGTTGGTGTTGGTTTCTGACTGCTCCTGCTCCCTGCTGGTCTCGTGTCTTCTACCTCAGAGCTGTATTCCCCAGTTGACACTTAAGTCAATGCATGCCTGCACTGCTTCCTCCTACTGGTCCCCAATGCAAATGGACCTGTCTTCTGTCTAATTGCCTGGATGGACCTAAAAAACAGTCTCTGCACATGGAGAATCTATTATTCAACTCAGATGGAACACATGTTGCCTTTTAAGAGGGTGTCTTGGGATACACAATAGCTGAGTTTAGTCCTTAGTGGATGGAATTCAAGGCACAAGATTGACTAGTGGCAAATATCTGGCAGAAGGAAAAGCTTCCAGGTTCCCCCATAGTCCCTTCTCCCCAGTGCAGCTCTGTACTGGGCCAGATGCACACGCACAGCAGCCAACCTGACCCGAGGTTCAGGAGTGGTGAGCGGAACAGTAACCTCCCAGAGGGTTAGAAAGTGCCCCTCCCAGCTGCAATCCTTTGC
The DNA here is from genome assembly GCF_000412655.1 of Myotis brandtii. Lineage (NCBI taxonomy): Eukaryota > Metazoa > Chordata > Mammalia > Chiroptera > Vespertilionidae > Myotis > Myotis brandtii. Next base: position 1,432,058 of record NW_005359590.1, read on the forward strand.
CTGACAATAGTAACTACTTTGCAGCATCTTGGCCTCCTAATGCTCAAAGCTCTGCTTTTCTAAGCTTCTCATATTCTATTTGCATTAGCAGCCAGCTTTTCTTCAGATTCAAACTCTATTGGCTAGCTTCTAAGTAAAGAGATGTTATCCTATCCTATCTAATAATAGACAAACATGGTAATTAACCATACCTCGGCTACGCTTCCCATTGGCTAATCAGCAGGATATGCAAATTAACTGCCAACAAAGATGGCGGCCGGCAGCCACGCAGCTGAAGCGAGCAGGAGGCTTGCTTGCTCCAGTGATGGAGGAAGCCAAGGTTCCC
>NW_005359590.1:1432751-1440859 GCF_000412655.1 Myotis brandtii
ATCAGCCCCTCACCCAGGCTGGCCAGGCACCCAAGTGGGATCCCCACCCTGATCCGGGACACCCTTCAGGGCAAACCAGCCGGCCCCCACCCGTGCACCAGGCCTCTATCCTTTATAGTAGGATATTTAGCAGACTTGTGGGTTTGGGCTGAGAGGAATGGCCAGCAGGTCCTCAGTATTCCGTGATTAGCGATTTACATGACATTTTCTCAGAAGAGGTGGCAGCCACCTAATGTGCTGGCTGATGGGAAGGTTCCTCTCTCCTCAGGAAATCAGCACACCCAACCTGTTCTGGTCATTGGCATCAAACTTCAATCAAGACTGGTCTCACCAAGGAGTGTGGGTCAGGGGAGTGTGCCAATTCAGGGAAACTTGGGGAGCTTGTTAAAATGCAAAGTCTCAGGACCCCAAATTCAGGACATTCTTTGGGTGATTCTGACGCAGATGGTCCTGCAGGAACACTTTGGGGAATTCCTGCACAGAGAGTCCTCCACCCACCCACTGTGCTTCTCGGGGCTGAACTGGACTGGACATTCCTGATTTTGAGAGAGTGCAGGTAGAGAGCCTCCCCATTGAACTGTGAATGGCCGCTTTTCCTATACACACCAGCTCCCAGTGCCAAGGAGGAGCAGGCCCTCCCAGTGCTCAGTGGTTAGCACCGCTGTGGTCAATCCCAGGAGATACTGTGGGAGCAGGGAGAGGAGCCCTCTCAATGCCAGCTACAGTTGCCTTCTCCCTGAGCCCAATCTTTGCTTTTCTTCTATTCTGGTCACATGACCAGAGCTGGGTAGGTTCTAGAAATGAGGGACAAAAAGGCCATTTTCCTACCAATTTCTCTCCTCCGTGGCTACTAAAGCCCACCAATGTGTGCTGCATGCTGAAGACTTCCATGCTTTTTACCCATCAGAAGGAGGTTGGGACTTCCTTACATGGACCAACTTTAATGAAAAGGATTTGCTGAGGTAGAAAATTCCCCAGTGGCAGGCTTGATGGATGATGCAACATGGTCTCCTGGGGACACAGTGATTTGCAGCAGCGTTTCAGCAACTTAAAATAAACCATCACTCTGCACAGGAGTGACAAGCTTAATGTCTGCGCTCTTCATCATAATTCTGGTGGCGGAGCTCCCCAGACTCGAGGTTAGCCCCTCTCACTTTGGCCCAAATATTTGGAGCAGGAACATGGGAGGGATTGTATGAAAATTGTTCTTTAGATGATCACCTTTCATCTGAGAATCTCAAGCACTTTATAAATATTAAATAGTCACAACACCTTAGTACAGTGGTTGTCAACCTGTGGGTCGCGACCCCTTTGGGGGTCGAACGACTCTTTCACAGGAGTCATCTAAGACCATCGGAAAACACATATATAATTACATATTGTTTTTGTGATTAATTACTATGGTTTAATTATGTTCAATTTGTAACAATGAAATTGGGGGTCACCACAACATGAGGAACTGTATTAAAGGGTCGCGGCATTAGGAAGGTTGAGAACCATTGCCTTGGTATGTGTAATTATTATCCATCCACCACCTCCAATTTCATGTCAACTTCTTAAAGATGAGGAACTTGAAGGTTAACATGGCTAGACTTCAGTGGCTGAGCTTATCACAGAGGCAATGTTTTTCATTTCTAGTCTTGCATTGAAGAGGAGTAGAGTGTTGGAAAAGACCATATGATTCCTATGCATTTATACATTGTAAAGTACTATGTTTAGGAGAGTAGAAGAATAAAATATTGCATTATCATTTAATTATAACGACTACATTAATCCTACCTTTGAACCAACCTTTTCTCTCCCAAGAAACTTAACTTCTCTTTCACAGTCTTTCCATCTATAAAATAGTGTCATACCTGAAGCAGTTACTGTCTGCTGCTTAGGCTCCAGTGCAGATAAAAGAAAAAAGGGTCCTCATTCACACTTCCTGTTTGTCTGATTGTGGCAGCCAAGATTTAAAGGGGGAATACAAAAATAATAACACTAATAATCCTATATAATAAAACCCTAATGTGCAAATCAACCGCACAGCAGAACGACTGGTCACTATGATGTGCACTGACCAACAGGGGGCAGATGCTCAGGAGCTGCCCCCTGGTGGTCAGTGTGCTACCACAGGGAGAGCACCGCTCAGCCAGAAGCTGAGCTCATGGCCCTGGGCCTAAGCTGGCAGGCGGAAATCCCCCAAGGGGTCCCAGACTGCGAGAGGGCGAAGGCTAGGCTGAGGGACCCCTCCCCAGTGTACAAATGGCATGGACCAGGCCTCTAGTAATAAAATAAAATGAAATAGCGTCATAATGGATTCCCAAATCTCTTACATTAGTCTACTGTAAGCATTGATAGCTTGTCAAATGGTGTGTTCTAAAACCTATAAAACGTGTTCCTGTTTCCTGTAATAACAGCATACCCTCACAATTTGAAATGGATTATCCTAATATATCACCCAACCCTGAAGAATTTTCATGATCAAGGTTGTTATTCATATTATCAGACTATCCTTCCTCTTCATATTAGTTCAAGGCCACTGGCTTGGATGATACTTATCTGAGTCAGCCACAATCCTTTTTTTTGGAAAGCTGGTATTAAAACTACCACCAGGTTAGAAGTGAAAAACTATAGTTAAGACCAAACATTGTTAGTGATTCTAAAATCTGTCTCTGCCACTATTCTGTTTGAGGGACATCAGTTCTCATTTAATATGTTTACCTGGAAATAGCCACCTGAGAGGAGATTGGAAAATAGTGGGGCTACTAAGAGGTACTGGAGACAGAGTTGTCGGTAAATAAAACAGCTAAGTTAACAGTCTTTGCTCTCAACCCTCCAGGCTCACTCTGGGTTGTGGGCCATGGAGAAGACTAGAAGAAAGAGAAAATCCAGTCACAACCTCAGAGGGTCCAGGGCAGAGAGCAGAGCAGGGCATGTACACATAAATAAATAGAGAAGGCAGCCAAAATGAATCCTCAGGTGTCAGCCATGGAGGGGTGCTCCCTGAAGGTAGATCTCTAAGTCCTGGATGAGGCCAATTACCAGGTGCATTTGAGGGAACTGGTGACCACATGGTATATTACGTTTGTTAAGATTTCTAATAAGGTTTACAAAGAAATTAATGTATGTCTCTTATGGTACACCAATGATAACTGTTTCTACCGAGTCTCTTTCATGAGGCAAGCGAGAAACATCTATAAAGGAAGTTACTGGCTGGAGCAAAAATCTGTAGTACTGAAATATTCTTGGATTTCTCTTAGAAATCATGAATATTCTAGAAACAAATAGAGAAACAAGTTCTGGGGTGGGAACATATATATATTGAGAGTTAAGGGGAAACAGCCACACAAAGAAAGGCACGTGCACTCCTTTGTTTAATGCTGAGCAGTTTATGTGCTTTCATGCAGGGTCTTATTTGATGCTTTCAACAACCGATGTGTTAGGAGCACAGAGAAATCAAGTGATCTGCCTCAGTTGGTAAACGGGCCCTGGAGTCAGCAAGATGGGTCCAAACCCTGGGTCTGCTCCTCAGCTGTGTGACCTTGGTCAGTTACCTGCTCCTCAGCTGTGTGACCTTGGTCAGTTACCTGCTCCTCAGCTATGTGACTTGGTCAGTTACCTTCTCCTCAGCTATGTGACCTTCTTCAGGATTTACTACTTCAGCTTTCTCACAGGGTGTTGGAAAATTAAATAAGATGTTCACATCAAAGGCTCAGCACAGAGCCGGGCACATCACACTCAGTACATGCCAGCGCCCATCACTTGCCACCACAGCCTCCCTGCACAGCAACAAGACTGATGCAAAATAAAGGACATCCAGCTTTTCTGGGCTAATGTACCCAACTGAAGCCCTCTCTTCCAACACAGCCACTCTGAGGGCCAGGCCTAACTCCAGCCCGGCTCTGCTTTCACAAAATGACCTTGGACCATCCACTGGGACTGTCCTCAGGACTTATTTAAATTCTATACACATGTGTGTGATGTTATTAGTGACAATTCTTGATCCTTCTAGACTCTAGAGTGTGTTTTTTTGTTTGTTTTGTTTTGTTTTTTAGTTTAGAATTTGTCATTTATAGCCAAATCTGATGAAAAGGAACATAATTAAGAGGGGACAGTCCTTGAAGGATGTCCCTCATGTAAGCTTGACTTTTTTAATATGATGTTTTTAAACATAAGAGCCTCATTCTTTCATTGTCATACTTGAACGGTTGGCCTTGCTTCACTTTTGAGATGGGGAATGCTGGGAAGAAAAGAAAGAAGAAAAGACCAAGGGGAGAAGAAAGGGAATGAGAGGAGAGAGAAAGGCCCAAAGTGAAAGGACAAGTCGAGGCAGAGAAAATCAAACCGGCTTGGAAACATCACAGGGAAATCAACCTTGTAGGCCAGAGATGTTAATTATAGCTTGCTTTTAAGACATAACTCATACTACTATTTGTTTTGTGAAGGGGGAGAGTGCTTATAATGGGCTGCAATAAACCTTCCAGCCAAGGCCAGGCTGTTTCTTTCTTCTGCACTGAGAAAAACATCATGTTCAGTAAAATACCTTCGTCTTTCAAAAAATTTAACCATCTTTAGAATGTTCATTTTGCCTTTTTTGTTGTTGTTGTTTCCTGGACACAGCTCTTTCTTTTATTTTTATAAAAAAATTTAATTCTTTATTGTTTAAAGTATTACATATGTCTCCTTTTTCCCCCATTGACCTCTCCCCAGCCGTTCCCATCCCCCAGCACATGCCCTCACCCCCCTACTGTCTGTGTCCATGGGTTATGCTTATATGCATGCATACAAGTCTTTGGTTGCTTTCACTGACCCCCCCCCCACCTCCCTTGCCTTCCCCCTGAGGTTGGACAGTCTGTTCAATGCTTCTATGTCTCTGGATCTATTTTTGTTCATCAGTTTATGCTGTTCATTATATTCCACAAATGAGTGAGATGGTGTGATATTTATCTTTCTCCAACTGGCTTATTTTGCTTAGCATAATGCTCTTCAGGTCCATCCATGCTGTTGCAAATGGTAAGAGTTCCTTCTTTTTTACTGAAGCATAGTATTCCATTGTGTAGATGTACCACAGTTTTCTAATCCACTCATCTGCTGATGGGCACTTAGGCTGTTTCCAAATCTTAGCTATTATAAATTGTGCTGCTATGAACATAGGGATGTATATATCCTTTCTGATTGGTGTTTCTGGTTTCTTGGGATATATTCCTAGAAGTGGGATTACTGAGTCAAATGAAAGTTCCATTTTTAATTTTTTGAGGAAACTCCAAATGGTTCTCCACAATGGCTGCACCAGTCTGCTTTCCCACCAGCAGCACAGGAGGGTTCCTTTTTCTCCACATCCTCGCCAGCATTTGTCCTTTGTTGATTTGTTGATAATAGCCATTCTGACAGGTGTGAGATGGTACCTTATTATTGTTTTGATTTGCATCTCCTAGATGATTAGTGACTTTGAGCATGTTTTCATGTGTCTCTTGGCCTTCTGTATGTCCTCCTTTGAAAAGTGTCTATTTAGGTCCTTCGCCCATTTTTTTTATTGGATTGTTTATCTTCCTTTTGCTAAGTTGTATGAGTTCCCTATAATCATTTTACTTTTTCCTTCATATTTTGGACACTAGTTCAGCACCTGTTCGCTTCTTTGCTCTTGTCTCCTCCCGGCTCCCAGACAAACAGGGGCTTGGGGATGAGGACCTGCGGGGAATGAAGGAAACCCCGGCGCTCCCCTATGTGAGTAATGTGATTCGCAGAGAAGACAGAGGATAGAAGCAGGTTTTCTGCAGAGCTGGCAGCGCTCCCAGACAATTTGCTCTGGGAACAGACTCCGGCTAAACTGCTGCCAGTGCCGGCCTCTGGGGCCTCCAGGTTGATGAGTTTGGGCGGTCATGGCCAGGGAGCACTCGGGAGGCAGGAGGGGTAAGCACTCCGTGGGGAGCACCAGCCAGGGCTGACTTGGGTCACTGGACAGCAGGAGATGCATACTGTAATACTGAGTGCTCTCCCGCCTCTGGCCTCTGAAACAGACACAGGAAGGGCTGAGGGGCTGGAGAGGGAGAAGCTGGCTCCAGGTCAGAGATGGAGGAGCCTGAGTGGTCACAATGCAGGGTAAGGAGTAGGAAGGATGAGGGGTCCTTGTGGGCTGGCCAAGGGCCCAGGCTGGTTCCAGCTACACAAAGCAGCTTGGAGGGCAGAGTAACCCTCCCTGTTCTCCAGCACCAAGCGAGTCTTGTCTCCTGACTTCCTGCCCAGCCCAGGGGACTGACCACGCCATCCTGTGGGTTTAGGAAATGATCTAGAAGCAACTGTTGCTTCTCTACTCCCTGGATCTTGCTCTGTCACTACAGCCATGCCCAGCCTACCCCTCTTGGCTTCCCCTGGGTGGTGTTTTCAACAAACACTCACTCTGGAGTATGGCTAATTGAGCTGGGCAATCAGCAGGCTCTCTGTGAACTACAATGTGCGGGCGGAGAAAGGAGGGGAAGGGGGCCAAGGCTGTCCGGGCTTCTGCCAACTTCCCTGCTGGGTTTGAGCTCAGCCAGACTGGGATTCCTGATAGGGACACTTTTAAAAATGATTTTCCCTGCAGTAGAATTTTGTAAAGGTCTATAGCTATGAATTATTCAGGGCCACTAGCAGATGTAGCCCCCAGTATCTTTCAGTTTTCCTCAAATGGATTCTTGGCTAGCCTGGATATTCAAGAAAAGGTAATGGGACACATTGCCTCTCTGTTGCCTTCACTGTCCACTGGCCAGGCTGCCCTGAGGCTACTAGGAAGCTGGGACTGGTGGTCAGGGTGAGCTGACTGGCCCACTGCTTTCTGCTTTCTCTGCTCTTTCCCCTAATGAAATAGCCTGTGTGTGATTACACAACTAATTCCTGATAGGTTCAAAAATTCAGAAAATACAGAGAAATGCAAAGAATACCACCAACTGGAAATAAGCGCAGTACACATTCCTCATGATTGTTTCCAGGCTAACATTTTGAAGTGAGATTACAGTATGCATATATTTTTAAAACTTTTTCACTCTATAATAGATCCCAGATATTATTGTTCCATCTTAGTAAGTATAGATCCAGAATATCATATTTTTTAGTGATAAAAGTATTTTCCCTTCTATGGGCCCCAAAGACAGGACAATTACCTGTACACAAAATCAGAAATAAAACAAAATAAGAAATAAAAAACTTAACTTGCAAAAATCCTGGAAACAGATTATAATTTTTAATGGCGATTTAACCCATTATATGCCATAAGTGTCTGTAGACGCAAGCAGCAGACCTCCCCCACATGCCACGCATGTCTATACAGTAAAATAGATAAATAAATAAATAATTTTCCCTAAGTGGCAGCCCTGACCAACTTTAAAATCATTTTTCGTGAGAATTTTCAGCTGAAAATATTCAAGAACACCCGAATTGTGAGTAATATATTTATTTTTATAGTATTCATTGCAAATTGATTTTTTTAAATTAAATTCAAAATATTGTGGCGTGTGGGGATGGTTTCCATTTTGGACGCGTGGTAGTTAACTGATTAATAATCTGGAATAAAGACATGCTGTGGTTTACTTAATCAATTGCTGTAGTTAGATATTTCAAATGTCACTAGGTTATTGCTTATAGAAACAAGGATCTTTATATCAACATCACTGAATCTTGCGAGATCATTCTCTTAAGATGAATTCTTCAAAATGGAATTTCTGGGTCAAAACCCCCCCCCCCCCCCCCCCCAGAGAAAATAACCAAGTTTAATACATACATATGTAAAATCCCATCATCTTTGTAAAGGCTTTGATGCATCCTATAAAATATCCCTCCATTAAGTCTCTACCAATATTCCATCTTTGCAGCATTAAATAAAACTGCCCGTCTTCCCCCTGACTCTCAGTACTGGGCATTGTGAGTCTTTTCATCTCTTCCAATCTGATGGTTATGAATGACATAGCTCATTTGCTGTTTTAATTTGGTGTTCAGTGTTTTCTCTCTCCCACACCCTCTGACATCTCTTGGAGCTCTTTTTCCACCAGCATCCCCCTCATTCAACAATAAACACTAATGGAGCACCTCCTGTGTGTGGGCACTTCCTGTGTACTGAACATCCAGGCTAATGAGCAGCTCTGTATAAAAGG
>NW_005359590.1:1441059-1443144 GCF_000412655.1 Myotis brandtii
GGGGAGCTGGAGAGAGCTTAACAGAAGGGGTGATATTTACACTAGGTCTGATGCAATGGTGAGAGCAGGATGGATAGAAAAATCCATTTAATGCAGAGGAAAGAGCAGAAGAAAAGTCACTAAGGCCTGTTTCAGTGTGGCCAGCAGCAATGGCAGATAGTTAAAGGAAGAGTTTTTAGCGGCAAATAATGATCAGTTCGTGTTTAGATAGTTAATTTTGGTGGTGATGTGAAGGGAGAAATAAAGTAAGGAGAGATGGAGACAGAAAGACCAATAAAAAGACTGTAGCAATAGTGTGTGTGAAGAAGCTGAGAGGTGGAAAGAAGTCAGGAGCAGTAGAGACGTGGAGCAGAGAAATGGGTGAGTTGAAATGGTCAGGACTGGTGACTGGGCTGGGGAAGAGGGGAGAATTCAGTAAGACTGGTGCAGAACAGAAGGTGTGAGTTTGGACAGAAAAGAGGAAAAGATGCTTTGAACATGCTACATTTAAGGTGATTACTGGACTTTAGAGGGAAATATCCGAAGGGAGATTGTAAATACGAATTGGGGACTCTGGAGAGAGGCTGTGGGTATAGATGTGGGGATCACTGGCACTCAGAATCCACACATTGATTGCCAGGAGCCCTTCCCCTACCCCACCCAGGCCTGCTGTCCTGTGTTCTAGACCCGTGGTCGGCAAACTGCGGCTCGTGAGCCACGTGCGGCTCTTTGGGCCCTTGAGTGTGGCTCTTCCTAAGCCTTAGGACTACCCTAATTAAGTTAATAACAATGTACCTACCTATATAGTTTAAGTTTAAAAAATTTGGCTCTCAAAAGAAATTTCAATTGTTGTACTGTTGATATTTGGCTCTGCTGACTAACGAGTTTGCCGACCACTGTTCTAGACAACCCCTTTGTCCTTGTCCTTGACCTGTCGGCCCCTTCCCTTCTCTCAGAGGTGCCCCATTTGTTATGAGAAAGAATGGTACTTAATATAGCCAATTCATATAAAAACTGGAAAAATAAGCTATCTAATGGTGCAAACAAAAATAAATAAGTGTATTTTTTAACAAAATAAATAACTCCTTAATGTTTTGGCAAATTATGGACAACAAGACTTATTGAGTTCTCTCAAGACATTGCAATAAAGCACCACCCACCCCTGCCTTTGCGTAAGTAACTCTGCGTCTCTGCTAGAGATATGAAATGCAAAGGCCACTGAAGGAACCATCCGCAACTCCAGTTTGCCTGAGACAAGAGCTCCACAACTCGAGACCGGCTCCCAGGGGTTAGGTTTGACCCCAAGACTTGGAGAGGAACAAGGGGTGTGGCACCCTGCCATTGGTGCGTTGGCTTCTGGGCTTTGGTTTGAACAGCTCAATTAAAACTGAGCTGCTGTTTAAATTCAAATAGAAACATTCTAAAACAAATCTGGGTCATTTTAGCCTGCTCTGTCCTCTTCGGCATCCTAATAAATCTTTATCCAGAGAAACAAAAAGTACTTTTGAGAATCATACTGAGACGGAAATGTGAGTGTCAGTTCTCAGCTGCATTTTTCAGCGGCTGACATTCGACCTTAGGAAAAGCTTACTCTGACCGACTAGAAACTGCCCTTTTTTCTACTAACCCGGTCTACCTCCCTGCTGCGCCCAATCAGAGACACATACTGCTCTCTGGTTACAGCCTGGCTGGGCCCACAGAACTAGACAAGAACTGTCACCCACACACTGCTTCAAAACAGCCACATTCCATGTTGTGGCACTGTGGTCGGCAAACTGTGGCTCGCGAGCCACATGCGGCTCTTTGGCCCCTTGCGTGTGGCTCTTCCTAAGCCTTAAGAGTATCCTAATTAAGTTAATAACAATGTACCTACCTATATAGTTTAAGTTTAAAAATTTGGCTCTCAAAAGAAATTTCAATCGTTGTACTGTTGATATTTGGCTCTGTTGACTAATGAGTTTGCCGACCACTGATCTAGACGAGTCTCAACTGGGCTGACTGGGCACTTCAAGTCTCTGCCACGTATCTGTTCCATGCCAGTAGGCTACCTCAGGAATGTCCTCATGGAGATGACAGAAACACAACAAAGAGCAAGGCCTCTCGAGT
>NW_005359590.1:1443641-1456104 GCF_000412655.1 Myotis brandtii
AAAGAGTGAGGAGGGAGTGTGGGAAAGAGAGGCTTTGTAATGACTTCCATGTGAGGACAGCCTGGGACCCCTTTCTCCAACCTCATCTCCTTCCATCCTTTCTTTCACTTTATGGTTGGAACACATCATAATTCCCCAACCTGTACACTATTTCAAGCCTCTTGGGTCTTACCTGGACTGCTCTGTGTCCAAGCAGAGTTGTTTTTCCTTCCTTTGGGTACGGAGTCAAAATCCTCTGCCTTTCTCCTTTCCTTCTTCCAGGGAAAAAGTAGAGAGGAGAAGAGGGCAGATGGGTTTGGCTCAGTGGATAGAGCGTCGGCCTGCGGATTGAAGGGCCACACGTTCGATTCCAGTCAAGGATGAGAGAGAGAGAGAGAGAGAGAGAGAGAGAGAGAGAGAAGGGATGAGAGGAAGGGGATGAGGGAGAGGACGTTTTTAGCAAAGGCCAGCTTAGGAGTACCCTAATTAAGTTAATAACAATGTACCTACCTATATAGTTTAAGTTTAAAAAATTTGGCTCTCAAAAGAAATTTCAGTCGTTGTACTGTTGATATTTGTCTCTGTTGACTAATGAGTTTGCCGACCACTGTCGTGGCACATCAGGAATGAGTCTGCAACAGAGGCACCTCGCTCACCAAAGCCAGGGAATGAACAAACAGCACCTCTCTTATTTCAGCAATAAAAACTTGACTGGAGAGGAGATCACCAAGTTAAAAACAGTATTTTGTTCCATGGTAAGTATCACTTTCTCAGGCCGCATGACTTTCCCTTTACAAATATGGATATCATTATAAGTCAAAAAATTAAAGGTTTTTCTTAAGTACACTAAGAACCTGAGGTGTAGAAAGACAGCACAGGAAACATACCCTAATCCGACCGCACCATCACAGAACCAACAACGCAGGGTGTGGGAATAAAGGGCTCCTATCAAGGGCAAGTGCTGAAATTCCACAAGATAAATCCGAGCTAATGCTCCAGAAGGTTTCCTGCTGGAAATGCCAAAAGGCTGTTTATTTAAAATGATGTAAACACCCAGATGAGGAGCAAGGCCTACAGAGATTCTGAATTTCTGTTTCCAATTTCTTACTCAGTACATAGCATGAATCTAAGCCCAAATGGTTAGTTTCTGGGCAGAGGAAATGATTTATACGATGAGGGAGGAAAAAGGAAGCTCTCTGGAGCACCAGCTTCCTTAATAACAAACCACCCTGATAAGTTGGCAAGTTTCCCACAGAATTTGTGTCAAAAAAAGCCCTGCAACATCAAAGATCAAAATGGCTTCCTAATTTAGGCTAACACCCCGAAACTGTTGACACTTGCAATAGAAATTAACCTAGAAACAGTCCACTTCACCGCTCACTGAGCAGGCTTCCAATTCAGGGTGCTGAAGGCATGTGAGTCACACCCATCTACACCTAGGCAGCATCTTCTATGGCCTCCACGTTCCTTTAACCTCATACATCTGCCTCTGTTAATTGAAGACACATTAATGACCCAGGCCTTTCTGTGTCCACACAAACAAAAATTAATGTGAAACCAGTTGGGTAGCATAGATCTTGCTCCATTCAAAACTTTTCTCTTTGCATGCACATTCCCTTATACTACCTCACCTTCGTTTATATGTTTAACATGTCCCCACCACTTCCCAAAATGTGTGCCTGGCAAAATCCCTTAGAGTACAACTCCAGCCACATCTCGGCAGATTTGAGAAGACCTGGTTGTGAATGTGAGCTGCTGCTTTTCCTCACCCTGCAAAGTTGGCAGCGTCACCTATCCTAAACCTCGATGTAGCAGCGGCAGAACAGAGTGACTGTTTTCTGTTGGGACCTGTGTGTCCGCCAGCAGCATGGCAGGAGCCCTACCGAGGTCCTCTGAGGCACAGCATGCTCTCTGGTCAGCGTTCGGGGTCACCAAGCCAGTATTTCCACAACACACCAGAATATTTTCAATTTAACAAGCTCGGTTCACATATGAGAATCGTGAGATCAACTAGAAACTAAATGCTCCCCTACACATCTGCCCTGCTTGGGAAAGCTGGTCACCAGAAAAAAGGGTTCTAGAAGAACAGTTTATGCAGAAAACACCAGGACCAAGCCCCTGAAAGGAGCATACACAGATTCTGGAGTGCTGCCCGCTCCCCTCGCATTCCAGGCCCTGTGTTCCTGTGTTCACTGCCTCGCCTGCTTCCCCTGTGTGTAGAAAGCTGTGGGACAGCGATTATGAGCACTGTCTGGGCTCAAGCTCTGCCCCATCTCTTCTTTGCTGTGTGATCTTGGGCCATTAACTAGCTTCTCTCCTTTGCTCATTTGTAAAATGGACTGCTTTTAGGATTAAATGAGATAACATAGTTGAAGCTTTTTTCACAATTTCTGACACTTGTTCTATCTGCTTAACTCTTCGTTCCTCCTTAGACCAGGACTAGCAGACGCATGGATAGATCTTTCCAAACGTAGAATGAAATAAACGTTAGAACCGAATTCTAGTAACTGCTGGTGGGACTTGGAGCAGATTTGGAACACTATCACTAAAAAGTGCTTTATGTATAAATCATCGCATGTAATCCATAAGACACCTGTAAGACATATTATGACAGATTTACACTAGCTATCCCCCAACCAGTCATACCTCCTAGAGCCCATGCCCTTACTTGGTTTCCTCCCATACTGACTCTGGGCTTGGCTGTGTGCTTACTTTGACCAATGTGATCAGTAAATGTGAGATTACTAGAGGCTTCATAAATGCCTACAGATTAAAGCGTGTACCCTTAGACTGCTACCAGCACCATATGAGAAAGTCTAGCCTCCTTAAGGATGAAAGAGCACATGGAGAGAGAGAGACTCAGCTGTCCCAGCTGAGCCCAGCCCCTCAATTGATGTTCAAGCTGAAGGAAGCTGCATGAATAAGCCCAGGCAATACCAGCAATTAAACTAGCCCATCAACTCACAGAATCATGAGAAATAATACATTGTTGTTTTATGTCACAAAGGATTAGGGTTGTTTGTTAGTCTACAATGAGTAACTAAATGAGAAATTGGTGAGAGGGTGCTGCCATAACTAAAACTTATAACGTGTGGCATAGCTTTTGGGACCAGATGGTGGACAGAGGATGGAAGGGCAGTGAGGAAATTGTTCTTGGAGGCTGGAGAAAAGTGTGACTTGTATTACTGAAGCAATCAGCAAAACTGTCATCTGTAGTAACTTGTCAGGTAAACAAATATATCTAATCAATTTGTGGGCCTTGCTAAAGAAGATTTCCAGGCAGAGAGCTAAAAGCACCAATGGATTATTTTAGCTTTATGTAATAAGGTACAAGAAGAGAGAGGGATGAGTTAAAGCAGGAACTGCTGAGGTTGCAAGTAAAATTTAAGAGAAATAAGAAGGGCTCAGGATTTGCTGGGGTGGAAACTAAAACTGTTGCTCGTGTCCATTCTCTCCAGCTGGCAAAGGATTCTTAAGGTAAGAAATGGTCTGAGTACAGATTAATCACAGATGTGGGTGTAAGATGCTTGAAGGCCTCTAAAAGACTTTAGGAAGTGCTGAGTAGACCCTTTCAACTGAACAAAAGGGCTTCTAAGATTCATAGAAACCTAATCCCAAAATAGTTCTGAGTAACTGAGCTGGGCTGTCCTTTTGGTAGTCACTAGCCACATGTAGTTTATTGGGCATTTGAAAAGTGGCTAGTCCTAACTGACATGTACACCAGGTTACAAAAACCTAGTATGAGAAAATGTAAAATGCCTTATTAATCATTTTTATATTGATTACATATTGAAATTATAATATTTTGGATATATTGAGTTGAACAAAATATATTATCAAAATTACTTCTGCCTGTTTCTTCTTACTATTATTTAAACTGTGGCTCTTAGAATTAAAAAAATAAACATATAAGGTTCACATTTGTGGCTTGTATTGTATTTCTATTAGATGGCCCTAGTTTAGAGAGAGGCCTGTTCCAAAAAAGAATGTGGCTGTAGATTTTGTCTAATGGAGTGAAGAATTGTGATATTTACAGAAAATCCATATAGTTTTTAAAGGAGTTTTATCAGATTAAAGTAACAGTTTTAAATGATAGAAGACCTCTAAGCGCCCAATTTTTTGCAGTCAGGATGCAATCTGAGAAATCTTAGCTACAGACATAGGCCATTTATTTTTTAAAAAATACATCTCAGAAGATGGAACCAAAAACCAAGAGGGTTGAGTCAAGAGCAGAACCAGACCCTGATAAAGGAACCCTGCTTGCTTAAGTGGAAGAACCAGATAACATGTGCCCAGATAGATTTCAGAATTGCTATGGACCAATTACTGCTATTCCCTCCTCTTACTCTATTTTTGAATGATGATAACTATTGGGCTCACCATGTCTCTGTTTTGACATTATATGTTGGGTATATGATTTAGTTTACAAGCAGAATTTGAAGGAAATAAATAGAACCCAGGTTGGAAGGCAAACCAGAGTCTGGTTGAAGTGGAGCTATACACTAGAAACCAACTTATGTCTGAACCAGATGCAGATCACAAGATCATGGACTTCCAGCATGGTGTGATCATCAGATGAGACTTCAGGGGTCTTTAGAGGGAAGAATGTATTTTACATATGGGAGGAATTTAAATAATTGTGACCATAAGGTAGACCTGACAGTCTAAAAATGATCACACACTATTTACAAATCCTCTCATTAGGAGGTAGAGCTTATTTCTCCCACTCTTTGAATCTGAGCTGGCCTTTTTACTTGCTTTGTCCAATAGAATGGAAGAATAGTATGGCCATATGGAGAGTCTCAGCCACCCCAGATGTTCCATCTATTCCTATCTGAGGTCCCACATGAGAGAGTCACCCTCTTAAATCTGCAGCTGGCCGCAGTCACATGAGTAGGCCCAGGAAAAACTAGCATAAAAACTACTCAGCCCAAAGAACTGTGATAAATAAATCATTGTTGTTTTCAGCCACTATTTTTTGAGTGGTTTGTTCTGGAAATAACTGGTTTCTATCCAAGGTCTAATAGGGAACGAGAATTGAGCAGATGGGACAGGTTTCCTGGCAGAAGTGTGACTTGGGATTCTATGCAGTTGGAAAGCTGTTCCCACCACGTTCTTCATTATGGGTCTCTCCAGAGTGCCACTCCCAACACAGCAACAGGTTTCACCCAGAGTGAGTGATCCAGGAGAGGGAGAAAGTGAACAAAATGGAAACCACAACATCTTTTATAACCTAATATCAGAAGCAACATACCATCACTTCTCCTGTATTCAGCTGGACATACACCAACACTGATAGGATGTGGGAGGGGACACACTAAGATGAGTAACCCCAAAACTTTTGGAGAGGAGAACTATAAATGAATTCAGCTCAGTAAAGGATGGGCCAACCTGGAATTATAGGGAAACAGGCCCTTGTGTTTGTTGCTGGGGACAATGTAAGGTTTCTGAGGAAAACAATCTGAAAATTTGTTACAAGGGCTATAAAATTTGTCATACTATTTGACTCATTGATTTCCTCTTTGGAGAACATTCCCTCAAAAAAAAAACCAAAAAGAAAAAAATGAAGTTGTATTCTTTGAACCATCTCAAATGCTCAGCAATAAGGAATTCTCCTGAGTAACAGAACTGAACACTGTATCAGTATAATTGACAAGTATGTCATTTCATTGACATAGACCTGTGTCTATAAAATAAAATCATATGGGAAGCATAAAGTAGGGCATTTGTATGTAAATAAACACACTGTAACATCAAGGTTTGAAAAATAAAAAGTGGTAGAAATGAATTACTCTCTATTAGGCATTAGGATTTTGGGGGTTAACTTTTTTTCACGTGAACATCACTTCTCCAGGAAGTCAACTAACTGTCTTTGAGATGAGTAGGAAGCTAGCAAGCCTTACTAAGATATGACTTCATTAATCCAAGCAACACCCTGTGAGTCTTTTGTCTACCAAATAGGTGTCACGCACCTAATCCCAGGATTATGAAGAGTAAATGAGATGAACCATTTGAGGACATTCTGTCAACTGGGAAGAGTTTCATAACGAAGGTGATATAGTGGGGGCAGCATGGAATAAGGGAAGCAACCTATGCTCTGAATTCTGTCCCATGTTTGTATTCTACCTTCACCAAACTATGTAGTTATACCTCTGATTCTTCAACTGTAAGTGGGCCTTTCTACCCTCCTAGGTTCTGTCAGGATTAAAGATAGCATCTATGTAAAGAGGCTAGTAGAGTACCCAGCACATTGTAGGTGCTCAATTAATACTAGTCCCCTTCCTTTAGCTGCCTCAACCTCCAACTCTTTCATTCTCTTCAAATAAAATGCAACACAAGGGGACTCTTTCAAAACTGGAAATAAGCAAATGAAAGCCAAACTTCAAAGAAGGTGATACTTCACTAATTTGTTCTGTGTTTGTCTTTTTGTTGCCAAGTCACACAATAAAAATAGCTTCTAAGAAGCCTAAGGGGCTGGGGTTTTGATGTGCTGCTCAAGTTAACAAAGGACCCTCCAGTGGTCTTGGTGTGGGGGCTGATGTGAGCCCTTCCCTGGTCTTGTGAGACAAAGCACATTACAGAAGAGTTTGCCGATGGTTCGAGACCTGGGAACTGAGCCTATGGCATGACTTGTAAATTGTGGAGCCCAGGGGTAAACAGCCTGGAGATTTTCTACACTCTTCCTCAGAGTGGTTTCAAACAGGTGCAAGGAGTGGTGATGGGTGAAATAGAAATCATCCTGAAAGTAGAACTCGTGGTTCCTGGTCAGCTGGGGCATAGATTAGCTGAAAGTTAAGGAAAGGCAAAGAATAGGTTATGGATGCTCCCTGACTCCTCTTAAGGCTGGAGTCTGTCTCTAAAACACCAGCACGATGGAAGGAGAACATATGCTCTTTTAGAGTTAAAGTCAGCCCCAAATATCAAGAAAAGAACAGGCTGCATGGCCCTTGTTTGTAAACAAAGATAAATGTCATAAATGTTGGCTGCCAGACCTCAAAAGGAGGTACGACAGGCCACTTAGAGAGAGAAGCCCAGGCAGCGGAGCCAGCCCTTTGGTCTCCCTGGTGGTCTCCAGCAGACCTTTCCAGAAGCAGCAGAGAAAGCTGAGAGAGCCAGAGAGCGTCTGCCTAAGCGCCCTCCTCACAGGTCCCACTGTCTCCTCTTGCCCAGCGTTCACACGGAACTTGACTGCCACTCTCATCACAGGCTGTGGTTGAATGCTTTGGAGTCAGGCACTTAGATGTAGATCATTAGCAGCAGGTCAATGGCTAAGTCTCAGTTTCTTTGTCTATATAATGGGAATACTAGTCCCGCCCTACAGGTGTCTATAAGGAATAAATGAGATCATGTATGTAGAGCCTTTAGCACAGTGCCTGGCATACAGCCAGCTGTCACAAATGTTAGGGGCTATTATTATTTTGGAGGTGTTGTTGTTGTATATTTCACCCTCCCATCGGGGAGACATGCAGAGCTAAGAGACCATCCATGGCAAACTCAGAGGTTGTTCTAGAGTGGGGAATGGTGTGATTTAGAGCAACAAGAGAAGCAGCAGCTGTAGGGAGGAAGTGAAAAGGAAGAGCAGGTGCTGGTAATAAGGTGACATTTGTAAGGATTCATTTTGCCTCTGCTCTGCCTCAAATCAGTTAGGACCCAGCCTGTGAGGGCAGGGAGATTTAATCATGTTTGTGGATGGCCCATTCACACCTGACACCAAGTGAAGAAGAAGGTCCCCTGGGAGACATCTAGAGAAGAGTTCTCCAAAGGGGAGAGGGTCCTTCTGTCCCCACCCCAACCCTCACTCACTGGTGCAGGGTTTCAGGGAGATAGCCAGCAGAGAGGGCATTGCCCTTGCCTCAGAGCCTGCCCGCTCCAGGCCAAGCTTCCGATGGGGACCAGGGCCTCACCCTCACGGATGCTCAAGACTCACAGACAGGACCCAAACCTAACTGCAGTGCTTGACTATTCCTTAGCCGCGGAGAACTGGATTATTAAGGAAGATTGGGAGGTACTGTTCATTTTCAACAGGATGTCATTTCCAACAAGAAGACAATATATATTTTTCTAGCAGGCTGGCACGCAAGCGATTTTGGTAACCAGGCCACCTTAGGAATCCCATTACAGCAATTGCACTAAAATTCTGTGTTTGTCTTTTTGTTGGGGACACTAATAAGAAATTCAGCATGGTCTAGGGCCTAGCACAGTGATGGCGAACCTTTTGAGCTTGGCGTGTCAGCATTTTGAAAAACCCTAACTTAACTCTGGTGCCGTGTCACATATAGAAATTTTTTTATATTTGCAACCATAGTAAAACAAAGATTTATATTTTTGATATTTATTCTATATATTTAAATGCCATTTAAAAAAAGAAAAATCAACCAAAAAAATGAGTTCGCGTGTCACCTCTGACACGTGTGTCATAGTTTCGCCATCACTGGCCTAGCACAATGACTGGCAAACAGAGGGGACTTCTCTCTCTCTCTCCCTCTCTCTCTCTCACAAACACACACACACACACACACACACACACACACACTGGCAAACAATAGACAATTTCACTTTTTGGTCATTTAAAAAAGTGACATAATGGCACACTTTATATTTTCTCTGAGACTTGATTCTCTGGTTCACAAACTTAGTTTGCCTTAAAAAGTAGACATACATTTTTCATAAACTCATTTTATTCTTTTCCATATTCCCTTTATTACTTCCTTCTATTACACATGCAACATATTTTACTCTTATAACACTTGGGATCTGGTTATGACAAACTCTAACAGCTCATCCTACTCATTTTATGGTCTCTTGTGTCATTTTAATAAATTATATCCCTTATAAAGAAGTGCATGATCCCCAAATACATAAAAGTGCACTTTTGCACCCCAGACACTGAACGTGTAACTGAGACTAATTTAGCTGACATCCACTCAATATTTTTCAGACTCCTAATAACTTACTTTTTAAAAACTTGTGGTGTCTTTTTGAATATATTAGGGTGACATTGGTTAATAAAATTATATAGGTTTAAGGTGAACAATTCTGTAATACATCATCTGTATATTGTATTGTGTATCTCCTGTGGTGTCTTATAAGAAGTCAGTTGATGGGCTCTTGAAAAAGTGAATCAAACAATGTATCAAAGGGGCCTGTATTCTGGTCTCCGTGCTTCTGTGTTTCTGTGTTCTTAACAAAGGTGACTGTGTGTCTGGAGTATGGGACACACACGTGTGTAAACATGCACACTACAAGTGAAGATCCAGAGAACACAGACGCTGTCTAATTCATCAGGACTTGAGTTTCTTCCTGGTACTGACTACAGTGGCTATTATACTGGACAACACAAGGCATGCTCCTCCTCAAAATCACGGTAGAACCAATTCTCTCATTAGTCTTGAGTGGTTTATGGACAGAAATCACACTATTTAAATCATTTGGTAATTCTACGGTGCCCAATATACTGATATTAAACATGAGATTTGCCTTTAAATGATATGTTGTGAAAAACAAAAGGAAGAACAGTCATTCTTTTCCTACCTGATGCTGCAGCCAACCAGGAGCCAGGCTGCTGCTCTCCGAATGGGGCAGACTTCAGGATTTAATCTTCAGCTCCCTCCCCTGGAACTAAAACACCGAGAGAAAACTTTCAATTGCTGTGAGCAAGCAGACTGTCTACTCCAAGCCAATGCTTTCTCATTCCCATGGCTTGGTGAGTGCCAGGGTGTCTGGGGAGGTTGGGGGGGAAATAGAAGAAAGAGTTCCCAAGGCAAGACTTAGTTCATCCAATACCCTTTCTTCAAGGAGAGGAAAGCCCTCTTTTCAGCTTCAATTTCTCACAGAAGGCCTGCCACTGCATTACTCACTGGTAATTACTACTTGCCCCTTCAAAAACAGCAGACATACTTTTTGGGCGAGCCTCCAGATTTCTGATGCATGCCTGTACCTGTCCACAGAGATATTGCTATGCCTGGGAAAATTGGGAGGGCAACAAGCCCGCCCAAAGGGAGGACCTAGTCTAGGCTATTAATCAAGGTCCTGGGATAAAATGTGCCGCAGAAGAAGATCAGAGGCTGGTGTGAGCCACTCCGTTCATCGGGCATCATCTCATTCATGGGATCACCAGGGTAAGGCTTGAACTTCTTCCAAGTAGATCAGCAGCTACACTTAGTTAAGCTTCAACTTGTTTCCCCAAAAAGGAGAGGAGTAGCAAGAATTACTACTGCAGAAGGAATGTGGTTTTCTTACTCTGGGTAGTCAACGTAGGAGAGTCAAAGATGATAGATGTGCAATTATAGTTCCTTCACCTTTAATATCAGGAAAGACAGTGTTTAAGAAGACATTTTCATGATAAGCATGTTATAGAGGCTTCGTGTTTGATTTATTGCTGGTTTCCAAGAAAGTGGAGGTAACACAGCAGAGAGGATAGATCAAGAGAGAAGAAATCAGAAAACCTGGGCTCTGCTGTTTACTATTGTGACCTCAGATAAATGACTTCACCTGGTTTCCAAATAAGTAAAATGAGAACATCGAGCTGGAAGATCTTTACATAATAGAACACCATTTCTCACTTTTACATCTCGTCCGCCTTGTTCTTGTACCAACCGTTTGGTTCTCTTGTGGCGAGTCAACCCTTCCTTTCAGCTCATTTGGATGGGGTTGATACCACCCCCAGCCTTCTTCAGAAGTGCATATGTGGCCAAGTCCAGCCAAAGGAAGTGACTGACAGATTCAGAGATTGGTTTGTGCCAACAGGAGTCCCTGAGACATTTGCTGGAACTGGCGTTCTGATCTAATAGGACAGAGCCTAGTGCTTCTGTGGCCACCCTAGGGAGAGAGGGACTGCCTGCAGATAAAGCCATTGCCAAGGGAAGCAACCAGAGATGGCAAGAAACCAGATCCTAAAGTGTCATTTGAAGACTTGGATTCACCCATGGCTGAAATCAGCATGTCCCTTGGATTTTTAAAAACATTTCCTTTAGCCCCTTAAGCCTGTTTCAATGAGCTTTCTGATGCTCTCCACTGAAAAAGTTCCAGCTCATATGAATCCCTTCCAACTGTCCTCTACACCTAACACTCCTGCTTTTTAACATTCATATCTGCAACGAGCTGGAGAGCATGGGAATGCACATGGCCAATTGATCAGTTTCTTTTAGATGCACTCTTAGAAAATAAAATTTAAAGGCTAAGCTCGCATAGCAAAGAAATGTAGAAGGCAAATTCTAATAACATATTTTTAAAATCTTTTCTCTCTGACTATAGCTTTTGTTAAAAAAAAAATAATTCAAATAACACACCAAGGTGAAATGCACAAAGTGAAAATCCCCCACCTTTTCACCTTCCAGAAATAACTGACCAGCAGGCTTGGCCTGAAGCTGGTTAGAAATGCAGAACCTCAGGCCTCAATCCAGTCTTGCATTTTAACAAGGCTCCCAAGTAATCTGTATTAAAGTCTGAATCAAAGTTTGAAAAGCACTAGCTAAATTTATAGTGCTCCAGAGATTATTTTTTCTGTATAGTCGCCAGCATTATTGTGTACATATAACTTTTTGGCTATTTATTTTAATGATTTTGTCAAGGAAAGGCATACATGAATACAATGAATCAGAAACAAGGTAATCGAAATCCTTTACAAAACATAAGTAATTCATTTACTAGAATAATGTCTAAGTTATAAAGACGTTACAAACCCATACTATACCCAAGGGCACTATATACTAGTACTGTAGCAAAACATCCCAGGACAACACACTAGAGCAGTGGTTCCTCTAGGTGAGAATGCATCATCTCATCTGCAGGTCCTGCTGCTGGCCCTGGTGTCAGTGCACGTCATAGCTACACCCAGAGTTTCTGATTCAGTAGGTTAGGGGTGTGACCTAAGAATTTGCCTCTCTAACAAGTTCCTGTGTAACGCTGATGCTACTGGTCCAGGAAAAAATTATACCAGTATTTAAAAAATAAAAATGGGTTTGTACTATCTACACTAATAAAAGAGAAACATGGTAATTAGCCATACCTCCACTACCCTTCCCATTGGCTAATCAGGGCGATATGCAAATTAACTGCCAGCCAAGATGGCGGCCGGCAGCCAGGCAGCTTCAAGCGAACATGAGGCTTGCTTGCTTCAGTGACGGAGGACTCCAACGTTCCCCGCCTGCAGCTGCCGGCCTCTGAGCTTGCAGTTTGAAACATTGTTACAAATATAGAAGCTAAACAAAACCCCAGAAACCTGCTTTAGTCAGCCAGGCTTCAGCCAGCAGGATCGCAACATTGTTTCAAATACAGAAGGTAAACAAAGGCCAGAAACCTGCTTTCAGCAGCGGAGGCCTCATAGCTGGAGCCAAGCCTCAGAACTAAAGCTGGCCCAGAATAAAAAAAAAAAAAGAAAGAAAAAAAGGAGCGGTTGGGAGCTTCAGTCACCCGCCAGCCTGAAAACGGCCCTCAGCCCCTCACCCAGACTGGCCAGGCACCCCAGTGGGGACCCCCACCCTGA